>NW_024468940.1:842752-1370643 GCF_010015615.1 Cucurbitaria berberidis CBS 394.84 | reverse complement strand
CCTTGGGTAGAAGACCCGGTCAAGTTGCCCTGGCCAGTTGCACCGCGGTCAGCATGATGGTGGTTGTCATGTTGGCCGGTCAAACCACCTGAGGTGGTGGAACCAGTCAGGCCGCGGTCGGTGTGTTTGTCACCATGGCCGGTCAAACCGCCTGTAGTACCCGTAGTGGTAGAGTTGGTAGTCAAGCCGCCTTTGTGAAGACCAGCTTCGCTAGATGCGTGGTTGGGTGTGGCATCGTAGTCACCGTGTCGGGAGTGCTCCTTGCTGTTGTGATGCTCCTTGTGCTCGAGACCACGGACAGCGCCGAAGCCGCCGCCTACGCCGCCTCCGATGTTCTTGGGCACACCCTGGAACTCATCGTAGCGCTCTTCGCGGCCGGTAAGGGCTCCGCCCTTGGACTTGAACTGATCCATGGTCATGGCAGGCAGGGAGGTGGTGTCGTGGTGAGTGGCCTTGTTGTGGTGAACCTCATGGATGGGGACGGTGGTGTGGACCACGTTAGGCTGGATAGTCTCCCTCTGGACGACTGGCTGAATGGTCTCGTGAATGTGCTAGAGAAATGTTAGTTTGAGTGGTAAAGACAAGCTTGTAGAGGTAAAACTCACGTGATGTACATGCTCGCCTCCAACAGTGGGTGCAACGCTCTGGCTAGTGGTGTGGCCCTCAACGCGCCTCTCGTCCTTGAAGCGAGCCTGGTCTTGGACCAAGTTCTGCTTGGTGGAATCATGGTCACGGTGGTCGAACTCGCGGTGTTGAACACCACCAAGCTTGGCAGTGTGTGTCTCGGGCAGGACCTCGCGGTCATGGACAGGCTGGACAGTGCGGTGATAGTGGTCTTGGTGAACCTCCTTGTCAATGGCCGTGTTGACCTCCTCGTGTGTGTGAGGCTTAATGGTCTCGTGGTGAACGGCAGGGGCAACCGCCTCATGGACGGTTGTGTCGTGGTGACCGGAGCGGCCCATGAAGTCAGTGATGGCTGCCTTGGCCTTGTCCATTGTGAATGTGTTGTAGGGTGGTAGGGTGGTAGGGTTAAGGGTAGTTGAAAGTAAGAGGGGAAGTGTCTCAAAGGCTGATGTGATGTGTGTGTGTGTGTGAGTGTGAGTGTGCGTGTGTGAGTGTTGCCATGTAGCAGCTACAATGACCTCTTTATACCGCAAGGCAGCGACCTCACAAACATAGAAGGCACAAGACGTCATTGACACAAAACAGGCCTGATGGGTCGATAAGTCGTGCCCACTCCCTAGAGGGGTTCGAACAACGGATCTCTGGTTGTCTAGGCCTGCGGTCGAGTTCCATGCATGCATTCATTGGCTGGGGGCAAACGGCGAGTGCCACAGTGGGAGCCGGGCATAGGTACTGCCGGTGGGATTTGGTGATAGACAACGGGAGAGGCCTACGTCAGGGGGACCTCAGATGGCTGCCGCCACAAGCCACTGTTTGCATCTAGCCGAATCAGACGGCGGGGGGTGGCACGCTTGATGGACGCTGGCCGTGGAGCATGTCCCCATCTTGCGTCCAGCTAACTTGCCCGTTCAAAGTCGATGCAGTCATCAGGGAAATCATAGTTGTGTGTGTGTGTGTGGAGCAAGCGGAATGTCCAGTTGGTGAGGTGGCTGCCATCATTTTTTCCATCGTGTTTGTTGACAAACTTCAAAAAGTCTCATGTCTGATGTCGATCTGCGCCGGGGTGGAGTGGTGGGTTGTGCGGATTGGGACGTCATGGCCCGTGCACCTGCCAAATTGGGGCGACGAGAGATGCTTCAGTCTTCACCAAGACACGCCTCCTAGCCAACCTCCACCGCAACATGTTGTATGCCTGCTTTGCTTGTTGCCCGATGCTTTGGGACTGTCCGGCTCGATCCTTCGAAGATCCTCCTCCTTCCGGCTGGCTATAGCGACGAACAGTGGAGCTGTCGGCGATGAGAAGTTCCCCCCCCCCCCCCCCCCCCCCCCCCCCCCCTCTTTGTCGTCATCATGCCTTGTCTCCACTTCGCACTCGCGCATTTCGTACCATCGTCACAGCATCGTAGTTCTTCGCTCCGCGGCGCCCAAAAGCCGCGCGCTGTGCGAGCCAAAGAGCTATCAACGGTAGGAATGCCTATACGTCACCCGAGGCGCCACACATAAGCCATTGACGAGTCGCAGTGACCAATTCGCCAGTAGCATGACGTTCGGGGGGGACAAATCGAGGGAAAGAGGAAGTCTGGAGCAGCCCGGCGACGCCGCCCTCAGGCTCAATTGAGCTTGTCCGCTGGTAGCACGAGCCACAGCCATGAGATTTGCCATGTCACGGCATCAGGCAGCCTCTCCGTGAAAGCTTCATTGGAATGCTAGTAGTTGTAGTCCCACGGCCGTTTCTAGCCCTTTCCTCTAGCCCTGCTTTTGCTCTTTGCCGTGCGTATGGTCGTCCAAGGTTAGAGCTGGAAGGAAGGCCAGACTCCCGGGCGCGTTATTGTCTGCGACCTTCCGGACCGCGTTTGTCGCTGACGACATTGGCTGCTTGGGTCTCTCCTGCCTTGACGCGATATACGACCCGCCTAATCCCCTAATTCCTGCCCTGTCCATATCCCGCATGACTATTGCGACTTGAAACTCCAACACCTTACGGAAGTCGTCAATGCAGCGAAAGTTGAAAGCGGTTCTTGGCAGCTCAGGCCGAAAGAGAGCCCAGTCGTCCGCAGACGAGACGAAGCAATCCTACGAGGCAGCAGATCCACGTGGCGAGCAGCATACTTCTTCTCACAGAGAACGAGGCTGGTCCACGTCAAGCGACTCCCCAGAGGACCCTATACATGCTGGGCGCAGTCGTCCCCTTACCTCAGGCTACGATTCTCGCCCATCTGCACCACAATCCGCCGCTGTCGCCTTTGCTCAGCCTAAACCCTCAGACTCAAACGCCTCCATCGCGAACGACTATAGGGCCTATCTCCCAGTCCTAGACGCAAGTAAGGAACAACACATGACACTGGGTGGCGATAGGCGACTGATAGCTGGAGAGAGCGGTGCGAGACACGAAGAGGAGGTGGCCGACCGCAACATTGATCGATATAGTATGCCGCTCGATGCTGGGCAAGGGAAGGCGCTCCCAATGCTACCAAGTAAGTTTGACTTTCTTCCCCATTTCGTATGCTGTGTGATAAGGAACTAGTGCAAGACCAAACGTAAACCCAATTCTAACAGGCTCGTTAGACCACACAAACGCAGACCACGACGGTTCTCGAAACCACTCCACAGGCACCGGCTTAGTGGGTTCTACAATTCGCGTGGTACCCCCTGGTCCATCTACGGGCAAGTATGTAGAGAGTAGAGACAACACTCCAAACAGTCTTTCAAAGAGGACCAGTTGGCCTGCACAATCTGTACGTGATGAGTACCAAGCAGGCTCAGCAGAGGGATTACGAACTCGCCAGGACATGTCAGTAAAACATCGCGGTGATGCTACGAACGTCCACCCAGCTGGTATGGATGGTCAACAAGATTGGAAGGCGCAACAGCAGGCACTACTTGGCGGTGTAGTGGATCTGAGAGACACAGTAGACACGCATCGACATGTTCAAATGGCTCCTGGTACGTCCTCCTCCGTGCTTCACAATACATGGGGCTGGGGAGCACACATGATGCACCTGTACTTGGCTGATGCATTATAGCCGTCACGCATGAGGTCATCAAACCGCACGAACACGAAATCATCCAACACAAGATTCACCGCGAAATTCACAACTACTCCTATTACCATCGTTTACAACCCGTATATCACACCGAAGTCCTTCCGCCACGCCACTTCATCCCCAACCCTCATGGTGAAGGTCTCATAGAAGTGTCAGCCGATGAGCTTCCCTCACGCACAGGCGAGCACAGATGGTGGGAAATTGTCCAGAAGTCATTACCATTACCGAAAATGTCACACCAATGGCGCACTGAGCCGGAGGTTATAGAGGGCAAAACATACATAACCGACGAGGGCTTTGAGCGCAGGGAAACTACCATTCGATATCCACCGACTTTGGAGAGCATGGAAGGATACGGGGGCCCTATACAGCCAGTGCACTTTGATCACAAGACTGGAGAGCGTTGGCTGGGCGAGGTGACGACCATGGACAAGCTGAGGGAGGAGCTGAACCATGTGTCGGAATCGGACACGATGAAATTCAAAGAGCTTCGAGAGAGCCTACCTGAGATACCGCCGAGCCCTACGATCAAGCGGAAGCCAGTTGATTGGTGAATAGGTCTCTTGTTTAGGGCGTACCGGCGTGGGAGTGTTGGCGTCCAATTGCATGCACAGCGAGTCGGACCATGTATAATACCTAATCAATTTTTTTTTTACCTACCATCTCGCTTAAGCTCCGTACTTTTGTATCATTGCACTGTTTATAACACTAGTTACATATTATTTCACGAGTCAGATTTAACCACAAACTTGGTCATTCCCAGGTTGCATTTTCCACGCATTGTGGTATTTTCTTCTGTTCACCTCGCTTCTGCAGGAAGAGGCTGGCGAAGTAACCCAAGGCTGAGAGCCTGCTCAGGTGATGACAGCACGCCATGTTGAGACGTTCCAGCGTCACATGGTAGAGAGACGTTTCTGGAGTAGCACGGTCCCCACGGGGCAATGGCAACAAGACGTTCCGACACAAAGGGTCGATCTCGGTTCGCAGGACGAAAGCTGTTCCCTAGTCTGGCCTGGTGGAGACAGTGGGATTCTAGCGACTGGGACCACCTCCTGCAAGCTAACGACGAATTACGTAGTGGAGACAAGCCTCTAGCGGACAAGGGGGAGGAATCATAGCCTGAGGCCAACCCACAGCCCAGAGTCGCCAAGGCAGCTTCCAGCCGTCAGGAAGAAGACGCAGGCGCGGTCATTGGAGAAGCTTACGGGCTAAGACATTGACAAGAGATGGATGGGAATTTACTCGGTCTGGGTAGGATTCGGCGTGTCCGACGCGACGAGCGCCGGCTGTGCGACCGAATTCTCCCATGAGCTGCGCACGCGGGAGACAACTTCAAGTAGCAAGTCGACACAAGCGACGCATTTTGGAAGAATGGGGAGAAATACCTTTGCAGAGCGTAAGAGGAGCGATGATGTTGTTCTTCACCCCCGCCTTGCTAGCTGCTCTACATGGCTAGTGGAACGGGTACCTCGACCCTTGCAACAACACCACATTTATCGGGTCGTTGCGACCGCCCGAGGCACACACGCGCAATGCATGGTTTCGACAGCCGAAAGGTGTGCAATTGCAATCACTTGGCCAGTGAGAGATGGAGCGAAAGAAATGCGCCTGCAGCATCTCGAGCCGGGGTTGATTACATGGCTCCCATCACCAATTGGCTCTTGGCCTGGTACGACATCGAGAAGCGGGAAATCATACGAATGCCCAGGCTATCAAGGCGGGCTAGGTTGGTCTTGCAAAAGGCTCATGCAGGGCTCACCTTTTCACTCACTTGCGCTAACAGCTGCTGAGGGTTATAGACACGCCACACGCACCTTTTCTCTGCTTGCTCTTCTTATCGCGCCGACCGTCGATCAGTGCCTACTTGCTATCTATAAAACGTCGTTGATCCCAGTCCCTGGTACATGGCCTTTATAGTGCAATTCTTTGCGCTCCTCCTCAAAAATATACTCTGATCGGTAGGCCTCAAGACCCTCCGTATTCGGACACAATGGCCTCGACCGGCAATGACTACGTTACTCACCATCCTTATGACGTTGACAAATCCCGGAACGTCAGGGTTGATGAAGAGAAGAACTTCGCAGTCGGCCCTCGTCGCCCAAGCGTAGTGGGGTCGGTGAGGGAGGTTTCTGATCAGACGCATAGAAAACTCCGAAGTCGACATATCCAACTGATTGGAATCGGTGGAACGATTGGCACGGCCCTTTACGTTCAAATTGGCCGAGGATTAATGAACGGAGGCCCAGGATCTTTGTTCCTCGCATTTTCACTATGGTAAGTCTCACATTGCTGTAGACTTGTTCGCCAACGAAAGACTCTTGTCATAAATCGATGTAAGAAAAGGAACTGACTCTCCTAGGTGTACTGCCATTCTGGCTGTGACCGTCAGTAAGGAACCCGTTTTCAAATTCCAATGCGACACCTCCCATTGCGACCATGCCAAAGCGCTTCTATGATCCGCCCAAGCAACTCATACCCTAATGCGAATTTGAGTTTAATATAAAGTGTAGGTATTGCCGAAATGGTCACTTACCTTCCAATCTCCTCGCCTTTCATTCGCTTCGCTGGCCGCTACGTCGACGATGCTTTTGGAGTGGCTGCCGGCTGGAACTTCTTCGTGTTCGAGGCCGCTCTCGTGCCCTTCGAAATCGTGGCTTGCAATGTCATCATCGGTTTCTGGAGCAACGTGGTACCAACTGGTGCCATTATTGCGATTGTGATTGTCCTCTACGGGTAGGCTCTCTTTTTCTCACATATCATTTATCTGTTGCAAAACTATGTGAAGTTCCTAGACGGAGCACTGCAAGCTGGGTGGTGGCGACGGGTTTGTTCTTTAGGACCTAATAAGATTTCAATAATGTAGAAGAGAGAAGCTAACATGGTCATAGTGTGATCAACCTGTTGGCCGTAAAATGGTACGGCGAGACTGAATTCTGGGCGGCGATCGGAAAGGTGCTGCTTATCATTGGCCTCCTCATCTTCACCTTCATCTCTATGCTTGGTGGTAATCCCCAGAAGGACAGATACGGATTCCGCTATTGGAAGAACCCAGGATCGTTCACGGAGCTTCACTACAACGGCCAACTTGGCCGATTTCTAGGCTTCCTCCAGTGCCTCATCCAGGCCTCTTTTACAATTGCTGGTCCGGACTATGTTTCGATGGCGGCGGGAGAGACAGAAAATCCTCGAAAAGTCATGCCCCGTGCGTATAACGCTGTGTTCTACCGTCTGACCTTCTTCTTTGTGCTTGGTTCTCTTGCCGTCGGTATCAACGTCCCGTTCAACGACCCGGAACTACGCGCTGCTTTCAGGGACGGGAAGCCCGGTGCTGCGGCCTCGCCCTACGTTATCGCTATGAACAGGCTCAGGATTGAAGGGTTGCCCCACGTCGTCAACGCCGGAGTCCTCGCTTCAGCCTTCTCAGCCGGAAATTCCTACGTGTACTGCGCGTCTCGATCCCTCTTTGGTCTGGCTCTCGAAGGCAAGGCGCCGAAGGTCTTGACTAAGTGTACAAAGCAGGGTGTACCTTTTTATTGCGTCGCCATCGTCCTAGCCCTCTCCCTACTTTCTTTCCTGCAGCTAGGCGAGAACTCAGCTGTCGTCTTGAACTGGTTTGTGAGCCTGGTGACAACCTCGCAACTCATGAATTATAGCGTCATGTGCTTCACATTCTTGCGTTTCTACAAGGCATGCCAGGTCCAGGGTCTCGATCGAAACACACTGCCATACAAGGGCATCCTCCAGCCCTACGCCGCGTACTACGGACTCGTGACTACGTTCGTCATGACATTTGTTGGTGGTTACACGGTCTTTCTAAAGGGAAAATGGGACCTGACATCATTTCTGTTTTCATATCTCATGTGAGTAATTCCGTGCGTTCGTTCCCCGAAATAACAGCTGAGAATTCTACAGGGTCTTTATTTTCCCCATTCTATTCGTTGGCTGGAAGATCCTTAAGAAGACTAAGTGGATCCGACCGCACGAAGTCGACCTCATTACCGATCTGGCGGAGATAGAAGAGTACCATCGCGATTTCGTGGAGAGGCCCGAACCAAACATGTTCAACCGTGTTTTGGACAAGTTGTTTGGCTAGGAAAAACTTCCGTTGCAAAGCGATACTCGGGGGTGATGGTGGCGGCCAAGTTCGTACATATGTGGCTACGACTTTAACAGTACAGCATGGGTTTATACTGAATCTGGGCCGCAATTCCTGTACATTACTGAGATGGAAATTCGTCCTATGTATACCATGCTCAAGCTAGCATACATAAGAATAAAAAAAAGCTTCAAATATGAAATTGAGAATAATGTCTCCATCTCCGTACTGAGCCGGTTATCTATCATCCATATGGGTATCGCTGACCAGAACTCCAAAACACCATACAGGTAGATTTAACTCAAAACAAAAAAGTAGGAATATCGTCGAGCTTCACGAGTTTACGCCTCTTCTCTTCGTCATTGTCCTCTTTCTCCCTCTGCGACTTCCGCTTCGTATGTTGATCCGTAGATCCTTTGCTTACACTGCTGCTTGCGTGCTTCTTGCCAGGACCCCAATCGTCGAAAAGATCCACTGATCGTGCCCCCTTGCCACTCTTGACCGAATCCAATGCAGTCGAATGCTTAGCAGGCGATGGAGATTGCGGGGATTTCTCTGATGACAATGATGCGCGTTGATTCGGTGCAGGTTTGGGTGATGTATGTGTCTTTCGTGGGGTGTAGTCGTCTAGCATATCGAAGGGCGTTGCGCGACTTATTCTTGAGCGCGGTTTCGCAGTTGGCAGGGGAGGTGCAGGCTTGGCGAAGGATGCAGTTGCATTCGTGTTGGCCAGGCTTGACGAGGCAGATTTTAATGTTGCGGCTGTGTGACGGATCGGCGCTGGGGCAGTAGTGGCTGTTGCCCTTGGGGCCGGTGTAAGCTTTACTGGGCGTTGTGGAGCGTCTAAATCGTCGCTATCAGAATCGCGTGCTGCGTATGAATTTGATGTTGATTTCGACGTATTTGGTGGCGCTCGTCGTGAACCAGAGAGGAAAGAGGTAACCGCTCTTGGTGGGGGGCCCATGGATGCTCTATTATTATCTGCGTCTTCATCTTCATCGTCCTGAGACGCGAATACATCTCGAATGGCCTTCCTCTGTTTCTTCTCCTGCACCTTGGCCTTCTCTTTCATCGCACCCTCGACAGACAACTTCGCATCGGCAACTACTGGCCTTGCCACCTCTGCTTCCTTCTTCTTCTCTTCGATCCTTTCTTTCAGCCGCTCATACTCCGCAATATGGAGATGTCGCGTGAAGAGCTTTGCGGTTTCCAGGAACTCATCCTCAACCATCATCCACTCATCATCGCGTAAATCGAATTTGGAGAGGCCCTTGTCCATAGATTCGATCTGTGGTTGTTCCAGGTCTGCCATCGGAGGTGGTGATGAAGATGGTGCTCTCTTCTTATGCACCCCATTGTTAGTCGTCGAGTTCCTGTGTGATGTTGAAGGTTCTGTTGGAAGATCGGGTAGGTCGTCATCTGATGCGACTTCGTCAGGCACTGCTCTTCCCTTGCCTTTGCTAGAGCTTGCTAAAACGGTGCCATCGAAGAAGTCATCATTTATATCAGACGCGACGCTTCGTTTCTTGACTGGTTTCGGCGGATGCTTTACTTGTGCACTGCTTCCGCTGCCTTTGTTTAACCAAGGTAATTGTCGTGGCATGATGTTGTAAAGTGTGCGTGTCAGTAGTTTATTGGCGGAAGTTGTAGGTATAAAGAGAGTCTGATTCGCGACATTGTACTTGTCTTGAGCTGCGCTGTGAGGCCGGTACCTTGTCGCGCGCTCGCGCTGCGTCCAAAAGCATCGAGAACGTGCACGCGAATGTGAATGGCGGGCGTTCACGTGTCGGAGATGGCGCTATCCAAGTTCTGCCTAGATTGCTTTCGCTTAGCGCGCCCTGTGCTTCCGATCTCGACGAACCTTCCACTCTGCTCCGTCTGGAGTCAAGGGCCACGTTTCGCTTCTATCAGTTTCTGCTCCGTTCTGTGTTTGCCTGAACGCTGTTTGCTACACAGTGTACGGATGGCGGCCTTCCCGTTATCGCTGCCGACGCCGAATTGGTATTCGACCGTTGTTGCAGCTACACAAGCAAGACACAACATCAACTTGACTTACCTGTTTTCCGTCTGAGGACCCCTGGATGATTCTCGAGGCAATCAACCGGCTCTAGGCCGTTCTTGCAGCACGTGTAGCCAATTGTCACTTCGGTCTCTCAACCAACTCCTTTCCGCGCCGCGATGTCCATGTTTCGCAGGCCTGGCGATTCGTCTTCGTCTTCGTCTTCGTCTTCAGAGGCATCCTTGGATCAAACCGATGAAAATGAGGCTAGCGTGTCGCAGCAAGATAGTGTTCTCTCCAGGATTAACACCCTAGATTCGGCGTCACCTGGAGGGTCTACCGTAAGACAAACCCCGCCTCGTCTGGACATGCGGCAGAGCTCGGCACAAAACGTTCGCGACTTGATGCTTCATGCGTTGCTGGAGGAGAGGACTGTGAGGCAAATAGCAGATCAATTGGGGAAAGATCCTTCTGATCCGGAGGTTCAGAGGTTGGGCCGCGAGGCTTACCAACAAATCGCCCGACAAATCTCTAACAACGTGGACGACATGTATGCAAGCGACGAGATGCAAGACCACCGAGCTACCGCGAATGAGGGAATCAGCAAGCTTACCAAGAGCAACCTCAGCATGCTCTCCGTGGTCCCAGAAGGAGCTTCCCAGGCTATAGTAGCTCGACCCCCACTGAACGGCATGAAAATGGAAATACCACAGCAACTACCAGCCGATTTCGAAATTCTGTCAGGTCTCTCTGCGCCAACCGAGCTACATCTCCGCGGTTACCCAGGTCTTCAGACTGATCGGTATGTTCGAGAATTTTCTGAGCTTGCAGTTGTGGGCAAGGGCGGCTACGGAAAGGTTTTCAAAGCCAAACACAAGCTTGATGGCTCTTTCTATGCCGTCAAGCGTATTCCAGTGAGCCCTGCCAAGCTAGCAAAAATCCAAGAGCATGGACCGCAGGAACTGGAGAGCATGCTGGAAGAAGTGCGTTCACTTGCTCGTTTCGATCACAATAATATCATTCGATACCACAACGCCTGGCTGGAGTTCACTACGGCCCCAGCGGAAGCGCCTATCGTACCCACGTTAACTGTTTTACGAGATGATCGGTTGCTTGAAGGTGCAGGCGCGTTCTCTTCTAGCCCAGCCGACGTGGCTGGCCTGCCATCACAGTTTGGTAGTCTCTCATTTGACGATTCGCTTGGTAGGCCAGATAACGGCTATAGTGCTGATATTGTTTTCGAGACCAGCGACAATGGAATGGGCGCCGAAGAGTCTAAGAGCGAACTGGATAATCTCTCCTTGAAAGAAAAAATGAGAAGCGCTAAACGCAAAACTCGACGGGGTAGCCAAGCGAGTCAGGCAACCATTGCAACTGTATCATCGACGAAGTCCCGGATGAGCGCGGTGGAGGATGTCGACGAAGACTTCGCGGATGAGGATATCGAGACGATTCCCCGATCACATATGCCATACTCACAGGAGCTCTCTTCCGACAAGTCAGAGAGCATGGTTTCACATAGCGACATGCCCGGCCACATGATCCCAACCCGTAGTTCCGGACCGATTTTGACGCTCAATGTCCAGATGAGCCTTTGCGAGACCAACCTCTCAGCATTTTTATCCTCCGAGCAATCATTCTCCGACGTTCAACCTCTCGACAGACACTGCTTTCATCCTTGTATCTCTCTAGAAATGTTGAAAAATATCGTCTCGGGCGTGGAGTATCTACACTCACGCGGTGTTGTTCATCGGGATTTGAAGCCCGCGAATGTCTTCCTGTCACTCTCAACAGATCGGCATCCACCTTATGGTTCTGTTGACTTGTCGACGTGCACGTCGTGTCCGAAGCGGGACTGCTTGCATGTGACACCACGCATTGGCGATTTCGGCCTCGTCGCAGCGCTGAGCGACGAATGCGTGGGTGCAGACACCGAAACGAAACCAGTCGGTACTGAGTTCTACCGGCCACAAATGACTAGAGGCGTTAGCGAGAAGCTCGATGTCTTCGCCCTGGGCGTTGTTGGGTTCGAGATGCTACATAAGTTTGGAACTAGGATGGAGCGCGTCGCAGCTCTGACAAACCTTCGACGAGGAGACTTCCCAGACGGGTTTGCATCTGAATTTGGGGATATGGGCAACAGCGTGCAGCAACTCATAGGTGATATGGTGCAACTGGACGAGCAGAAGCGGCTGAATTGTGAACAGGTGAAAAGCGAAATAGGAAGGCTAGTGCATATCCTGAAGGAATGATTATTAGTAGACACTGGGAGCATAAATAAAGCGTTATTTGGCCGCATCAGAAGTATTGAGATACCCCACGTAGACGTCGATAGCAATCTAGGAACAGCATCGAAACCGGGCTATGTATGTTTAATGAAATGACATCCCCTAACCTCAGCCCTTGATTGCGAGTAGCTTCATGCTCAGCTCTATCGGGCTAGTGTGAATGACACGTCGGCTGAATCCTCTCAACACTCCTCCGACAGCCACCCCACCCTCCAGGCTTCATTCGGAGGGAGTCCCAATCGTATTGCACGAGTTTGTTAACTGCTTGTGAAGAGAACACTGTCCATTCGACCCATGATCTGATTGATTGCACCATTCCAATTTCCACAAGGCTGAAAACCACTGCGTCATCCAAACCTTACACCACCGCGGATCCGCTTCACACGACTTTCACGCCTTTGATCACCTGATAAACAAATAAAAAAAGAGACTCCAGACTTACTGGTCTTACTCAAGGATGGATCATCAACGCCAACCGCACGCCTCTGCATTTGCACGCTTCTCCGACAAACTCAAGGAGACAACGAAGCGAGTATCAGCCCACCACCAGCATAACCGCGCCCCCAGCCGGGAGCACGACACTCTCCACATCAGAGGGCCCTCCCGAGATGAGCGGAGAAGCAGCAGTGCCAGCTACACCGACAAACTGCGGCACATGCTCACAGCCTCACCCCGGCCGCCGCGAACAGGCATCGACGACCTCCCCATTGAAGTGCAGCAGCACATTTTCCTCTTCCTGGATTTCTGGTCGATCCTGCGATGCCAGCGCGTGTGCAAGCTCTGGCGGGACCTCGTTCCGGGGGATTCGCCTTTACTCCAGGAAGCGCTGTACTTGAAGCCCAGCCGCAGTCTGCAGATTTACAGCTGCGTGCCCGCGACGTTTGAGTTCGACTTTGACATTTCGGTCCGGTCGGTCGTGTCTGGTCCACAGCCTATAGGTAGTCGGTTTACGCTGGGGGTACGGAAGGATTTCACCATGACGAGGCGCTGTATGGGCCTTATCCGGACGAGCAGTGAGATTGTTTTTCATCCGATTATCATGGATGTGAATTCTTATCTACAGCGAAGTGACTTCAAGAGCCATGTAGTGGAGGCGGGAGAAGAGGGTGCTGGAGCGGGTTCGTGGCGGAATATGCTGGTTGCTATGCCGCCGTTGAGAGAGCTACGGCTGCGGCATGGCAAGACGAGGACTGTGTATCGCGTCTTGCGTGTGTCTGGGGGTGAGGATGGGATTAGGTTGGGGGATTTGTTTCGGGTCATGGATGAATGGGCTGCGGTATAGAAGGTTGGGCGTGGAAGTGAGGCTGAGAGCCTAGCAAGTGAGACATGACACATGACGTCGACATGCCATGGTCCAGCATGGAAGTAAGTGTAAGTGTAAGTATAAGTGTAAGTTGGTGGTTTTTTTTCCACGTGTTGGACGTATTTTACAGTAGTATGTGTTAATGGGCGAATGACGCGCCTACTTCGATCATTCGAGGGATGAGCAGCTAGAGAGCGAAGCACGGGGTGGTTAATCGTCGACACTGGGTGAAGATGGTGGTTGTTTGCGTGCGTCCTGTTGCGGGACTTTGTATTTGCTGTCACAATGTGACGCAAGGATGGTAGGGAGTACCACGAAAGCCTTGCTGAAAGTGCAATGCCGAGCATACGAGGGTTGTGCTTAAAAGTGTTTGTTGGGTAGACAATTAGAGAAGAGGAATTGAGGAATGAGGAGTTTAAGCTTGTCGGATTCGTTTCATGGTGCGACTATTCATCTTGCCCAAATCATACATAAATAGTCTACAAAGGGCGAGCAAGTCAGTCATCGAAAGATGTATCTTCTGGCTGACGCTCGTTTCATCTTCAACTCGTTGCATGACTGTGAGGCTGCTTTTTTGTTTATCGTAGACGCAGGCCTTGCTAGGTCAGGGCACATCTCAACTCGAAGAGCAGAGTCGGCTCGACGTTGAGGTAGTTGTGTTTCGAGGCTGCCATTTCGAGCTTCCACGAGCATCGTTTGCTGTTCATTCAATGCACCTTCTCTTCAGCCAACCTCGATCGCAGCCAATGCGCTGATGACCTCCTCAGCGACCCCACCCTTTTCCACCACCATTTTGGTAACCTGCGAGATGAGACCCCGCTTCATACCACCCCGCGGTGGCGTCCAAACGCCCGAGTTCGCTAACAACTCCCGTTGTGTCAAGGCGTCAGCGCTTGACGTGGGCACTGTACCACCAGTGGCTGAATTCATCGAGTTTGGCACGCCTGGCGGAGTGAGATGGGAGGGAGGGTCGATTGTCCGTATTGCCACAATTCGCGCAACTGTGGGGGACGATGTGGAGTTGGTGCAGGCGATTGCGAGAACGGCATCTGCCACTGCAAGCTCTTCTTTGCAAGGATCGAAGATGATGTTGGGTCCTACTGCCATGGCCAGTATGATGACTGGGGGCTTGCCGATCTGTGAAGCGTTGGTGGCCTTAGTGATGTTCTTAGGGTATAGCGGTACGGCGGCGTCCCAGTCGTCGTCGAACAGGGGGTCTTCGTCTTTCTCTGATTTGAGGGCAGGGAGATGGGTAGTAAGGAGGGCAAGGTGGGTGGCCATGGAGAGGAGGGCGAGCGGGTAGGAGAGGGGTGGCGAGAGGAGCAGGATCTATGCAGTGTCAGTGAAGCCTCCTCAGATGTGATAGACATGGCAGCTTACGTCGACGTAGAGCTTCCAGTGGAACCGTGTGTTGATGTACAGCCTGTCTCTGAGCTCCCCGCTCGCTAGCAAGCTCTCGGTGAGCATAGATGCGAGGAACACGGGCAGCGCATCGTCGTCGCGGAAGCCTGGGACTTCGACGCTCATCTCGACCCACGCGTTCTGTCCCTTGCCTTTGCTTTCGTCTGTCTCTTCGCCATCTCCCATTTGTACATCCTCGCGCGCTGCTGCTCCCAGGGTTGGGCGCTGCGGGGATTTCTCCACCTCTGCCTTGACGCCTACGAGCGCCTCAGTGCCGTCCTCGAGGGCGATGCGCGCACTGCCGTTGGCACTGGGCAGGACGTCATACTCTGCGCGCATGGAGCGAAAGTCGCGGGGGCCTTTGGTGACATCGAGGCGGATAGGCGGCGTCTGCGAGAGGGTTGATCGCAGGAACGACAGCTCAGCGGGCGAGAGATTGACGACGGCAGCCTGCTGGGGGGCCATTGTGTTTGCGTGCCGTTGCGAGCGGGTAGTGGGTGGGCGACGACGACGACGACGACGACGTGTTTGCTGCTCTTCCGTTTCTTCGTGAGCTTTTGTTTCGCGGGTCAGACTAGCGGGCCTCGGCGATTGGCGGGTGCAGCGTCACTCGCTGCGGGCGGCGCGGCGGGCAAGGCGGGCAAGGCGTCGACAACACCATCCTGCAGTCCAAGTGCTGGCTGGCTGTCTGTCTCCTTGACCGCCCCCGAGCCTCACTCTCATTTCTCATTTCTCTCTTCTCTGTACCGTCGTGGAACCGTCCCTCCTTCTCGCTTTCGGGCATATATTCCTAGCACCACCGACAGCCATGAAACTCTAAAGCTACGCCACCCTGTCACACGTCACCTAGGTACCGGTACGAGCCTGGCCTGCCATGTCGCCATCACCTGCATCCTCGAAGCGAAACAGCGCCAATGCCATCGACAAGCTCGACTACCTACCACCCAACTCGCCGCGACGCCCTCTACTAGGCCCCGACAGCGACGACGCCGAATTCACCCGCCACAGCCAGGACACGAGCTCCGCCGGCAGCTTCTTCGACCAGGTTGCCGAGGGCATCATGGAGCGCGACCGTGAGAGGCTGCAGCGCGTCTTCGTGCGCTGGTTGAGCTTCGTCTGGGCCATTGTCAACTGCCTCTGCGCTGGTAGCATCACCGCATACTCGCTGTATGGCCATCTGTTCCAGTCGAGGCTGCACTACACCCAAGTCCAGGTCAACATTGTCTCCATCGGGGCAGAGCTGGGCCTCTACCTCCTCGTCCCGCTATTCGGATACCTCTGCGACCGCCTTGGACCAGGCTTCCCCTCCGCGCTTTCTGGACTCCTCTTCGGCTTTGGCTACTTGCTTGCTGCGTTCACCTACAAAAGCGGGCCTCCCCCGTCTGCAGGAGGCCATGGCTGGCCGTTTGGCGTCATGGTCCTGGCATTTGCCGCCATTGGCATGGGTACAAGCTGCATGTATCTGTCCGCCGTGACGACGTGCGCCAAGAATTTTGGCCGCGGAAACGCAAAGGGCATCGCACTCGCAGTACCCATTGCTGCCTTTGGTCTAAGCGGCATGTGGCAGAGCCAGGTGGGAAGTCGGCTGCTGTATGAGAAGAAGCCCGACGGAAGCAAAGGCGACGTGGACGTGTTTCGCTTCTTCCTGTTCTTGGCCATCCTGCTACTCGCCGTAGGTGCCGTCGGCTTCTTTGCGTTGTGCATCATGGACGAGGAAGAGATGATAGACGAGGCTGTCGATGAGTTGGAGAGGTCTGGTCTCCTCGCCCAGGACGAGTTCTTCTCGCAGGCTGCCAATCATCACGGTTACGGCACCATGGCGACCCATGACCTCTCTGACTCGACCTTCGATTTCCTGCAGTCCGAAGCGGAACGTCTGAAAGCGAAGGCGGAAGAGGAGGCGCGGAAGAAGACATGGCTGCTGAACGAGGAGACTCGCCGGTATATCATGGACCCGACAATGTGGTGGCTGGCAGGAGGCTTCTTTCTCGTCACCGGCCCTGGCGAAGCCTTCATCAACAATCTTGGAACCATCATCGACACCCTCACGCCTCCGCACGTCGCTACCAATACATCGCCAGCAACGCATGTCTCCATTGTAGCCATAACATCTACCCTCGCTCGCTTGATAACCGGCACACTGTCCGACGTGCTCGCACCCACCTCTGTTACGCACCAACACCGCCGCGGCCCTGACTCGATTGCGAACTCGTTTTCATCTTTACCACCACTCGACCGCCCGCAAAAACTATTCACCGTCTCTCGCATGACGTTCCTGTTGACATTCGCCTTCATACTCTCCTTGGGTCAACTGCTTCTTGCCAGCGGTTGGGTGCAAAACCACGCGCCCCGCTTCGCCGCTGTCTCAGCCCTTATCGGCGCAGGTTATGGCGCCGTTTTCTCGCTCACGCCCATTGTCGTCTCGGTCGTATGGGGCGTTGAAAACTTCGGCACCAACTGGGGCATACTTGCCATGACGCCTGCTGTTGGAGCGACGCTCTGGGGCGCCATTTACGCTACCGTTTACCAAAGGGCTGCGGATAGCGCTGCATTAATTGAGGGGGACCCCGAGAATGTACTGTGTCATGGCAAGGCCTGCTATGCGTCGACATTCTGGGCCATGGCCATCAGCGTGTGGGTTGCCATGGGGCTCTGGGTTTGGGCTTGGAGAGGGCCTGGCGGGTGGAAGAGAAGGGGTGTCGCTGTATAAGTAGGCATACTGTGGTGAATCTTTTTGTTTTGTTTACGGATCATGAAAGCGTGCATTGCTTTTTGGGTCTGCATCTATGGTGTGCATACTTCTGGCGCTGATCTTGTACATTTTGTGTAGCTCTGTTGAATACTACTACTGTCTTTGCTCTCTCTCGACTTAAGTAAACATGTTTAAGCCTGTTAACTTCAGCACCTGTGTTATGTGTTGACTAATTCACAGTGTGCGTGCTGAACGAAGTAAATAAAAACACAGATAAAAGCAAAAAGACAAAAACAAAATACCAGTTGATCGCCCAGCCCGCCACGCGCCCCCCAACCCCAATGGGAGTAGTCCAGCACCGCCGTCCCGTGGTGAATGCCCGATTGCAGAATTTCTTCCCTCATCAGATTGCATTCATTGCTTAGGTTCATCCAGCATCACTGGTTACCCGAGTGAGTGAAGTTGAACACCACGAGACTCGAACTGGGCTCCTACTGAGGTGGTGACAGGGAGGTGTGTGGGGATGACGGAAAACCTTCTGGTGAAGACCCGTTACAGGTGGCAAAATTTAGGATTAATAGGAATATATAGCAGGTGAAAAATGCATTATCATCTCTCTCTGTTGTCTCGAGGTGCACCGCTTGTGTGCAGGTGTTCTAAGCGAAGACCGTTCCGCAAAATCAAAAGTGGGGCACATAAGCGTGGGCTGAACGTCATAACATTTCCCACAGCTCCTGCTTTATCGTAACGTACATTATCATTGTCTATCATTCTAGTAGAGTCGCTCAAAAAAACCCGCCTGTACAATATTTCACACCGAACCTGCCCTACTGACCCAGCAGAATCTTCAACGTCTCGACTCCAACGCCCAACACTTCCGGGCTATGAGTCTCCTTCAACACCACCCTTAGCGTCTCAATCACTCCCTTCCGCTTACACGCCTCTGCGCCTTCTTCAACATCTACCACGCTCCTCAGGCACACTACGCCTCTATGCCTGATATCATCGTCTTCATCTTGGCACAAGCCCAGCAAGAATTCTATACCTTTCTCCTGCTTGAGCAGCTCGTGAACAGCGAGGTCGACGGAGAGTAACATGGCTAGTGCACCCCCAGCGGCCGATCGTGTCGGCGCATCGTCTACGTCGGTCATGGCAAGGAGGAGGTGCAGTCTGTGCTTTGAGCGTGGTGTGCTGCTATCTGCAAAGTGCTGAATGCAGACGGGTGAGGCCATGAGATTGCATAGCAGTTCTGTTGCTGCGCGCCGTATCATGGAGTTTTGACTGAGGAGTAGGTCGTCAATGACTTGATCGAACGACTGCCGTATAATGTGGTCTTGTGTTGCGCGGTCAAGGGAAGCTAAATTCGTGAGGGCGAGCAGCGCTTCGAAGGCGTTGAGCTGCCATGTTGAGGACTCGGTGCGTGCCAGCTGGCTGATGAGCGGTCGGATCGCCGATGTACTTGGCAAGGAGGCGTTGAAGACATGCGTAGGGTTTATACTGATGAGGAGGCGAGACAGCGCTTGCGCAGCTGTGGGAAGCGCAGCGGGTGGGAAAGGCGTTGTACCCGTTGTCGAAGACGAGTTTGTCGAGGATATATGGTCCCAAACTTGTACGAGAAGTTTTACGGCACCTTGCTGTGCCATTGTTCCTCGATTCTTGGACTCCTTGCTCAGACTTAGTAGTATTTGAGAGCTCTGTGTAAGAATTGAGGGCGTGCCTCTCTTGCAGATCTGCACGAGTAGTGGTACGACTCCTGCATCGAGCATGCGTTTACAACGTATGCTCGCATGTTCTTCGCTCAAGAGCTCATCGGGCGCTGATGGCTTTTGGACGTTGGCATATGCCTTTAGCTGGGCCATGCGTTTCTCTTCCTCAGACTGGATAGGTAGGTAATTTGTGATGTTGACAAATATAGTAAGGCCACCGAAGAGAATGTTTGCTGGGGTTGAAGTGTCGCTCATTGTCTTGATAAGGCGTTTAAGGAACTTTGGAGACTTTGATAGATCCTCCCGGACCTTAGCTTGAAGAGAAGCATACGCGAGACCTTCGACGGAGTCCTGTTTGGACGAGGCGTCACCTCCTATGACCATGGATTTGAAGCTTGCGATCAAGTCGCTCTGGTCGACCTTTCCAGGTGTGACAATCTGTGGGCCATCTTTAGGAGCTTGCTCTTCGCCTATCTTGACGAGAACGAGTGCAGCAAGGTTTGCACGCTTCTGATCCTGACTCTCCGCGACCAAACTCTCCAGCCACTCTCTGCAATTTCGATTGATCGCATCTCGGCAATTCTTGTCTACACACGCAGCGCTGACAAGCTCTAACGTCGCTTGCTCAAGCTTGTGCGATTTCTTGCTCTCCACCATAGGCACAAGTGAGCTGACAAACCCCTCCGTAAGGAACAGCGTAGCTGCAGCCGTAACAGCAACTGGGAAGATTGCCGTCGCCGCCGAGAACGCAATGACCAGATTATTCGCCTCGCCCTTCCTCGCCCGGTACGTAACAAACTTCGATATCAACTCCCCGGCAGTGTCCGGCGCAAGTTCGAACAGCTTGATACTCGCGAGCGTCGCCTGACTGCGCAAGCTAGCTGGCAGTCGAATATCAAGCGATGTGAGAATGACATCGAAGCTATCTGCATCGATGATGCCCTTGAGATGCTCGGCGTAATGAGCTAGCAGCTGCGCAATGCCTTTCATCGCTCGCTCCGGGTGTTCAAGCGCTTCCTCCATCATCATGGCAAGACTGAGCATGAAAATGTCTCTGTGTCCAGTCTTGAACGCTTCGTCGTCTGGCCAAACGGCTCTATTAAGCAGTACCTTGAGTAGTCCATCGATCGAATCATCTCCTCGCTCAAACAGCTCATAGTAGATGCGTGTCGGCTGTTCCTGTACCGCGTTCGCAAGCCAGGCTTGCGCACCGGGATTCTGCAGCAGTTCACCAGTTACTTGATCCAGGATGTCGTCTTCGCCTTTGAAGTCGAATAGTACTTCCATTGCCTGTTCAGCCTCTTTCCGCTTCAAGCCATGCGACTTCATCGTTTGAAGCGCCTTTTCGCCATCGTGTTCGTCTTTGCTCCTGACCCAGACCTTGCAAATCGACAACAGCTCGCTCTTCTCTTCTTCTTGCCGCAACTGTTCCCATGCGTCTTTGATTTGCGGATGGTCTGGGGCGATGGTACTAGCTTCTCGCAGGTACCTCGCTGCACTAGCCAATTCGCCCGCTTTCGTGCTTTCACGCGCCTTCTGTGCCAGCTGCACCGCCCGCTCTTCCTCAGATTTGGTGGTCATAGTTGAAGATAAGGTTGCTGGAGATCATATCGAGCTGAAGAGAAAGGTGGGCTGATCGTTGCATGCCACGGCGGTGGGAGGGCATTTAGGATATGCAACGCACGGACCGCTCCCTTGAAATCATCAATCTACACCGCGGGGGCGATGGCATAGGTTAGTAACCCAATGGCATCAGGTGTGCTCTTTCACAAGGAGCACCACGCAGACCAGATATTTCAGGCATTTAAGATGTGCGAGATTTATTCATTACCAATACAGTTCGTCAAGTCATACACAGAGGTCAAGCTACCCCACGTCGCTCAATCGCGCGTCTAACGAAGTTGCGCCTAAAAATGCCCACATAGCAGATGCTCCACCGAAAGCAACGAGACTCCAAATATAACGCCGGAGCATGCAAATGCATCCAGCTAGGACAGTACACAAGACGCCAAATTGATCCGAACTGCTAAAAGACGACATGCGACCGCATGCGCGCCAGCAGAGCAGATCTCCCCTTTTCCTTGAAAATCTTAAAAGCATTATCGCGTTTTCCCTACCCGGTCTTCTCGTCGGCCTTCTCCGGCTGTTTGCGCTGTATAATGCCCAAGAACATCAGTCGCTCCCAAACATCATCCTTGACAAGAACCCGCGCTTTATCGAATGGCAATCCATCCAGCTCCCTCAGATTCTTGCAAAAGTTTGCCAGCATCATCTCGGTGACGCGCCGCCTAATGCGCGTCTCGTAATCCAGTCGCGAGAGGTGTTGGCTGTCCCCTTCCACATCTCCATTCGGTAGCACAAAGCGGTCCGTAAGCTGCTCTTTGGATGGCTTCTGCCGAAGTGACATGACACGGTTTTCAGATGCTGGAGCATAGAAACGTAGAGTGAGGGGGTTGTCGCGCCAATCAAGCCGTGTAAGGGTCTCTAATTTCCCCAACACCATCGCATTTGCGCGCAAACGTTCGAGCTTATTGCCAGCTAGGAGAAGTTCACTCAGCCGTTTGATATTTAGGAGTGGCCTTAGATCCTTGATGGAGTTGAAGTTTAGGTTGATAGACCGGATGTTTGGGGTCAATTGTCCAAAGTTGTTTGGTAGCTCCTTCAGACCCATGGAAGCAAGCTCCAGTCGCTGAAGACTGTGGAGATGTTGCGAGAGGTCGAGCCCATGCGTTGGATTTAGGGAGAGGTAGAGACTGCGAATTTCGGAATTTCTAACCAGGTTGCTAACACAAATCTCGGTGTCTGAATCAGTGCCCAACACCTGTTCTCTAGCCGAAAAAGTACGGAGATAACGAAGATGCTCGAGGCCGGATACCTGCGTTAGAGAGTTACCATCAACGTACAAAGACTCGAGCTTCGGGAAGTGCCTATCGACGTCAAGCAATGCCGTTCCGTTCCTGCAGAGACGAATCGATCGTAACGAACTGCACGGTTTGGCAGGCACATCGAAGAAGGGAAACTCTTCGATCTCATTGTCATCTGCTTGTGGTTAGATACCGTTGGAGTTGACAAGGAAGATAGATCTAGACGTACCAAGGTTGAGATGCTGAAGCTGTGCCAGGCAATGCAGGTTTCGAACCTCGAAGAGCCGATTTCGTCGCAGATCAAGATCAGTGAGACTCTTCCTATGACACAAGTTACCAAACAACATCTGTGATGGGGAATGCCGATACTTACATATTAGCTCGGCCAAAGTCTACCATTTCGATATTATTGCCCCCAGCACTCAGTTCCATCAAGCCATCGAGATGCAGAATCCCGTTCAAAGACTTGATCTTGTTGTCATCGACCTTTAGCACTCGAAGGTGTACTAACTCGGCGAGTCCATCTAGACAATCGATGTCGTTGCTAGATATGTCGAGATGTTGCAGGTTCGTGAGTGTCGTCCAGGAAGTAAGTCCAGTAAGGCAATTGTTCTGTGCTCGCAGTCGCCGCATGGAGTAGGGAATCCCTTTTACTTGGCTGATTTGGTTGTCGGACACATTGAGCTCCTCGAGTTGATAGCACAGCTCATCAAGGCGGTGCAGAGAGCTGAGGGCATTGCCATGAAGATCCACTTGGCGAAGGTCTTCCCAGAATGGTTCGTCCGGCTCAACATCTTGCAACGCTTTTACTAGGTCAGCGGTACTTTGTGCGTAGCGATCTTCCAGGGCTTTGGAGAACCGAGTGCCATCATGTTTGACGATCATGCGGTCTGGCAATTCGCACTCATCCACTTGGTGTAGCGTGAACTCAGGGAGGTCACTAAGCATGAATGTTAAGTCGCCCTTTACCGGTGACGATGGGGCAGTGGCCAGTACGTCTTTCTTGCCGAGTCCAAGAACAGGTGCTGAGACACTCATTGCTAGCTGCATTCGATAGTTCTTAGAGGGCGCGTCTTCCAAAAGCGACAAGTCACCTTCCCCAGTGAACTTGGGGATTCGACTAGATTGCGCATGAGGGAGCGCTTTTGCAACGTGCATTTGCTCTCGGCTCGATTGCTTCCTATGAGATTTCTGCTGAGCATTTGACTCTATCCACTGACTCTGGCCAAACTTCTGTGGAGTAGCGGCAGGTTGACGCTCTGATTCCCGAGCCTTCCGTTCTGCGAATGAAATCGTGATGTCGCGCACTCGCGGGTGTCGTACGTTTGGCGGTGCGTGGTCACGTCCCTCAAAGTACTTGATCTCGTGCTCAATGTCATCCTCATCTGATTCGGGGATGGCGTAGGTAGTTTGTACATGGGCCGTTTTCTGTGTGCTCCACTTCCGTGGGCCTTGTGTACTCCAGGATGTGGCACGTGTTTCAGTCTTTGGGTAGCTCCAGCCAAAGTTAGATGCTTTCGATGGAGCTGAGCTTACGTCAGTATACGCAGTACCATGGCCTTCACGGGTGACTGGACGTTCTTCTTCTTCTTCTTGCACACCATCTTCTGTCTCTTCTAGGATAGTCTCCGAGGTTGGTTGTGGGCGTGCGGGTGAGCCTGTCTTAACCTCCTGCTCGTTCATCTCATCCACAGTCAAATCGGGGATATTGCCTAAAGGATCTTCTTCGCTCTCGAGCATACCGCTCTGGTCCTCCTCTTCACGATTCTCTTCACAACGATGCTCTTTTGATGGGCTTTTTTGACGAACCCAAATGTTCTTCTCCCGATCGAAGCTCATACCTGCAACTTCGTGCGGGATCAAATGTGCAACGGCTTCTGGCGCAAGGGTGGCGACATGATCAGAGCGGCGAGAAGCGTTCGTGGCAATCGTATGGCCGAGTGAAGAACCCATAGAATGCTGCGTTCCACACGTGCGAGGTTGGGAGCTGATGTCTTCACCGTCAATTGTCCGAGAGTACCGGTTCGGGTTATCCGTAATGCGGATATCGTCTTGCTCAATCACTACACTTTCTCCTTCTGGGTTCGCGGATCCGCTTATACGAGCAAAGCGAAGTGAAGTCACTGATGAGTTTAGGAAAGTATCGGTTTCCTTCTCCTGGTACTTCCTCAAATGACTCATGACGTTTGGATCCAGTTGATGTTTATTGGGTTCTGCCCAGGCCGAGAGGCGACCCTCTCTGCTTGGAGGCCTCTCGAAAGTGAGCGAACTTGAAAGATGTTCGACTGATTCTTCAACTAGCTCAGACTCGGCCTCCGTTTCTTCAAGGCTACCTAATCCGCTGGTAGGTCGACCTTTCGTACGAATGAAATCCATGATCTTGAGGGCTTCATCAAGGAAGTCTTGGGTTGTGACAGATCGTTTGCGGATTTGTTCGCGCATGGCATGTTGCTTCTTGATGCTGAAAGCGGCGACTTCTTTTGCAACCACGACTGCTCTCGCTTGCTCGGATTGGGGGTCAGCCGTAATGGAAGGTTCTACGTGTTCACGGATCGTGTTCAACTTCGGCGAAGACAGGATGAAGGCCTCCGTAGCCTCCATAATTTCTGCGTGGATTTCGTCTCGCCTTCGCTGACTAGGCGTAGGATTACGAGGCCTAAGAATGTGCCGTCGAGCCAGAGTTTCAGGATTTGCAACATTGTTAGAAGAGACATGGCGGGCATCCTGACGTTTTCGACCGACGATTGACTGTATGACTGCATGTGAGTGGTGTACAGTTCCGAGCCCATGATCGCTAAATACATCTTCCTCGTCCCTGTCGTCCTCATCCTCGTCTATCGATTGTATCGTCCGTCGACGCTTAGGTGTTGGGTTCTTGAAAGGCGAGGTCGGGCCTCTCTTTCCGTCAACGTACTCGTGGACAACCTCAGGTTGTTCTTGTAGCTTGGGAGTTGATGACTTCCGATGTGGATGGAACTTTGGTCGACTCACAGATCTGAAAGGATTAGCTACCGACCCTGACCCTTGCCTTCTGGCCATAGATGGTTCTCTTGATGTAGGCGAACCATCAAGATGGAACGTGAGAGGTTGTCGACTCCCAGGGGGTGCAACATCCATTGATGGCGATCCGTCTGGCGCACTATCGTCTTGTGTGTCGAAGTCAGAAGAAAGAACAGTGAAATCGCCTGAAA
This sequence comes from Cucurbitaria berberidis CBS 394.84, assembly GCF_010015615.1. Taxonomy (NCBI): domain Eukaryota; kingdom Fungi; phylum Ascomycota; class Dothideomycetes; order Pleosporales; family Cucurbitariaceae; genus Cucurbitaria; species Cucurbitaria berberidis. Next base: position 1,345,435 of record NW_024468940.1, on the reverse strand, counting down.
ATTGATACTCGTTGAGTTGCCCTCGGCCAAATGTATCCGCTCTATGAGCTCCCTGGGGTGGACACTCGGCTGTAGTTTGTTGACCCCCATTCTGGAAACTGATCTCTTCGACCGAAGTCAGCCTCGATGTCTTTTGTACCACTTTGACCATCTCCACCTTGCTTTCCTTTACGCTGCTGGATGCGGTTTTGTCGGACTTGTACTCGAGCTGACTGAGTCGTCGCTGCAGTCGGTTGCTTGTAAAGGTATCATGCGCGTCAAAGAGCTTTAAAGGGCTTCCCGAGTTTTTGGCTCGCTCAGGACTTAGGAATTGGTTGTTGGCTTGCCTCCGTGGTGTCTGTGGATTGGCGGCCTCGTCTGCTGAAAGACCTTGACTCGGGTCTACCTTGTCGTTCCCCGCAGCTGGAACGCCATTTGACGTAGATGATGCCGCTATTCTCCCCGGAGATGGGCTAAGCGGCCTTGTACGAAAAGATCCGTCCCTCGAGTATCCTCCTCTCCGAAACTCCACGAAGCGACCGACATCCGCAAGATCAGGCGTGCCAGCCGGAAGGCCTTCGGGCAAAGAATCATCGTGGAGCCTAGTGAAAGAAGAGTCCTCCCGAGGTTGACTCAACGCACTCTCGTCTACAGCAGGATTATATATAGTCGGAGGTGGTGATCCGATTTGTCGTAACCGGTTCGCAAGCTCTGAACCTCTGAAATTCGGAGTTGCCGTGGGAAGCTGTCCGATTTTGAGGTTCGTCGTCAAGTAAACCGGGCTAAAGCTTTCATTCTCGAATTCAATCTGGCCGCTCACGGTTCTGGGGCCTTCCTGGTCAGTCGTCCTCGGAGCTTGTGTGGTGATGGATTCTTCCTGCTCATGCACTGTCCCGTCCCGAGGAGAGTCCTGTCGGCTGTTCTGGGTGTCGTTGCCCGAATTCGTTACTTGAATCTCAGGCTGCTCATCGTACGCTTCGCCTTGCCCCGCCGCTGGCCATGGTGGTGGGCTGGAGGGCATTGCAGCCAAGCCCTTGAGTAGTCCAAGTTTGCGCTTCGGTTGCTGTGTGTCTTCGGAGGAGGTCCCCACTGGCTTCTGAAAGATGTTCTCTAAACCTGTAGGGCCAAACAGGTCTTTCTGGTCACCATAGCCTATCTCGCCCTTGACCAACCTCCGCCTCCATTCTGGAGTGTCATGGGGACCTTTTTCCTTGGTTGGAGACTTTGCGACCGTGTTGTGCGCCACAGTGCCATTGTACACGACCGAGCCCTGGAATGTCGAAGAGAACGAGTACGCGGCAGATGGAGAAGGCGCAATGTGGGACGCGATTGGCGACGAGGTCAGAGGAATATTATTGTCGCTAAGGCTTCGTTCTGCGAGAGCACTCCGCTGCTTCGATGGTCGCAGTTCCTTCGCAATGCTTCGAACTTGTATCTCTGAAAAAGAGCCCGACGACTGCCTCATGCGGGGAAGACGACTTCGAGCTTTGGGCGGCACGCTCTGCGACGTTTGTGTGGCTGGAGAACTTTCCAGATTGCGCGCAATGGTATCCGGTGTAGCCTGCGGAACCCATTCCTCTGAGAGGTCCTCGAGCCATGGCTGTGTTGTGTCGACCATTGCTGTTACTCTGGAGCCGCGGCGGTGAGTCGCAGTTGGCGGTGTAGTGTGGTGCGGTGATTTAAGCGCGGATACGCGTCGGAATAGAGATTATGCGAGCGCAAACCACATGCTGCAGGACCTAGGGGGGGGGTTGCGAGGGCGTGGGTGCAAGAAGTGTAGCGACGAACGCGTCGTCGAGGCGAGTCGATTGTATTGTTATCGGTTGTATCAATCAATAGACCAGGATGTGGTGTGTTTCCCGTCCGAGCAGGGTTGTGGCCTTCGGATCCCCGCGACGCTAGCATCGGATCTTTGGCCCATCCGAATAGAGCGGGCGTGTTCCCCCAGCAACCACAACGTCCCCAACGTCCCGCCGCCGGCGCGCGCGATCGCTGGTGACGACGATGGGCAAGCAGGCATACCTGATTCAACCCTTTCCACCCACTATTGTCTGCTCCCCCACCGGTAGATCAGCGCTACCCCTGCAGCAGGTCGCTTCACGACGTCTCCTCCGAAGGCACTATTGAACCCAACGCCCGAATATGCCATCACACCCTCCCACTTATTCTTTACACAGCAAAGACAAGCTATCAAACCCATAAATCGAACGTCTACGCCGACATTCCAGCTTGGGTACACAGGGGCAATAAGACGTGGATGCAAAAGGGTCGCATGTCTGCAATATGCCCCCAACGCTACATCCTCACCTGAAGCGAGGGCTAGACTTCGACAACTTTTACGTCAATCCCGAAGATGTCATGGAAGAACTACCGGCAGACTATCAGGGCGCAAAGGAACAGGCGGCTAAGCGGAGGAGGGTGGAGATAATCGCATCACAATATCTACGAGGCAAACCACCCGTCATATTATCAGCGGGCCTGAGAGGACCTTTCAGGAACGGCTGGAAGAACCCCTGGGCGAACAAATCTCGGACAGTGACAGCGTCGTCGGTTGAGAACAGTAATACGCTGGATCAAAGAAGCAGACGTAGTCGGAGGAATGCGACCCAAGGTATAAGCACTACGACAGCGAGAAACAGTAGACAGAAAGAAGCTGGCGCAGCATATAAGGCACTACAGAGTGCGTCACCAGAAGCATCCAGAGCTGCTGAGGATTATCTCAATCTCGAGGCTCACCAAAGGGACGACAGCCTCGACGAGGTGGAAGTCCCTCCAGCTACAGCACCTTTGTCAGAAGGGGACGATGTGTCCGGTTCTGCCGAGGTTTTCAGTACACACAATGAAAGACGCATACAGAACCGATCCCCTCCGACGAATCCGTTTTGGCTACGACGCCCTGGGTCCAAAAGGAAGGTCGCCATGAACCAACCATCAAACAACGACACCCAGTTGTCGCCCACACGTTCGCGCTCACGGAACGGGCATTCACAGCTAGATGAACTCCAGCTTGCTCTACCAAGGGCCCCTCTACACGGTCAAGGCCCCATGACCAGGGAAGCCGTGCTAGAAGAGTGTAGATCCAGTGCCTCGGCATCCATGGTCATTTCATCACCTGCGAAAGCCACAAATCCAACGCCAAATAGAAGAAATGATATGCCAATTGTGATCGGCGATCCAGTGCGGCCTACAAAGGACGTGCTGAAGAGTGCGGCAAACCTGGAAGATTCCTTTCGCCCCACTTCAAATCGGCTTGTAACGCCAAATGGCCAAGATGCTGATAGCAGTGTTCGTGAACCCCATAATGCTGATGGAGATCAATATTCGCAGGGGACGTTCACTACAAGGACGTCATTGGCAGGCCATTCAAAGTCGAAAACGGACTCTGCGGGCGCGGAAACCCCTCGTGCAACTGGCCACCAGATCGTTTCTTCGATAGGAAGCCGTCCACTTTCCAGGGAGGACATTCAGAGGTCGGCAGAAAGGCTTGTCAGTCTGATGGCTCCCTCTTCGGCATCCGTTCGCCAGCCGCAGCAGTCAAGCCGCAGGAGTGTACAAGAAAAGTCACAGCGAAGAGCACTGCACCACGATCTCGTGGCTTCACCAGCTCTAGGTTCATCGGTTGGATTTATCTACCGGAAGGTGGAGAATTCGAAACGAAATAGTGAGAACGCTCAAACTTCGCCAGCGAGTATCTTCAGCTTCACTTCTTCGCCTGTTATTCGAAAGGACGAGCAAAGTCCCGAGAGGACAAGACTTACTCCAGAATCTGGGCCATGTGCCAAGGACACTCATCAGACAAACATTTCGGATGCTAAAGGAGCATCTGTGCTGCAATCTGGGGATCTAGAAGTTCAAGCAAAAGGCAACGATTTTCAGGAGGGGCAGCAAGACCCAATATCTAGTCGTTCCAGCAGGAACTCAGCATTTTCAACACAAGCCGCCATGCGGCTCGCCCACATTGACTTCCAAGAAAGCACCTTCCCTACCATGTCTTCAGACATGCCTCAACCTTGGACCCAACCGCAGAACGATAGCCCACGGCCGATGTTGCCCGAACCCAGTCCAGCCATGACGCCTCTCTCTGTATTCAGCGCTCATTTAGACAAGTCTCTTGCGAAAGAAAGCGTGCTGCGAGGGGCAACGATGAACACGCAAGATCTATTTGCTGCAGCCTCTCCGTTCGCTTTCAGTACAGCCAAGAAAAGGCCCGAATTACCCCAGCAAAGCAGTCTGAGGTTTGCTCTGCTCCAGAAGCATGAAGAGCAACCGGGAACTAACAACACGCCCGCAAAAAGCCCCACTCCGTCTGCTGGCCGCCGGACTCCACTGAAGGCTAAGAACACGACTCACACGAGCTTCTGGAGTTTTGTCACCGAGAAGGCGTCGCAGGAGTCCTTGATGGATAGATCAAGACGCTCCGTCGGTGACGTTGAATTACCTCAATTAGACTTGAATACGTCATTAGATGATTTTGGTCCCAGTGACGGACTACACTTCACGGATCGGTTTCTGCGTGATTTGGATGATTCGCGAATATCACCCTAGATGGGCATACAAACGTGTCAAAGGGAGGGGAAAGGTGTACACCTTGCAGCGTTCAACCAGGCCTCGATAACAGGCCTCGTCGGCCGCAGCGGCAGGACTTTGATGCCCAGATGCAATTGGCACTGTCAGGGCATTCCAGTATCAGCGACAACAGCGACGTGCAGCAATAGTCGAAGGCTGCTGCATCCGGCGGTGAGGGGCCACGTTTTGGATCGATTGGCCGATAAGGGCTTGCATATGTCAAGACCTTGCATATCTGGCGCATAGATATCCGGTAGCCAGGACCTGTGCAATGCACTGGCGAAGGAAAGGGAGAGAGAGGAGGGGCTGTCGGCCTGTTTGGAAGTGCCTGGTGCAAAGTTTGAATACACAAGCCATGTAGCGTGTGTAGCCACAATATAATCTCTCTTGCATGACAGGTCGTTTACGATGATGAGACTAAGCGTTTGTAAATGCTAGATTGGAGAGTTTGCGTAGCTGTCATTGGCCTTGTCGTGAGGGCATGAGGGTGATTTGGCTGGGGGTGCTCTGAGGGTGAATGAATGTATCGAGCTATGCCATCTCTCTAGGCGCACGGACGCTCGTGCTGCTCGTCGACGCAAAGAAACGGTAGTGGCCCATGACTCTCGAATGAATTGGCAGCGTGACGACCATGGAGCGAGCCGCAACGAAGCGCCGAAAAGCAATTGCCTCGATTGTGCATTCTGTCGACAAACTCGCAGCCCCGTGCGACGCCCACAAAGACACGACGCGGGCTATTTGTACGGGGGCAGACGCGCTTTGTCGGTCGTGGTGGTGTCGCAGACGTCATCAGAGCCCCTTCGCTTGCAATATCTCTGCGCCACCGCCGTCGTCGACGCCCATCCACACAACCACCAACGTGGGCCTGCAGCAATCCTCACTCGTTCTCCCCCTGGAACCCCGATCCAGCCAGCTCCTTCGGCAGCTCTCCCTCTCTGCAAGCGCCATCGCCCTCGCACGCTAACCCGCCCCTGTTGGCCTTCCGCTGTGTTTCCGCCGCGCCCAACGACCGCATCCTGGCCAACGTCCTGAGCGCCCACCCGGCACTGTCTGCCAAAGAGTCCGCCACGCACCCTCAGAAGCCCCTCAGAGACGGCCTGACCAATGTCGAACCCATGTCACCGCAGCCGGACGCCCAAACAAGTACCTCACCCCCCGCATCGGTGAGGTCAAATGCGCCGCACAACCCTGGATATGGCCCTCCCACGCCCTCCTCTGGCGACGAGCTCGACGACGACGACGTGACACCAAAAAGCCTCTCGCAGACTGGCCGCTCCAAGACGGCTCCGGTTGCCCGAGACAACAGCTTCTTGAAGTCGTCCATTGACCGTCCACAGCTGTCGGAGCGCGACAGCATCTTCGCAACCACCTATCTAGCCTCCGACACGCCTGCCTCCTCTCCGCGGACCAGCGCACGCGCGATTGACGCAAACGACGATGCTCCCGAACACTGCTTATCAGAAATGGCAGCGCCAGCGCCTCCCCAGAGGAGACTGATGGACCCGCCTGTCATACGCAGGAAGCACTCCACAGTCCCACCTGTAGCCCTAATCGACCACCATGCCGTGTTGACGACTCATTTCAACTCGCGAAAACCCATTGCGGACGGTATGGACCTAGAAGACAGCCGACACAGCCCCCCGCCATACATGAGTCCGGTTGACTCTCCCGTACAGCGACACGCTACACTACATCATCATCATCATCATCATCATCATCATCATCATCATCACGACGTTCGGTCGACACTACAAGAGGTCTTGAAGGATAGTGAAGAGAGGCGCAAGAATAGAGAATGGCGCGAAGGCAAACCCGTGCCTTTCAAGGGACACAATGCCCTCGAGAACCCTGTATTGGATGTTGATATGGAAAAGAAGATCGAAGCAACGCTGGCCAAGACGGAGCAGCCTACATCAGCACGTAGTAGGAAAGCAAGTCACTATTTGCGTGTCTTCAAGGATGCCGATGTCACTGAAGAACAGAAGAAGCGGGATGTCAAAACAAAGGACCGTCGACCTACCGACAAGTTACTTTATCAACTCCCAGAAAATGGGCAAGCAAGCCCTGGCGCTGTCGAGGCTAGCATTTTTACTGAGCAGCTGCAAGCAATGACTTGTACTTCGCCAGCTGTGCAGTCGCCCCCAGCGGGCCCGACTACGTCCTACTTCGACAAGGTTCCGACGCCACGGAGCGAGCCTGACCATGCTCCGCTCTCGAACATTCCTGTAAGCACGCAGTTAGATCAGAGCACAGCCAATAAGCATCAACTCCCTCGGCGTCTTCTGGACGAGATTAGGAGCCACGAGAATCTTACGCCTCCCTTGAAACCAAGATCATCGTTTTCACGAAGTCTCCCCACCTCAGCTGTTGAGAAGCTCAGTGCCCAGGTCGCGAAGGCCGGGTCTGAACACCAGCATATTGAGCCGTCTGACTATTTCCAAGCCAAGGGCAACGACAACGCAGCACATGCGCCAGCATCTGAAGAAGAAGAAGAGGACGATTCAGAGAGAGAACAGATTTCATCAGCCCTTTACTTCCCGCATCGTCGACTCAAGGCAAACGAGCAAGGTCCAGTAGAAGAACAGGATCGGAAAGCGGAGCTAAATGACGTCCGGAAGAGAACTTCGATTCATGCAGGTAAAGGACCTCGAGGCTGGGCTACGGAAGAGGTTGTGCAAACCCCACAAGAAGTAGAAATCTCTCTACAGTCCCAAGATACAAATCAATGCCTGCATGGTGACATATCAACGACAGCTTCCGTCCCGAAAGATGACGACCAGCCGCTGACATCAGCGAATGTTGATGCGCTTTCAATCTCAGCCTCAGCTTCAGCTGAATCTGAAACAGAGTCTCTGGCGGAATCTACTCACTCATTGCGTGGTTACGAATCCAGTGCAACTGATGACTTAGGTACTACACCCACTGCGACAACACTGAAGCAAGAGCCGAAGGCTCCATCTGCACCTTCTTCTCAACCATTAGCTCCACTGGGTGCTGTTGAACTGAAACCGTACAATCATCAGGTGGGCGGTCATTCCACCGTCTATCGCTTTTCGAGAAGGGCGGTGTGCAAGCAGCTAAACAACCGAGAAAATGAATTCTACGAGACTGTGGAAAGGGAGCACCCAGAGCTATTGGAGTTTCTGCCCAGGTACGACCTGCCTATTAATCTTCGATTGTTCAGAAGCTGAGACTTCGGCGAAGATATTCCCCATACCCCGCGTCCGTATTTGAGTCACTTGCTAACGCTTTGTTGTCATTTCAGGTATATTGGTGTCCTCAATGTCACGTATCGTAAAGCACAGAAAAAGAAAAAGACACAACAAGACAAAGCGAAAGCAGACAATATTCCAGCTGCGTCTGCGTCACAATTCAGTGCTGCATCTAGACAGGATTCTACAGCTCCTCACGATGGCGGTAAATCTGATGATCAACCACGCGTGGTTAGTCATTCGCAACAGATTATGCCTATCCCTCAAGTGATTTTTGAAAATAACCGGCACATAATTCCGGATAACCTTTTTCGAGTGCCGCCACGATCGGCTACTCCAGACTCGTGGATGAGGAACTCTTCTTATTCATCACAGTATCACCGACGGGGCCAGAGTGACTATGAATACAGATCAACCGGTTCATCGCGGCCGCAAATGCAACACCACAGCAGTTGGGGCGTAACCACAATCAATAGGAAATTGCAAGAAGAGGTACTTCGCCAGGTATTTGCACCCCCCACCATACACCATCGCCACCGCCATCATCACCATCATGGCATTCCTGCCCGCGCAATGGTGGGAGAATCGGAACAATCATTGGTTGGGTCAGCACCCACTATAAGAAGGAACAGCGCGGATGTATCTGCAATAGTCCCCCCACTCACCGAAGAAAGCACTCGCAAGCAGGTCCTCAAGGCTGAAGCGCGGCGGCATGCTTCAATTGGAAGCGATCATGCCGTCAGCGCAAGCTCGCTTCAAGAGTCAAACACCCGAGACGCTGAAACGTTACAACTACCATCAACTAATTTACCTCGGCGTCGTCATTCTGGTAGTGGACTTACAAGGAGACCTCTAGGAATAGACTCCGGTCGTAGGCACAATTTGGAATACTACGAAGAGGACGCCGCATATGGTGGTGACGCAGAGGAAGAGGAGGTCTTCATTATGGACGAGGACCACAATGCCCCATCACAAACGAAAGCACCCGAAAGAGGTCGACGCATGGATACCAAGGTCATTCATAGCAATAGCCGCTCAGAGAACGCACCAGAAGGGACTATGCTTCCGGCAGCCGTCACATCAAAAGGACTGAATACCCTTCCAGTCCCCGATGAACCGTTCAACCACGAGCAAGCTCAACAGCAGCCCGACGAGCGAGTGCAGCACTTTCTCCTTCTCGAGGATCTCACTGCGGGCATGTCCAACCCATGTGTTTTGGATCTAAAGATGGGCACGCGCCAGTACGGCGTGGAAGCTGACGAGAAGAAGCAACGTTCGCAAAGGCGCAAGTGCCAGATGACTACCAGTCGTGAGCTTGGCGTACGTGTCTGTGGTATGCAGATATGGAACGTCAAGACTCAAAGCTATGTTTTCGAAGACAAATACTTCGGCCGTGATCTCAAGGCCGGTAAAGAGTTCCAGGATGCGCTCAAACGCTTTTTCTGGGATGGCACAGGGCACAAAGCGGCGACTCGGCATATCCCCGTGATTCTGGAGAAGATTAGCCAATTGGAGCGTATGATTAGGAAGCTACCAGGCTACCGATTCTACGCAAGCAGCTTGCTCATGCTGTACGATCGCGGAGAAGGAGAATCCAAAGACAAAGACGCATCGTCCCTACCGAACGGCCACTCGAACCCGGGCAGCGAGAACGATTCCGCGGCGCCATCCGGACCTACGTCCCCTGGCCCAGCCCCCACCTCGAATCCAACACCCAAAAGGTATTCCGAAATAAAGCTCAAGATTGTCGACTTTGCCAACTGTGTGACCGCCGAAGATCCGCTCCCAGACGACCTACCGTGCCCCCCTCAAAATCCAGATGGGGTGGATAGAGGCTACCTCCGCGGCCTACGTTCTCTACGCTTGTACTTCCAGCGCATTTGGCGAGATATCAACGAGGAATGGGTGGAGAGAGGTGAGGGAGAGGGTATGGCTGCTAGGAACCATCACCACGGGCCTGGACTTGGCGAAGTTGGCGGTGGGTGGATGGATGATGCTGGGAACGAAGATATGGGGTATGTGAGCTTTTAAGGAGAATGGAGGTCTAATGCAGAAGAGAAAGAGACGTCACGACAACGTCTTCAGTACTAAACAACATGGCGCCAAGGTGTCATTGGATATTCATCTTTCCATCTTTATTTTGAGCATGGCGTTTGGCGTTTGAGCAAGACAAAGTATCGAAATTGGCACATTGGGCATGTATCGGCGCTTCGACTATGGGCGGCATCATTGCACTCTGGGTACGGCGCGTCTGGTTATGGAGGGTTGTTTGTATTAAGCGCGTAGATGGATTGGAGCAGCACTAGCTTAGAAATGAACTGCATCAATATCCTATACATGTTGAGCTGCTTTCTTATACGTCTATAAGTTTACATGCGATGATAATGATGGAGAGGAGAATCTTTGGTTAAGGCATTTCGCGTCGACGCTCGGATTATAGCATTATAACCCGCGCCCTTGTATGTACAATCGCATAGCCCCGTTACCTATATATACAAATCTCTTCTCTTACAACCGTCTCAAAACCCCGCTTCTCTTCCTCTCTCCCTCAGCTTAGTCGCTCACCTAAACTTGGGCACAACCGGCCTCTTCGCAACAGCCAGCGCAACCCACCCTCCAATCAAACACAGGCCTCCCAGCGGCGTCACCGGCCCCAGCACCTTGAACCGCTGCGGATCGAGCGTGAGCAGGTATATTGAGCCCGAGAACATTGTCATTCCAGCTGTGAAGAGGCCCATTGCTATCGTGTTCTGCGGCGCGACGACGGATGCGAATGCTACGACGGCGGAGTGTACGAGCTGTGAGTTGACATATTAGCGAAACTGGGCCGGCTATTGTTTGGTGTGCGTATATAGAGGAGTAATTGTGTTTTTTCAATGTTGGACTGGAGCGTACCTGGTAGTGTGCTGCTGTCCCCCAGTTTGCGATTCGCGCTGGGTCCGCGATACGTTGCTTGAGGCCGTGGGCTCCGAATGCGCCGAGCATGACGCTCGATGCGCCGAAGAGGGTTCCGATTGTCCAGAAGGGCGGCATGGTGACGAGGAATTGGTAGTTCGGGTTAGTTGGGTCTGGACGTTTGAAGGTGTGGTGGTGCAAGTAAGTGTACTGCAGGTCCGGATGTCATGTCATGTCCCTCCATCCCGGGCTAGCTGTGTACATCCCTGTCCTGGTAGACGCCACCCGCTCCACCAGGTCGTTTCCGCTTTGGTACTCTACTTCTAAATTCCCACAAAAGGACCCGATCGAAGTCAAGAAATCCGCGCCGGGTGAGGAGCTAATAGAACTAGGCAAGACTTGGGCAAGGTTTTCTTCGCCAGAGGCGTTTTGTTCACTTCGTATAGCATGACGAATGCACTATCTACAATGCGTTCACGTATCCGACCAACTTCAGCTACCGTAAGGAACTCTTTATCAAGAGCTATGTCGTCTATTGCTTCAGAACATATACTTCCCGGCCGCCAATGGAACTACCGCATCCTCAACGTCGTCAAAGGAGACAATACGCACGCATCCACCGTCTTCAAGGCCGAGGTTTTTCCACACAAGAATGTCCACGGAGCCCCCCGCTGGTTTGTTGTGTAATATCCATCGTTTCTAAACTCCAAGGCCAACCCCACCTCCTAGGGCTATCATCAAAGCAGCTTCGCCCGACGACGCATATTCTGGATTGAGCCTGGACCGTGAAATTTGGAGTTATCGCCTTCCTGGTGTATACTCGGCCGCGTGCTTCCGACAACTGTACGATGTGATCGACAAAAGCACCATCGCTTTGGAATGGCTAGACACCACTCTTGCAGAGGTGAAATACCAACCAGATATGCGCACCTTCGTCCTCATCAAGACGTTCCTGAACGCCGCCTTGGACAGTTGTGTCATTCTAGCCGACCAAAAATGTGTGAATACAGGTACAGTACTTGGTCTTGACGAGCTACCATCCGCTAATAAACCCAGACTACAAACCTGCCAATATCTTGCTCTCTGGCGTCGGAACTGGCCATGTCACCGCCAAAGTGGGAGACTTGGGACTCGGTGAGCAAGCGTTGAGAAGATACAGACAAGCAGACAAGTGTTACTAACACACCTATAGTATATCCCGCCGGCGATCGCATAAAAGTCCAACCATTCGCCATGCGCGCCCCTGAAGTCTACCTCGGCAAGGCGTGCACTGAACCATCGCAGGTCTGGGCAGTTGCCGCGATGTTGGTTTGCTGGATCAAGCCTAGTATCCTGGGCGTGCAGGATAGCCCTCATTTCTTGCTCAATGAGCCTTGGTGTATCGCAAAGATCAAGCGGCTCTTTCCTAGTTGGGAGATCCCGACTGCTGACGAGGTTGAGGGCGATATTCTCAAAGCTACAGTCACCTGTTCCAGACGTATAAGTCGACGAGAGGAGCCACCTATGCAAGCAATCTTGCCTTTCGCGGAGGAGATGCAAAAGGTGGACATGCCGCAGCAGTTAAGGGACCTTCTTGGTCTCATGTTTGTAATCAATCCAGACAAAAGGCCCTCCGCCTCATCTATATTGGCATCGAGGGAGTTTCGGGGGTTTGAGGAGTTTGTGGAGGTATAATTGTTCATATTTCCCGTTCAAGACGTAAATATGAGGAACTTTTGCTCTTAGCAGAGTGGTATCTAGCGGAGTACGAAGAATATAATATCTCGTCTTCTCATCATCTCATCCCACTCTCCATTTTATAAATCCAGGATCAACTTCTAGCCCTTCAGTATCATACCTTGGTAGTACTGAATCGAACGACACAACTGTTGGAGCTATCTACATCATGCACCCATTCGATTTGCTTGAGTGGAGGTCAGAGACGCTGAGTCGTATCCGCTGCCCATTGACTATCATGTAGCTCTCAACGAGCCATTCGTACCAGACCTTCCGATCATCTGTCTGCCTCCAGAAGCTGACTTCAACCTCTGAGTTGGCAGGAAGCTGTATCGGGTTCTACAAACATGGTTAGTTATGCTCCTAGGATGTAGGATTGGTCAGTACATACCTTGAGCGGGAAGAGAATTGGGAACCATGAGATCATATCCTTGCTCTTCTGCTCCATCGACACGGGATTCGTGCTGAGCTCGACTGGGCCCTCTGAGCCGCTGTACAGCACCGTCTCGAAGTAGGCGCCTAGGCCATGGCACACGCCCTGCTCTTGAATCGGGAAGGAGATCCTACAGTGTCGGAAATTGTGCTCGTTGGCTCCGTCTCCTCCAACGAAGCCACCTCCACCTCCCACGGCAGAGCCGCCCCTGCGTAAGGACGCCTGGGCGAGTACTGTCGGTGGCAGAGGATGGGAGAACTCCCACGCGGTTTGCACTATCGGTGCTAGCGGTGCCTCGAGGTTGAAGTTGTGCATCTTCGTACCATCACCCAGTTGCTGGGAGGCTATAGTCTCTTTGGATTCCGTAGAGAGGTAGTCAAATTGTGCGAGCATGACGACCCATGGGATGTCGAATGCGTTCGGGTCCACACTCGTGCTTCGGCTGTACAAGTCTGCCCATAATTTTGGGGTGGATATTGGCGTAAAGTGTGCAGTGTAGCTGGATGGAATAGAAATACCATGCTCCGGGTTTAACACGTGCTGTACGCCGTCTAAGCATTCGGGCGAGAGTTCATTATCAGCGAATGACCCAAGTAGCTCGCTGACCAGAATGTCGACCTTGCCAAAGGTACCATCGGGTTGCGTCGGACCCTTCCATGCTCGCATGTCTGTCTTGACAACCGTCACGCGACCTTTCCATGTCTCCACATTATGCCGCTGCAGGAGAACGTAAGCATTGGGGTTCTTCTCAATTGCATAGACGCGGACTGGTACACCAGAGCTTGCACTTGCGTTCAGTGCACGCGTTACAAGCGGACCTCGGCCAGACCCAACAACTGCAATTACAACTGCGCCGTTTTCAGAGCTGGTGGACCTTCGTTGGCTATGCCAGTCCCGCAGTGCTTGTGCTATTGCCCGCTCGTACCAAGCATACTTGATCGGATCTTTCTCGAACACCTCATAGGTGATGGACTCAAGGTTGTCCGTGAGAGGCTGCAGTGGGCTTTGTAGGTAGTCCTGGAAACCCCCACCGAATCGCTCAAGCTGGCTCTTCGGTGGCTGATTGCGTTGCAGATATCGCAGGTAGCTTAGGTGCGGAGTGGGGTCATTGCTACTACTGGTCTTTTTCCCAATCTGTTTTGCCAGTTGGGCTGCTTCCGCAGGGGTGGGCGCGGGAGGTAATGAAGACCCTGGACTGGGCGCGTCCTCAGCTGCGCCTGGCGAAAGATGGCCGGTCGAGTACGACATGATCATGTCTGGGTCATCGACACCTGGTAGCGGGCCGACGTCCGAGAGAAGTAGCCAAGGGCCGCGTTGTAAGCGCATACAGCGGAAGATGAAAACCTGGTGCGCTTTCGACAAAACAAAAGACTGGCGGGCATTGACGAGGAAGGACGAAGCTGGTAGACTTAGCAGACGGATAGGCTCGGAAACCCAGCGAGACTGGAGAGCGAGCGACGGGAGCCGGCGTGGTAAATCGAGAACTGAAGATGTTAGAATGGTCCACAATAGATGAGTAGACACCCAAAGTCCGAACAGAGCTCAACATGATCGGAGATAGTAAAGTCTAGAAACGTCGCGCTCTTACCTATTGATAACCTATTATGGTATTTACAGATGGACCTTACCGTGTTCCAGGCATCCCAAGAGCTCCAAGTGTTGGTATTCTTCCCCTGACTGCTCGAATCGTACTCAGGCCTGGCGAAGCGTGCTAGATGACCCAAATCATCGTCTTCGGTAGTAGCCTTAGTCCCGTCCATGGGGATTTGCACATGCAGTTGGATGTATGAGCCAGTTGTCAGGGCTTCTTTGATTGCTCGAGCATACTGCGAAACGCCATTTTGACCATGAGATAGACGTGGTCCTGGTACGACAACATTAGTTGCTCCGCAGAAAGCCGCATATGCGATCTCCAGGTGGAAGACCTGGCGCGAAAGATGCGCAATGACTGGATCTGGCGATGATAGATCTATCCAGGAGCTTGTGAAAGTCACTAGCTGGCCAATGGTATCACTGGGACCTAACGGTGTGTCCGGATGGTCCAGGGCAGGTATCAAAGGTAGCGTTTGCGCTTGCGATGATTCGGAGAGGGTCTGGGTGTACGAATTTAGGAGGCTCAAAACACGGGTATGGAAGTGATCGTTCGTAATAGGGCTAGTAAGCATATCATACTGGTACACGGTAAGCTTGCATCATTGGAAGGAGACACTTTTGGCATAGTTACTCCAAGATCCTGCGCGTGCTGGATGAGCTCCGGCGACACATCCAAGCGCCGCTTCGTCTCATGCTGGCCAATGTAGAACATGGGCGTAGAGTCGTCCATGGCGTCCGAGTAGTCCATGAGGCCAATATACGTGGGAATATTTCTGGGCGAAGTATGCAGGGTCTGGATGTTCCTTGGGCGAAAGTTTCGCGACTGCGGCGGGCTACCGCGGGGTCAACTTGGGTGCGGAGCAGACAGATGTCAGACGAACGGATGCGGCGAGGCAGGTCAGGCTTAACGATAGTAGAACTATAGATAGGCAAAGATATAAAAGCACCACCAGAGGTGGGGAAGGGCTAGGTCACTACATGTTTGGCCGTGGAGATTCTTTTCGAAGCGGCGCAACTGTGGTCCATCGCGCCAAGCCTAGGAAAATGCGGCGGCCTGTGGAGCTAGCTACCGGTAGTACTTTCAGCCGGCGCATAACTTTTTCTAGCAAGCCAACTTCTACGCGTGCAACCGGACTTCCGCAACCACCATGACCGCCATGACCAAACGAGAGTTCGACGAAGACGACGGTGCTCGCGTCAAGCGTGTCAAGACGGAATCGAACGGTGACGGCAAGACGGCTGCCGGAAGTAATCCCTACCTCGCGCACTGGAACGACGAGCAGCCCGCGACCAAGAGCGAGTACGGCAGCGGAGGAGGGCTCGACGGCTTCAAGCGCCATGCGACAACCACCAAGCAGGCATCGGCCGCGGAAGATGGGCCAAACAATGCCTTCACCGGAAGGCCCTTGTCGAGCAAATACATGAGCATCCTCAAGAAGCGGCGAGATCTGCCTGTCCACCAGCAGAGGTAAGCACTCGCTCTTTACCACTTTATATTGCACATGGAAGCTGACTTTGCGCAGACATGAATTCCTCAAGCTCTACCAGGAGTCTCAGATTCTTGTCTTCGTCGGTGAGACGGGTTCTGGAAAGACGACGCAGATCCCCCAGTTCGTCCTGTTCGACGACCTCCCACAGCAGAACGCAAAGATGGTCGCCTGCACGCAGCCCCGTCGAGTCGCTGCCATGTCCGTGGCGCAGCGTGTGGCCGAGGAGATGGACGTCGAGCTGGGCCAGGAAGTCGGCTACAGCATTCGTTTCGAGGACAAAACGGGCCCCAACACTATACTGAAGTACATGACTGACGGCATGTTGCTGCGCGAGGCCATGCACGACAACAATCTCACGCGATATAGCACCATCATTCTCGACGAGGCCCACGAGCGGACGCTGGCTACGGATATCCTCATGGGTCTATTGAAGGAGGTCGTCTTGAGGCGCAAGGACCTGAAGCTCATCATCATGAGCGCTACCCTCGACGCCACCAAATTCCAAAAGTACTTCCACAATGCACCGCTGCTTGCTGTACCCGGTCGAACGCATCCCGTCGAGGTCTTCTATACACCTGCACCGGAACGAGATTACGTCGAGGCTGCGCTACGAACAGTACTGCAGATCCACGCCACAGAGCCCGAGGGTGACATTCTGCTATTCTTGACGGGAGAAGAGGAGATTGAGGACGCTTGCAGGAAAATAAATCTGGAGGCCCAAGATCTGAGTCGTGAAGGTGGTGCAGGGCCACTCGTGGTATATCCGCTTTACGGATCGCTGCCACCAGCGCAACAACAGAAGATCTTCAATCCCGCGCCACCCCCAGCAACGCCCGGAGGTCGGCCTGGACGCAAATGCATCGTTTCGACCAACATTGCCGAGACATCGCTTACAATCGACGGCATTGTCTATGTCGTTGACCCTGGTTTCAGCAAGCAGAAGGTGTACAACCCTCGAATCCGTGTCGAGTCACTGCTAGTATCGCCCATCTCGAAAGCGTCTGCACAGCAGCGCGCTGGTCGTGCTGGTCGCACGCGACCTGGTAAATGCTTCCGCTTATACACCGAGACTGCGTTCAAGAAGGAGCTCATTGAGCAGACTTACCCAGAGATTCTGCGTTCCAACTTGGCAAGCACAGTACTCGAGTTGAAAAAACTCGGAGTTGATGACTTGGTCCATTTCGATCTGATGGATCCGCCCGCGCCCGAGACACTGATGCGCGCTTTGGAAGAACTCAACTACCTGGCATGTCTGGATGATGAGGGTGAGCTGACCACTCTCGGAGGGCTTGCCTCTCAGTTCCCTCTAGATCCCGCGTTAGCAGTCATGCTCATTACCTCGCCCGAGTTCTACTGCTCAAACGAGATCCTGTCGCTCACCGCTTTGCTATCTGTACCGCAGATCTTCGTGCGCCCTGCCGCCAACCGCAAGAGAGCCGACGAGATGAAGGAGCTCTTCGCGCACCCGAAGGGTGACCAGCTTACTATGCTAAACGTGTACCATGCATTCAGGAGTGAGGAAGCCCAGGCGAACCCAAAGCAGTGGTGTCACGACCATTTCTTATCGTATCGAGCGCTACAGCAAGCCGACAATGTACGACTACAACTCAAGCGCATAATGGAGCGCGAGGAGTTAGAGCTCATGTCGACACCCTTTGAGAATAAGAAATATTACGAGAACATCCAGCGTGCGCTCGTAGCTGGCTTCTTCATGCAAGTCGCTAAGCGCGACGGTAACGGCAAGAGCTACATCACTGTTAAGGATGAGCAGAACGTTTTGCTACATCCTAGCACGGTGCTTGCGGAGGACAGCGAATGGGTCATTTACAACGAGTTCGTTCTGACGACCAAGAACTACATTCGAACAGTAACGTCAGTGAAGCCAGAGTGGTTGATTGTAAGTTGTCAATTCTCTTCAATATGTGCTATGTGCTGACTATAAATAGGATATTTCCCCCAACTACTACGATCTAGCGCAATTCAAAAAGGGAGAGATCAAACAGGCACTCCAGCGAGTGGTAACCAAGTTCCAGCGAAAGGAGGCTGAACAGGGACGGAGATGAGGCGGTGGCCATAGCGTGTGCTGTACAGTATCATTACCATACCCGCCACCGGCGGAAATACATGAAGTCCTACGTACCACAAACCCCACGTATACAGAGGATGGGCGTCCCTCATGAGAGATTGGCGTTAAGTATCAATCAGGGCTAAGCGAGGAAGTGTTGTTCGGCGTTCGGCATGCATGTAGATCAAGATCAGAACAATCATCACGATGACGGCGGCTTTTAGAGCCACCTTTATCTAGTCGCAATAATAGTGCCAACATCTTACTCTTGCTCCTTTCTGAAGTATTTTGTCTATTGCTCAGTTTAACCTTAGATTGCTTAGTAACCAACCGATACCCCACGCACTTCCATCGGCACTTACACGTCCAAAGCGCCGACATCTCCAACTTTTTTTGAGCTCTTCTTCGTGAAAGTATCACGATCGCAAGAAGAATTGCACATCCCCTGTTGCTATCAAACCGTTCAAAATGGCGCCAGTACAAGATGACGACTACTCGCTCCTTCATACCGAGCGTATATCGCAATACGTCTCCCTCTCGCCCGCCAGCCTCTCAACACCTCTTCCAGCACTTTGCGCCGCGGTATTCTCACCACTGCTTCTTTCCTACTTCGCTCCAGCAAGGGGCATAGTGCTCGCATACGAGGATGTGAAACTGAGCGGCGCGCCACCCTCGTCGCAATCACAAGCCTCGAAAACAAAGTCAAAATCGAAGTCAAGATCACAACCAGAGCGTTCACAACAACGAGAAGAAGACGAAGACGACGACGAAGACGCACCGCCAGAGGCGCTGCTCCTCCGACACGTAGACGAATATATGGCCCCTTATCTCTGGGCCACGGCCACCTTCCTCGTCTGGCGTCCGCAAAGAAACGCTTTCATCACAGGCCGCATCACCCACCAGTCTAAAACACACATCACGCTCGCACACCTCAACACCTTCCCTGTTAGCATCCTCAAAGAACACCTCCCCGCAGCTTGGTCATGGCATTCGGAAGAAGCGGGGAAGATGAAGAAAGGCTGGGATGGGCGCATCGCCGACGAGGGCGGGTGGTGGGTCGATGGCGAGGGCGAGAAGGTGCAAGAGGGAAGCGAACTCAAGGTGCGGATACGTGACTTTGACGGCAGAATGGATGGCAGAGGCAAAGGGAAGGGCTTCCTCCGGATCGAAGGGTCTCTGCTCTCGGAAGCAGAAGAGAAGGCTAAAGCGCAGAAGGGCGGGAAAGGCAAGCAGAAGGCGAACGCTGGCGTGTTGAGGACGCAGCAACAGCGAGGAGCGCAGATAAATGGGGAGGTCATGGAGATTGATTGAATATTCGGTGGCCTACAAAAGAGCGTGTGAGCTTTGCATAAATGGGGCTGGAATGCTTCGCGATTTTGACGCCGAGTGGAGTGCACATGAAAATGCTTCAGGATATAGCAGGGACATGAGAAGTCCGAGTCAAGCATTAAGTTGGTGTTCAAGGCGCTCGGGGGTTGCATAGATCTAGTTCTACGATACCACAATTCAACGTTGCAATCAGACGTCACTGTTTATCCACACTTGCCTTTTCAAAGTGTAGTATCAATGCAAGCTCCGCAGTCAATTTCAGTCTTGATTGCTTGGGGTATATGTTACTAATTACTTGCGTTGCAACCAGTGGTCCTTCCGATTCTCGCAAAAGGTGAGCGGGAGGATTTTTGATAGTCTCGAGGCTTATATGCACTTGCATCTGCTTCAGAACCACGTACGTGACTTTGGGGCTCGCACAAAAGCAACTCTCTGCTTCGGAAACGCAACCACCACTCTGCCGTGATGTAAGCCCTTCTTTTGTTCCATCAATTATCAATGTCAGATCTCGTGCCCCTAAACATACTCTACAAATACTCCTTCTTTCTTCCTGTTCTCGTATATTGGTTGAGATGCCACTCGACATCGCCCTCCTTATTATCTAGCGTACCAGCTCTTATCTCGAATAACCGCATGCTCATGCGAGGTCCTACTTCAGCCAGCTCGACGGCTTGGTAGCCGGTCTTGACGAAGACGTGGTGGCGTACTTCGATTGTGTCTTCAATGTTCTTAAAAGTTATGGGGGCTGTATTTGCCTTATTTAGTGGATGATATTCTGAATTTCTAAGATATTAGGACTGGTTTATGAACTTACTATTTCCTACTTTTGCATTTGCTTCCCGTGGTGGGAATAGGTGCTTCAGAATCTGCACCACTCTCTCCCCAAGTTTGGTAGAGAAGCCCTCGAAGATCAAATGCGGATAACTTTCTGAAACCGTGCCCCTCGCGGAATTTGGTATGTCCCCCCTTAACACCACGTTACTGCTCATGTTAGCCAACCTGCGATATGACAGTTTAGTTATAGGACGTGTGGATGCCCACTTACTGTAGACTGAAGCTTGCGGTCGGGCCATGTGGAGCATGAGAGACCGTAAGTGCCGTAGGAGTTCCACGATGTTCATGGAGTAGTATAATATCGCTAAGGCCAGCTGAGTTCGCGCTTCCCACGAGGTTCTGCAGAACGAGATTGCCTCGATTCAAACGGACAGCCGTGGGTAGCAGTAATCGTATTTCCTTCGCGAACGTCCCTAATCTTGAACTCGGATCTCGACTCGTTGTCACCAGAACCCTGGGATCTACGACACCGCTCAACTGTGCGTATTCATCGTCTAGTCCCAGCTCTTCTTCTGCTGTTCGGTCTGCCCGCGATTCGTCGTATTTGTAGTCTTGTCGTCTAGAAACTTTGTGAGTGGAAAAGCCTAGCTATGGCTGCGGGCTGAAGGCTTACAGCGTGGTGTCGTCTGCAACTCCCTTGTCCAAAGGCTTGCCCGAGGCGAGGGAGGCCTTCAGCGCTGCGCGCTTTGAGGCGAGTTCTGCATCCCGAAGTGTGAGGGCGCGGCGATCTGAAGTCGATTAGCTAGTGTCTTCAGCGTAGGAGAAGCCTTGAGAGACTCACAGAGGTAGTCGCGACGCTCGCGAGCTTGTTTGCGTATCATTATTGCTGTCGGAAGTTTGGGTGGGGAATTCGGTGGGTTGGAGAGGTGCAGGCCCAAGACCGTAGAGTTACGATAGCCCGTGCGGAGAAGGTTCAAAGTTCGCGGGCTCGAAAATTTGGTGCACGAGCCACATGCCTTATCTTATCAGTGTCGTAAGGCTGAACTGCGCCAACCACGTCTCATCGGACCCCCGACTCAAACACGTGCGCTAACATTCATCTCGGTCTGCAATGTCGGTACAAGACGCTTGGGGTCAAATTAGTACCAGCTCTGGCCTTGCACGGGTCTCACCAGGCTATCCCGTTGACTGCTCAGTGGGTCCTCACTGATGGATGCTGAACACGAACGTTAAGCGGACTTATGTGATAGATGCCGCACTCTTCGTACGCTAGAGCACCCGGAGCATCACAGATGCCAGATAAGGCGAGAATGAAACTTCATAGAATGAGCCAACAGCCAGTACTTAAGCTCGCACACGGGGGCCTACAGGCATCTCGCAGCGCCTTGTAATGTACGTATGAATTCTCAAGCTCCACCAGCACTTCAGGCTCCATGGGGACGACACATGAGGCAGGAGAGCATAGAAGAACTTTTAACATTCAGATACGACATCATCTGAGGCCGAGAAGATTATATCCCTCGCAAGTAAAGCCACCACCATGAGATGTCCGTTCGCACCAGCGGAATTACTCCAACCGTCTAGGCACATGTGTGGCTCCAAGTCACTACCCATTCGCACACACAGTAGTCTAAGGTACGGTGGGCCAGCACGTGTATTGCTTGACCGCTTCAGTCAAGTTACCCTCCACAGGCCCGCTAACCTCCGTGACCAGCTCTGGTCCATTCTGACCCCGGCGGTTGCTGAAGAAGCGACAGTCACAGCCCGGTGTGACGTGGTACAAGATGGGCGCGTACGCCTTGCCGTCTCTGGTGAACCATATCATATTATTCTTGCTAGTTCCACTGAGAGGTAAAATAGTGATGGTGGGAGTGCGCACGTATCCGCAAGGAATAACCTCCCTGACGGCGATCACTGGAGCCTGTGATATCGTTAGCAGATGAAAGATGATCCAGCATAGGCCCGCAACGCTTTGCAACGCTTCCATTGATCGTTTAGCAATCACAGAAGCTTTGGGAACTACTTTAGCGTCACGTAAAACGCCCTGCTGGGTATAAACCAATCACACGTACCTTGGGAACGGCTTTGCCAGCGATTTGCGAGCACTGGTAGAAGGCAGCCCAGTCATCGCCGAAGGTGCCATCTAGAGGGCCTTCGTAGGTCCCAATAAGGGAGCCGATGCCGCGGGTGGATTCGCTGGAAATGTCATTAGTACAGTATATTACCTGGACACGTACAACTTCATAGTGGCTCACCTGTAGAACTTGCAGACATAGTCTTGCTCGACATGGAAGCTTACTGGCCTCATGAAATAGCCGTCGATCTTATCGGTGATGATATAAATGTTGCCTATCCCGGTATCCTTGAGCGAATAGATCTTCGCATTGGCATCGAAGACATTTCCGGGCGGGCCTTCAGCGAGCGAGAGAGACTGAATTGGGGTGGCGACGATGGGCGTAGCTGCGACGAAGACGCTAGCAATAAATGTAGGTAAACGCATGGTGCGTGAATTTTGCTCACTGATATTAGAGAAAGAGCGAGATAGTGTAGAAGCGAGGAGGAGAGCTTTAAATAATAGCGATGTGTGGAAGTTAGGTGCGGGAGAAGTGTCCCAGTGCGCCGGTTTGGTAGCGGAAGGTCCCTCGTGTACTATCTTATTCATCACGTCAAACTCCTTTCCCACGATTTGCTGCAAGTTATGGCTCCAATATGCTTACTTTTCCGGCCCAGTAAGAAACCTCGCTGACTAGTACCGTGGCACCGACCGTGGAACACAACCAGAACCGAGCCGCTACATATATTCTCCTTAGTTACAAATCAACTATACGCTTCATATTGAAGTACATGTATTACCTACACCATTATGCCGTCATTGAACTTTTCGAGTATACTCCAAGTCTAGACGTGATCAGTCGTGTAGACATAATTATCGAATGTGACTCTTCTCAGTTCTGGAATGCGAGGAAAAGCACAGTTGATAGTGATGTCAATTATCCTGAGCTACCTAGAAAGTTGGCAATTAGAATCTTGAACAAGACGTTTGTTGAACGTGAACACGAGTACACAGTCATTTCTTAAGTACCATTACAATATTAAAGCTCAGTCAATGTAACGTGTATCACTGAACACGACGTATACACTGACGAATTTCTGTTCTCCAAAGAGCGGCTATAGGGGGTTCTTTTTTCCAGTGCGAGGGGCGAATACACTAGGGATGAAAACGTGAAAATGTCTAGCTCGGGTCCTAACAAGGCTATTGGAATTCGGTTGCCTATCGATCATTAAGGGAGAAATCCTCCAAGAATCGGTACCACTAATATCGATAAACCATGGTTCCGGGAGTTGCAGGTGGTAAAAGAGGAATGGACAACTACAACTTCATAGGTGCACGAATAGGAGAACGCCCTGATAAGGACCAATACAAGCTTCGTGAATACCGTCATGCGCACAGAGTATTATATTTAGAGATTCTTTTTTGGACGTTAGCGATGACGCAGAATCTCTTGACAGTCTGCATAAATTACGTCACAAATTTGAAGATAACCAGAGAGACCTCATTGACTCAATGATGCCATTGTTTTGGGTTTTAACAGCGTATGACTTGTTACTCGCAAGGAAACCAGTCATCATACGCCATGACAGCATATCGGTGCGTACAGAAGGGTTGCAAATCGTTAGATGAGAACACCCGAATGCATATTTCTTCAACTCTTCGACGTCTGCCTAAAGCAGCTAATATGCGTAGGCGTTAGCTTCCATCCTCTATCCTTACGCGTCTTCAGCCCTGCACAATTGCTTAACTCATCGACCACCTCATCGTCACCATTGTTGCAAGCCGTTTCATCTGCAGCGCTAAGAAGAAAGTCAGCGCAGATCTTCTATACATCTTTATTCGAATTCACACACTTCCATAGTCCGCACCAGCAGTCGAAGACTTTTATGGCTGTAACATCCGCAGCATTTTTTATTGCTGTACATCCGTTATCATCGATGCGGATTTGCTGGTTGACACTATCCTTGCCGATGATGAGCTCGGCGCAGATATTTCTGTCTTTGGCATGGCATTCGTCGGTTGCATTTGGAAGCTTGAGTACGTGGTCTGCTGCATCGCTTCTGTCGTCATCGGAGTCGCCGGAAAAGACTCTGATGGAGCCGTCTCGAGGACGAGCTGCTTCAGGATAGTGAAGCATGCGCCTGTTGCCTATGCCGGTAGAGGATTCGTGTGATGCCGCATCTTGAAGGAGCGTCAAGGCCGCGATCAGGGGCGAAGCAACGAAACGCATGGTTACCTAGAGTGATGTGGTAAGGGAATTTGAATTTGAGGTTGAGATGACTTTACTAGGCGGATCGTACGGTGTGAATGACTTTATGAACTTGGTAATAAGTCATGCGCCAAGCCGGCATGAGCGCTCCGTGATGGCTCTCCCTGTGAAGTTCGAGATGATGAGTGTGAATTTCCCCCGGTTAGCGTAACATGGGGGGACATCAAGTCAACCAGTTATATTGTGGCAGGACTAGGCGGTTTGAGACATGTCTAGTTTGTTGAAGTCAGCAGCCACCCGAATTCGAACTTGGCTCACGCGACCAAGATTGTTACACAACCAAATAATCATTCGAATCGATGCCGTGCTCTTAAGGCTTGGGAATACTAAATATTTAGTCGCAAGACGTTCTGCCAAACTAAACCCGGGATTTGCGGGATATGTTGTCAGCGATCGTACTTGTCTTTATGCCAACGTTAAGAGGACGATGGGTGGTATAGAATCCCGTTATCATCTTCTACACGAGAATGCAAGAGTCTCTCGAAATCATAACAGAATTTAGGTCGGTCGGTTTCGGTGACCCCGCTGTTCTTTGTATTTGGTGGAGTAGGAGTAACTTCGATACTATTGTGCCACTAGAAGCGAGTGACAACCAACGAGGTTTGAATGCGAATAGTATTGAATAATGGGCGTAGGGCAGAAATGAAGATTGTTGTGTGACTGCTAGGAAACTGTCGGGTTTGCCCTGAGGGTTCCGAATTCAGACTTGCTGGACCGACTTGTAGTTGGAAGGGAAAAAAACACTTGGGGTCTCATTCGGAAAATACGCGACATTTTTAGGCTACTTGACCTCATTCGAGCCCCCAATTTCTAGCTTGCTGTCCACTTTCCTTCGAGTCACGCTTGAGGGTGTTAGAAGCGAGATAGACGAAGGAATGGGAACAATATCGAAGAAAAGTCTTCCTGGTATGAATATTGCGGCTAAATAGGTAACCCAATCGTAGAGATTGGGATATCTAACGCTAAAGATAAAGTTCGGCGGTGTTGAAAGCAGTCCTGCTGCTATAATATATGCCTACACCATCTGGTAAGGCTGAGATTCGAATACGGGATTTTGAATGCTGCGCAAATCTTGACTCCTTGCCATGTTGCGCTCTGGCAGCCAGGCACCTTCGGTATTATTACCGCTGTCTATCTTTAGTATGGAGCCGCAAAGTACACTAAACCGTACTTTCATACCTACTCTAGTAAGCCTCGACGTAGCACCACCAGCCTTTGAAGGACTTGCTAGTATACACCCAAGTGTTACGCCCACCCCAGTCCTACCAGGACTCAGAATAGCCAAGGCTGGCATAACAATAGACCCTACAAAGGTCAGCAATATTCTGCTTTGCATCTAGCCCGATGACCCACGAATAGTAGAAATAGGTGCAACCCAGATGGACCCTCGCAGCAGCCATCCATTATCAAACTTGTACTGACCGCACGAGAATTGAGAGCTGCCAGTCATGCCATGGACTGGGGTGAATTCATCCTCAAAGTTAGTGATTGATAGGATCTCCAAAACAGAGTCTTGTGATGGACTGCCTTGGAGTGGACGCCAAGTACGCCAATGTCGACTGTCAGTAGCAGTAGTGCTTTGAGGAAGCGCATGCTGGTTTTATTTGCCGCCAGTAGCTATGTGGAGTCTTGTGCGAGCCTTCATCTCAGATTTTTCCAACCTTAGTTACGAGTAAATTAGTGAGGTGATAATGAGGTAGTGATAGCGTCGCACATGAGCTCGAATTTAGAAAAGAGTCGTTGAGTGCTATAGCAAATAGCAAAAGAGCATGAGATATATCTCAAAATTGACGACAATCTGGATAACTTCAACGTACATGCTCTTTACTAATTGGCGTTTAGAGCAACACGCGACAGAAACCCCGGTTAAGGTGCTAATGAGTTCAATTGTGCTGTGGGTGAGTGGCTGGGCGCTTCTTGTAAGAGCCCTGAGCTCACCTTCACCTCACGTCGTGTGCGAAATTCTGCTTCTCCAAGCCAAGCCTTCTTTCTCTCAAAACCTTTCGAGTTTCAAGATTGCCCATACACCGTTGCCACCATGCAAGTCACCGCTTTGATAGGTCTACTTGTTCTGCTTGGCTTTGCTCTCAGCAATTCTGATGACAACTCCTTAGACACCTTTCTGCGAGACCTTCCGCCTTCAAGCTTCAACCTCTCTCGGCTGATCCATGGCTCTACAAAACTCGAAGATTTCTCCAACCCTCAGAAGGCATGGCCCGAAGACGAGGTTCCAACGCCGGCGAACGAGCAACTCTGGTGTAAATCTGTTGCCAAAGGTACCACACTCCTCGATGCAATGTCTTATTCGGATGCAGACGCTGGACGAGTGTTTTCACCCCCGCGTCCCTCCGCCCGGAGTCTGTGGTCACTAGGTGAGTAATAACCTTTTTTTTTTGTGTATTATAGTCATGGCTGAGTACGGTGTATTTAGAACATCTGAAACCATGGGGCTGGAATATATATCCAAACAAAGGCCCAGATTGGTGCAATTGGGAAAGTGACGGTTACTGGGGTTTTGCGAACTTCATTCGATCCAAGGGCATATCCGATAAGTGTGTGGCAGACGGGGGCCTATGGGACGTATCTATCGTCATGCACGCCGAGATGAGCGACATTGAACCTGATGATCAGAAATACAAGGGTCCAGACGGAAGGGAGCGCAGAGTTAGTCCATACAAATCTGTCATCGGCGTATGCCGTTCACTAACGATCTCACTAGATAACAGCTGCTGAATACAACATCGGGATCAACGGCAAGCAAGGTGGTAAGACAACATATTAGATAGTCATACTACAGTCACTAAGTATCCTAATACTAAATTTAGGTGTCATTGCATTCAAGCGTTACGGTCCAGCACAAAGAGCGAAGATCCTTGAGCCACCGGTCCCTGAAGACCAGTTTCCGCCTTTGAAATCGTCTTCTGACATAATCTGGGCTCTCTGGGAGAAGCATGTCCTCCCAAATGCTGAACTCAAAGACAAGGGGAACATCAACTTCTTCATGTCTCTAAGCATCGAGAATAAAGATACCAACCAGATTCTGAAGCGCGCCCTGAACCAAGCCAACAGCGATCTTACAAGAGCGGGGAGAACTTTCGATATGAGCACTGAGGAAGGCAGAGCAATTCTTGGTATGTGTCATTCGTCTATTCAAGCAAGTAATTTGATCTAACAGTACGATTTAGGAAGTCCGAACGCTATTGCTTTCGCGTACTTCCTTATCCAGCACAAGGCGGAACTAGGAAACAAGATCATCGACGCTGTTCATGCCATGGAATGCGAAACATCACACCAGTCACCCTGTCTCTTCTTTACCGTCAAAAGATATGAAGAACATAGAAAACCACCTGCCCTGGCTCCTAATGCCCAGCTCGGTCCGGCTGCCGCTAGGGATACGAAAGGCTTCATAGCTTTGCACCAAAAGCACAACCTCATGAGAGTGCATACGATGCACATCGGATCAGGTCCAGCGCTAATGATATAAGGAGCCTTGCAGTCGACTAGAAACGGAGAGACGAGTATGAATGCACACCTCTAGAACTCGAAGGAACTGAAAACAAGAGATCTAACTCCATGAATCAATGCTTCATTTCTTCACATGCGCTTTGAGAACTTGATAATCTACATGTGACATGAGATGGTAAAAATAGACCCTTTCTAGACACACAAGTATGAGTTCCCATGAAGAATCTACATCCGCCCCTCAACGTATATTAGCCAATATCCCTTTAGTATGAGATACGTATGAGTGCCATTCATATCAAACTTGGAAGCAATTATACCACTTCGGCTTTGGTTCAGCAAAGTTCACAACCTCCCAATACTCTCCCCGCGTAGGTCCCTCCTGAAACGGTCCCCCTACTTTACTCACGCATTCTTCCCAGCCACTATAAATGGTTGTTAGCACTCAACAAATAATTTTCCTTGAATTAACTCTTCTCCTAATCAGCTGGGGAGGAGACTTACACATAGAATCCACATTTGCATCCGCCAAACAGCTTGTACGCATAAGCATCCTGATAATCACTGATCGTTGAGTTGTAGAAGAAATCGGTGCACGAGTTGAATGCCGAGAGGCCAGCATGGACGTTGGCGTTTGGTTTTGTGAAGACGTAGCCGCATTGGTAGTTGAAGTCGCTAGTGGGTGCGGAGAGCGTGGAGGGGAGGGCAGATAAGAGGGTTGTCAAGATGATGTTGAGCAGCATTGTCAGACGCGTAGTTGATTAGATGTGATGTTGAAGAGGGAATAGGTTGGTAGGGTTTCGGGATTGCTGTTGGAAGTAGAGATGTTGCCCTTAAAATTCAACTGCTTGAACAGTGGTTATTGCAGTGGCTATCAAGAGTAAGATAGTAGACATCGGAAGTGTATAAGTATTGAAAGATAGAGTGCAGTAATGGGAAGTGGGAGAGAACAGGTGTGAGATCTAAATACCCCTTGCAAGCCATCGTAACCTCATACGAGACATTGCTCAACTGCTCTAGTGGAGCTGTCAAAATTCAGCATCCCACTGGCAGCGTGGCTTGGTACTTTTTACTTGCTGGTTAGGGCCAAAGTTAGTTGTACAGATGAACTATCTCAATGGTGAAAGTGCCATCGTGACCAATGGGCACACTGCGGCGTCCTATCAAGCACGGCGGATCCGAACATCTTAAGATGTCGATCAAGCCATATCGACGTGTCCCTGACTATCGAGCCCTTGACCGCTTGAATGGCGCCGTTTGGTACTACATCTAAATCTAGTTCTGACGTTAGTAGCAGCGGTGGCGTGGTAGATACCTGCAGCGGTGTGTTAGATATCTGCAGCGGTGTGAACTAGGCGTGGTTTGCAAACTTTCCATATTGACAATAAATGCACTGATTGGGTGACGATGGCGATGAAGGAGGCTGGAGGTGTGACTGTAACGGTATGACGAAATGAAGAGAACGTAGCCTGCTAAGACGTCGTACAATGTTATTAGGGCATAGTAGATATCAAACCATCGCACTTCCTTTGAAAATAGGCGTAATCGGTTAGGCGAGGCTGAAGTTACCGCGTTGTACAGGGCGAGACCGAATCTTTACTGATCCACATTGGACTCCTATTGCTAGAGACTGAACTAGAAGGTATGCTCAGAAACCTTCTGACAAACGAATCGGGGCCACAAGGCCCACCAGACTTTCTCGAGATCGTCATCTGTGAGACGCGTTGCTGTCGAGGTACGTTTAAATGCCGTGTACGTTGTCCTTGTAATGCTCAATACAGCGTTATTCAATCTCATGCGTTCCGAAGACGACAGTATCCTGGTCCCTTGTAATCGAGCTTGACCTTGTGGTAAGCGGCTGCTATAGCGAAAATACTTGTTAGAGTTCTCACTGGCGTCGCATGCGTGACAGGCCATTTTTGCATACATGGCAACGAGATGAAAGCATTTTGTGACGCTGTTTCTTTCTCCATAATGAAGTCGTCCAAAACAAAATGGCGCTGCATGGATTGCAAGGCTTCTTCAACGTTGGCCATGGATTTGTGTTTCGCCTCCTAATCCTGAGAGACTTTTCGGATCAAAATGCTGTACTCCCTGTGATAGTCCCTGTTGTCTTTATGGTGCTACTGAACATGGCCCATCGTTCCTGCATTTTTCGACGTAACGCTATACAACCTTCCTAAAACACGTTTATCCCGTCTTCAAAGGCTCTGCCCTCTGGCGATGGACAGCTTCTCCAGCGTCACTTTGTCGTCATTCAGATGGGTAACATCTCTATATTCGACTCCATAGTTTACCGACTCTAAAGGGCCGAGCGAGATATTCCAAGGCGTCAGATGGTACACCTCAAAGCAAGAGTCAAGCCAGATCGAGTTCGCTCTAGCGTATATGGTAGCTTTCAATGGCTATGAAGCAGCGCGTCGCCGGCGGCGTCTGCTAATTGGACAACTATGCTAGAGATTGAGTTGAAGCTACACCAAGTGCCATAAGAGAAATGATCAGGACAATAGTAGTAACGTTTGTCTCGCCTTCATCATTGTTAGCTGAGGTCCCCGGGATGAGTTTAGGCAAAAAGGATGAGAACAGGTATAAGAATTTGGAGCCGAAACGGCGTACCTAACATCAAGTAAGCGGCACTTCAAACGCGATACACATTCTAACGCTCATATAACCTTGGAAGACGTGTAGTTGGCCATTTAGAATGAGGGGAGAGAGGACTGCGTTGAGGTGGAGTGGATGACAGAGTGTGAACCCAATTTGGCTTAGTGTGCACGTGAAGACGTGAAAGCCGGGCTGGCGAGTCAGCCAGACGCGCCAAAACATCAGGGCGGGCAACTTTGCGACGTCACAGTCATCGCACATCGAGATGAGTAGGGCAACTATCGAACAGTCTCTGACCGGGCTCATTCCAACGCTCAATGGACCTCTGCCACCAGAGCTGGTGGAATTAGCGCTCTCGTTGCTGACGCGCTCGCGAAACGTTGCTACTTCGCTGAAGCCTGACGAGGAAATAGCACGGCCATATGCATGCGCTCAAATGGCTTGCGAGAGGTTTGTATCTTGTTTCTGATCGTGAAGGTTGTTGAGCTAATCTCGACAGGCTGAAGAACCGCCTCAACCTGCCAGCAATTTCGTCCCGCCCGCCATGCCCACCCCGAATCTACAAGAAGCTATACAACTACCTCAGCAGCGCGCTACCCGCCCCCACGACTGCTCGGGAACCTGAAACCCCTCGTAAACCAACGAATTCGGCACCTGCATCAGCCCTCAATACGCCGAAGATTCCCCTGAGTGGAAGAAAAACACCACGAAGTGTAAAGCAGGGTGACGAGAAGAGAGAGGGTGCTCCTGAGTGGATCATGCCCACAATACGTTCCCTCTTGAAGGCGTTTGATTATCCAGGTGCTGCGCCGCACATCTACGCAGGCGTCGAATCCATCTTCCCTCTGCTGGCGCGCATGTCTGCCGCTGCTCACGACACTCCGAGCAAGCGACCGCGACGAGCGGTGACTGCATCACAGGCATCTCTACCAAGTGTCACGGATGTTCGAATACTCAGCCTTATAACTGTGATATTTCTGTATGTCTTCACGCGGATGAAGGACCAGGATGTCACACCTGAGCAGTACGATGACTGGCGAGAAACAGCGGTGAACACGCTGCTAGGACTCCCAGCCGGCCAAAATACTACATATGAAGAGCTGTCTGCAGAAACGGAGCAGATGATGCCCATGGCACAAGAAGAGGGATGGTTGCAAATGGAATGGTTCATAAACGTCACACCTCAGGGGGATACGTACGAGATGGAAGATACTGAAATGACGGATAGCACCACACAGTTTGCATTGGGCAAGAGCAAAGGACTTAAATCTGGTAGAAGTGACTGTATCGGCCTGGGTACCATGATGCAGGATGCTACTGATTACCTTGGCGAGCGCCAGCTGGAGGATTACAAAAAGTGGAAGGCTAATATTATGGCTCGTGTGCAAGATATTGAGACAGTCTGAAATCTGAAATCGAGCAATGGCAGTTATTGCTTGCAACAAATACAGGACTACCTCAGCCGACCTCGTCACTTGATTCCAGTTTGCTGTTTGCAAAAATTACGGGCGTTTACTCTTACTATATAACCATCGTTAGGTACCCTCTACCCCGGAACTAACCCACATCGACATCGACATTTACAATCAGCATGCCACCAAGTCTTATCGTGAAGCTGAAAAGTATGTTGAATATAGCCTATCTAAACTGAGCGTTAACTGACGAAAGCTAGGTGAGCATTTCCAGCACCCATTTAGGCAGACCTCGATACCTGGCAAAGGACAGGGGTTGGTCGCTTCAAGAGATATAGCTCGAGGCAGCCGCGTCCTATCTGAAGCGCCACTACTTTCCGTGCCTAGTGGCGCAGTCAAATCCTGCGACATCGTCGATGCTTACATGAAACTAGACCAATTTGGACGAGCAGCGTTTCTCGCATTATGCCGTGCTCCGAATGCAGACCTCGGAGAGATTTCACCTAAGTTTAGTCCTGAGATGAAGCATGTTCTTTTTGTATACGCTACGAACGAGCGCGGTCGACGCATTTTCTCACAAGGCAGTCGCATCAACCACTCCTGTGTTCCGAACCTTGAGCATGCTTGGAACGCAAATATTGGTCAGGGAACCTTCCAGGCGATCAAAGATATCCGAAAAGAAGATGAGCTCACGATCTCATATATTCAAGGCGCAAACTGGACGAAAGAGAAACGACAGCGTACTTTAAAGCTGTGGGGTTTCACTTGTTCCTGTTCTCTCTGCCAGGACTCGATCGACGCTCGGATATCCGAACGCATACTCGTAGAACGTCAAACAAAGCTTCAATATCTCCTTATTGGGCACAGAAAATCTTCTGCTGACTGGAAACAGTGCGTGGAAATCTGTACCACCACAGCTAGCTCACAGACGGTACAAGGTACCCCAACAAGGGAGAGGTCATTATCGTAAGCGTCCTTGCAGTCAATTCACACGATATATACTAACATGCCTTGTGAGATTTCTCAATGCAGCAAAGTACAGCTGGCGCCTTGGAAGATGGGACCACGCCGAATACTATATCAAATCGGCGCTTCAACATGAGAAGATCTGCATAGGCACAGACCACCCGGACTACATCTACGGTCAACGTATCCTCATCCTGCTAAAGACCGCCATTGCAGAACAAGATGCGTACAAATCGGCCAAGGAATTGCGCAACTCGGATGATCTCCGGGAACTAGCCGAAAGGTGGGATCAGTATGCAAAATGGCAGTTAAATCCGCAGACAAAGCAGAAAATGCGTGAGCCCGAGCATGACTGGCGACTGCATAATCCGAGAAAGGCCATGTGGTGGGCCCTTGTGGACCTGAACCGAGAGAAGCGGGAACATGAAGATCCTCAGCATGTTGCTATCTAATGGAAGGCTGAGGATGTGGATTTTCTACGGAAGAGGAGAAGCATGGGTGGTGAGGAGAGTGCAAAGAGTCCATATGAGGACATCGTAGTATGGTTGGAAGAAACAGGAATAGAGCAAGGAATGTTTCCACAAGGCTATCCGATGTAGGTGAATTCTACAGTCCAGCGCAAAGAAGAATGAAGAAAGTTTCAAGAATATTGCGAACAGAAACACCGGACCTCAGATTACTATCTACCTAACGCTAAATCTTCCATACCGACTATCTATGTAGTTTTAGGTTGGGAATGTCTTGGGAAAGCCTTAGCATACGCGCGAGACCATCCCCATAACTTTCCATAACCGCGAGCACCCCTCCTATACCTGCAACATCGCACTCTCTAACAGGTGTAAGGTCTGGCGTTGGGATTGTAGGTGATATAAGTCGAGTGGCAAAACAAGATCCCAGTATGAACGACAACATAAGGCAACCTCAGAGGCTCCACCTGTAGCTCCAATGCTTCTTCGGGTCTGCCAACAACTCATTCCACACCCCCAAGTTCGGCGCCCATTTCCCGTCTTTCATCAAAACAGCTTCCTTGGCTTTCTTCGCAAACTGCACCGCTTTCTTACTATCACCTACCGTGTTATACGCCAGCGCAGTAAAGCCATAAGCGACGTCCATGAAACCCTCTAGCCCCTCGTTGCGATGGAGTTGCATTAGTTTTTCCGCCATGGCGGGTGTATTACCTGCAGTAGGAGACCATTCCTTGAGCTGGTTTTGTATGGAGTTGATCGTTTCGATTATGCTGTCCGAGTGGGGAGATGTGCAGCGTGGGCAAGTGCAAGTGAAGTGGAAACCTTGCTGAAGATGTTGTTGACGGGCGGCTTTATCTTCCAGGGGCGATGTGTCTGACTGTGGTTAGGTGAAGAACGACTTCCAAGACACGTCGTCTTACATGCGATCGAGATTTCCTCGCCTGGAGCGATAGGGCGCGTGACGTGCACGGAGTGCGTCAAGAGCTCAGTATCAATAACATATTGTGCGCTATCTTGTGGTTAGCCGATTTTTTCTAAGCTTCTACATGATTTAAGAATGTAAGACTTACTTTGGATTACACGCATGATTCAATCTCGACGTCTCCGGGAAAACAGCTAGATGATTTACACCGTCGATATTCACTGAAAACGAATTCGCTTTGACAATATCCTGCACCCTAACCCTCAAGTCCCCATACACGTATGTCAACTCAAAGAAATCCCCTTTGATCTTCTCCGGTAATTGCTGAATTGCTGACCGCCACCAAGTCTCTCGATCTAATGTCGACAATTCGGTCTCCAAATACGCGAGAAACGCGGGTGTGTAGGCCGTAACGCGGTTTTTGAATTGCAAAGATTTTGAGGCCAACATGCCGGTGCCTTTCCCAGGGATTGAAGATGTTTGCCAGATGCCGGAGTAGGTGTTGATTCCTTGCGTATCCAGGGCTGAAGGATCATGAAAAGCTGGAAGGGAAGCAAATCGTTTGGCTAGTGTTGGTGTTGTAAAGATCGATATGCCGCGGCCATTACCGAATGATGCACTAGTGTATACACAGAGTTTGTCGTTTATGCTTCGTAGGGGTTTTGTACAAGTAGGCGGGAATGACCACGGTGCATATTCCTCCGCATTTATGGCTTTTGATATATCATTCGAATTCCAGTTTTGAATAACTGAGACATATTCTCGTAACCGATCTGAAGAAGAAGAATACAAGTTGGCCGTGCTGAGTGGGTATTCATACCAGCATTGGCGCTCTAAAACAGCATGCGTTAAGGCAGCATTGACTAATGAAAGTTGCACGACAAAAGCAAGAAAGGCTGACATGACAAGAAATAAATGACACGAAACGCATGGGAAAGATAGGAATGATTTGGAGGTAAAGGACACTTGAGGTTTTACGACAAACATGAGACGTGAAATGCTTGGACGCTAAATTTAGGGCGCCAAGTCTTGGGCTTAGTCAACTACCACTGGGTGGTCGAAGCGGGAGTTAAAGTGGTGCTATTAATGGGGTATTTGAACTTTCAGAAGCTAAAGTGAACACCTGTAAATGCTAGATCCTCCTATACACTTGGAACCGCAGCTCAGGGAGCATCCTACCTGCATCAGGCTCTGCAGCGTGAATAATGAGCTTCAGGGATACGCCGGGGTCGGCATCTCATGGTGGCAAATGTTACTTGTGTGCTGAGCTGATGCTTGATATCGCTCATATAATCTCTCATTCCGCATCTCCATCGACCTCCACACCAGAACTCCGCTTCTTCTTTTTCTTCTCCTTCTCCTCTCCCTCTTCCCGTTTCCGCTTCTTTTTCTTCTTCTCGCCGTTCTCTTCCGGTGCCACATACGCCTCTAATCTCTCCTTTCTCTTTGCATCCATCTTATCCTTCATCTTTTCTTCCCTTTCCTCTCGCACTTTCCTCTCCTTCGCATGCTTGCCCAAGAAGAACTCTCCACTCTCGATCTGCAGGTCGACCTTGCTCTTCTCCTGGGCAGGAGGGAACGGTGTGAAAGGTTTCTTAGATTTATCGGTAACCTTAAATGGTACTCTTCGCTTGCTAAGCGATCGTTTCTTGAAGTTGGGGAGGAAGCGGTCCCAGCTCTCGTTGACCAGTTCTGGGTCTTTCGCGAGCTCTTTCTTGATCATCAATTCTTTAATCGCGTAGATCGGATGCACGTTGTGCATGGTGTCCTCTATAATTCGCCGTACAGTCTTCAGACCCTTGAACGGTCCCATTGCCGAGACAGTGTTTCCCTGCACCAGTAGATACGTCTCTGTGAGAAGCTCCAGTGCCTTTAGTGTTGATCCATTTGGGCCCAGAATACGTTGTCGCCTCTTCACAAACCGCTCCTTGTTCCCCACTAGATTCCTGATCTTGATGATGTCCATTGCGACATCGTCCTCTAGGATCTTGACCGCTTGCGGAGACGGTACGCTTCTCGCGAGTAACTTGATCAGATCTCGCGCGTTCAATATCGCAGCCGGATCATATGTCTTCTGTGTCGTCCATACCGTCATGGAACCCTCGACCAAGTTGAGCTCGCAGCCGACACCCAGTTTTGCCAGCGCCGACGTGATGAATTTCCATGAGCCCTTGAGGTACTGTTCGCGATATTTCGGGAACAGCGTGCTGAACCTACTCTCGTCTGTGAAGGCGCCGGCGGTGTTGTCTTCTGGTTTGAAGGGCTCGATCTGCGCAAATAGTTAGGAATACGCTTTTTGCATGCGTGTGAGTGTTAGAAGCTGACCTTCCACTTGTCGATGTCGTCCGTATCCCACGGCTTTTCCTTCTTGTGTGTTGAGGGCATAGTTGTGGTCGGGGAAGTTTTCAAATCGCAGCTTGCGCAAGGTCGATCTGGTGGTGGACAACTTTTCTGCACAATTGCCCTTTAGCGTGCCAAGGCCGGCGGACTTAAAAGCGCAACGCCGTCTCAACACCATCATGAATAAGCGGGGCGATATCTTAACGCCAGTCATGAGCACCGTTCGTCCGTCTATTTTTTGTAGTGTGAGGGGTATGGCTTCACTGTTATGACGATTCCGTCACTCGTCCGTACAATCAGACCTGAACGATGTCTCCATTCTTTGCACCTTCACCCATCGAGCCTCGGAGTTTGGGGCGGATCGGTGGTATGCAAAGAACCTATCGTACAAAAGTATAGCAACTGATCATGTAAAGAAGTGTGTATATAAGGTGGGATATGCGCTGTTGTAGAAAATCAGAAGACGTCCACTACAACACTATCTGATCACTATTATACACCACTTACCACTATTCCCACTGATCCAAAGCCCACACTTTCATTCTTTCAATATGCCATTCCCAGGTTTCGATATCGCCGAATACAGCACTCCTGAGTTCACTCGATATGCTGCCATCCATGAGCAGACCAACGGGGCAGGCGATGCCCGCCCCACTGCGCTTCAAATTGTCGAGGACAACGATCTCGAAGGTATGCCTATATGCTAACGGCTCACGCCAGCAATTGTACTGATCCAAGTCAGGTAAACTTGACAGCAAGGTTATCCTCATCACTGGATGCTCCTCTGGTATTGGTATTGAGACCGCTCGTGCCCTGAAGACCACAGGCGCACACATTTTCTGCACTGCACGTAGTCTTTCCAAGGGCCAGAAGGCACTCGCCGACATTCTCGAACCAGGGAAAGTCGACCTTCTCCATCTGGACCTCAATTCTCTCGCGTCGGTCCGTCAATTTGCCGCAGAGTTCCTCAAAGCCGGCGGCGGCAAGCTGAACATCCTCATCAACAACGCCGGAGTAATGGCAACACCCGAAGGCAAAACCGAAGACGGCTTCGAAATGCAATTTGGTACAAACCACTTGTCACACTTCCTCCTTTTCCAGCTTCTCAAGCCCGCCTTACTCTCGTCCTCCACCCCCGACTTCAACTCCCGAGTCGTAAGTTTGTCTTCATCGGGTCATCGCTACTTTCCCCCGAAGATGGAAAACATCACAAGCGAATATGACGCGAATCGCGCCTACGCCCACTCCAAAACAGCAAACATCTGGTTCGCCAACGAAGTCGATCGAAAATACGGCTCTCAAGGTCTGCATGCACTCTCTCTGCATCCCGGTGGTATTTGGACGGGACTCATGGACTATATTCCTCCAGAGCAATTGGCGCTATGGAAACAAACTCCCGCTATAAGCAAGATCATGAAATCCGTTGAACAGGGCGCTGCGACCACTGTTTGGGCTGCGATTGGTAAAGCTTGGGAAGGGAAAGGGGGGAGATATCTCGAGGATTGCCAGGTCAGTTCTCCTGTCACTGAGGGCTATCAGGTCATGGACAGGGGCTACGAGAAGTGGGCGTATGACCCTGAGAATGAGGCTAAGCTTTGGAAGATGAGCAATGAGTATGTTGGGTTTAAGGAGGAGTAGGATATGACTTTTGGTAGTCGGTATCTGTGGTACTCATCTACATGAGTAATAGGGCTTACAGGTTCTTTAAATAAACAATACCGATTGCGCCGACATTTCGTGCAGAAGGCCTTATGAAGAGGTTTGTGAACCCCACGACTGAACGCAATTAGTGTAACCATTTGGTACTGATGGTATACTTGAGTCCACCAGCGAACTATAATAAAGGGTGCCATTCATGATATACCGAAGTTCTGCAGGCGATACTTCATGCAAGATATTTTCCGAGGAAGCGCTAAAGTCCTCCCCGCTCCAATCTCGAATTGTTGCAATCGATAGCGTTCCCTACTTCCCGATTGAGCAAGTTCACTTCGACATATTGCAAATGCACTTCAAAAGATGTGTATGTATATGTGTGATCTCACTCGTGCATATCATTGACCTTGCGGCGGCTATTCTACAAAGGCGGCCCGTATGTTGTTCCTTCCTGGACCGTGACACCTTCCTCTATCCGCTCATACGTATCCGCTATACGATTTCAAACTCGTAGTAAACGTACGCAGAGTACTCTTGGTCGCCCAAGTGACCGGCTTGTTGCAGATCGTTTGACATGGCGGTGTCGTCTTTCTTGATGCGACCCTTGCTGTCTCGGCCAAAGGCGTTACCGGCGAGGTAGGAGTATGCGGAGTCGAGATTTGTCTTTGCCTTCTTTGCTGCTTTTGCGTCGGTCTGTGAGTAGTTAGCAATTAGTTTTGCCCATTAGAACATTTGAAGACGGCTTTTCACTCGCCAACGCGAGACCTAGGGTATATCGACATACCTGCACTATTCCGCACACAAAGTCCAGCGGCAGTCCATAGCGCAGCACGGTCTCCACGAACACCCTCAGCGCCAGGACGTGGATCCATATCATGGCACTCTCGCTGTAACCCGTGCGGCCCAATCTTAGCGCCTCACCCCATAGCTTCTTCTCATCCTTAGCCAACTGATCCGCCTCCTTTGCCTCCTCCTCTTTCCCGCCCTCCTTGTACTTGTACTCTCTCGGTGTCCACCTCTTCTCTCTACATTTGTGCACAAACTCGTTCGAGTGCTTCTTAAATGTTGTCACGCCAAGCAGCGTAAACTCATCATCCTTAGCAAGCTCGTTCGCGGAGCGGGGCACAACCATGGGGCATAGCTCTTCGTAGGATTTGTAGAAGTCTTTAACAACCATGTTAGGGACGGCGATGAGGTGGGTGTCAAGGTATTCTGAGTCGCGGATGAGGGCGGAGGGGTTTACGACGTTGACAAGGGATTTGGTGGCGAGGTTTCCTGTGCGTTTGCGCTCTGCGGCTGCGAGAGCGCCTTTGGTCTGGTTATACTGGCTGAACTTTGACTTGACGTCGTTGTCGATACCCTGTATTTCCTATGCAAAGGGTTAGTACGTTTTCGAAGCTACGTGAGGGTATTGCACACCTTCTGTAGTGAGTCTATCAGGTCTGCGATGGGTTTATCCGCCCGATATTTGACCTTGTTCCACTGGAATGTCCGTAGGTATTGGTCGACGGGCTCTGACAACTATGTGAGCTTCCTGGGCCCAACATGGTTTCTCCTACGAATTCAGACGTACTGTCGTTTATAGTCTTCTGCTGCTGCACCTTGCCTTCATCACCGTCCAATATCTGCCTCAAGCTGTCCCCCACTTTGCTCACGACACTCTCACACGCATTGTTCAGCTTGGTCAGGTCATCTGCCTGCTGCACCAGCGCATCCAGCGTTCCAATTTTGAAGTTGGGTATCGCGAACGGGGAAGTGCTCCCCACGTCATTCGTTATGGTGCTGCGCAGGGCTGTAAGAGCTTCATCGGCGTGGTTTGACGGCGATATCGAAGTCGGCAGCGACACCAGCAGGTACTTGGTGCCCTTGGACATATTTGCTGTAGTTTTTTGGGCGGCCAGGCGCGATATAGGCGGTATGGGATATATGGCCGTTTTGGTCGATGGGATCCAGGTGGGTTGTCGAGCTCCAAAGCTGAGGGCGCAGCTAGGCCCAAGCAGGCGTACCGCTGCCGTCATGGGCCTTATATAGAGCTACCGTCAGTACCCGGCGAGCAACCCTCGCTCCTCGCACTCCCACCATGGCCTCCAGAAAAGCTGTCGCAGTGCTGCGGCCGGCCGTCAATGGCTTTGGGCCGCGTCTTTTGCGAGCAGAATGTGCGCAAAAAGTACAGTATTCGACGAGAACACTCGCAAGTTACACTTCGCGACCCCGCAAGCTCGCGCGGCCATCGCAGCGATCCGTTCGGTATGCTTCATCCGAGGTTCCAAAAGAGCAATTGGGCAAGACTGGGCTGTATGAGCTTCACAGCAAGCATGGCGCCAAATTCGTGCCTTTTGGCGGCTACTTAATGCCGGTGCAGTACAGCGACCTGAGCATCGTCGACTCACACAATTGGACACGAGAGAAGGCGAGCCTGTTCGACGTAGGCCATATGTGAGAAACAATGATCCAGAAACATAGCTATGAAGACGTCTGACAAAAGCCATGTAGGGTCCAGCATCACTTCTCAGGCCCTGGCGCCGAGGCCTTTCTTGAGAGCATCACTCCGTCCTCGCTTTCCTCGCTCCCCGAGTGCCAATCTACCCTCTCGACTCTCCTTTATCCCGAGACAGGAGGCATCGTCGACGATACAGTCATTACCCGTCTCGCTGATAAGTTCTACGTTGTCACCAATGCCGGGTGCAGAGAAAAGGATACGGCCTACTTCAAGGAACAACTGGAGGTATGGGAGAGCAAGCACTCTGACCAGCCTGTGGAATGGAAGATTCTGGACGGCCAAGGTCTCATCGCTCTGCAAGGACCTCTGTCTGCGGAGATTCTCGCTCGAGTTCTGGACGACAAGTCAGTCACGGACCTCAAAACACTATACTTTGGTCAGTGCACCGCAGCGACGATCAAGGGCACCGATGCCGAAGTACTCGTTAGCCGCGGTGGCTATACCGGGGAAGACGGCTTCGAGATTAGCATTCCCTCGTATGCTACCGAGGCCATCACTGAATTTCTGCTCGACTTCGCCAAGGACGAGCTGCGTTTTGCTGGCTTAGGAGCACGCGATACCCTTCGCCTGGAAGCAGGCATGTGCTTGTATGGTCACGACCTGGACGAGACAACCACACCCGTCGAGGCTGCGCTCTCCTGGATCATCGGCAAGGATCGCCGTGCAAAGGGTGGCTTCCACGGCGACTCGGTGATCCTGCAGCAGCTGAAGAAGAAGTCGGAAGGTGGCGGTGTGTCGCGACGCCGCATTGGTCTCATCGTAGAAGGCTCGCCCGCAAGAGAAGGCGCCGAGATTGTCAACGAAGCGGGCGAGAAAATCGGCAACGTCACCTCTGGCTGCCCTTCGCCCTCGCTCAAGAAGAACATTGCCATGGGCTACATCAAAGATGGCATGCACAAGGCAGGTACGGAAGTCGATGTCGTGGTCCGCGGCAAGAAGAGGAAGGCGGTGGTGACCAAGATGCCTTTCATCCCTAGCAAGTACTTCAAGCAACCTGCAAACGCAAAAGCATAGTCTTTAGCATTTTCAATTCGAATCACGTTTTTGTCGAAATTTTCTTCACCCTCTACATCTAACACATCATTAAATTTCTCTCGCTTCTATCTCCAAAGCCTCCACTAGTTACAAAGAAGTGTGCAGTCGTGTGGCACTTTATTACTTCACGCTCTGTAGACACTTTCAGCTCGCTCAGCACCATGGCTTCCAATCCTCGGAGATCGCAACCCCAACCGAAGCCCTATATGGCCTTTCATTGGCGCATGCAGCAGCCGCAGGGTGTCGGCCAAATCGACCCGACAGCGCAGACAGGACAACAAAATGGACACGATAAGCCGGTGCAAAAGCAGGTACCGTTGGAGACCCAAGAGCATGTCTCACACGAGTTGAGTCGTGACCGGGCGGAAAATTACGATGCCCTGAAGCACCTTGAAACAATCATCATTCGTAAGCCACATCCCACCGAGCTCCGCTATACCCTCGCCAACTCCCATCCATCTTACTGTCATCACCGGAGTTCTTCGCCTCACTAACAATCCCCATTATAGGCCAGGCTCGCTGCTGCTACGTACCCAAAAGTACACCCGAAACGCCAAACACCTTGCAGATCGTGACATACTTGACCGATGTCAACCCCGACGTGTCCTCCGAACCAAAGCTCCAAATCGACGGCGCAGATAAAATCGTTGCCTTACTCATCATGCACACTGAGGATGATAAGCCGTGGGCGGTTATGGTGAGGAGTGAGCCACGTAGAAGCCTGAGGGATGCGTATGAGGAACTGTTACGAGTTACACAAAGGGACATGAGGAAATTCTATTTCGACGTCGGTACGTAACTGGGCTGTTTAGCCCGTGAAGACATCCCGGATGCGGTAAACTAACAAGGGGCATAGATAAGTCCGGTGATCAGGTTCCAGACAAGAAGAGTGATGTGACGGTCGGAGGAGGGTAGTAGGCGGAAGAAAGAGGTAACGCGGATAGGTTAGAGACTGTAGGTAAGCAGACTCTGTATCCAGGCTATAAACATCTTTCAACTCCGAGACTTGTGCGAATACCCCCACGCTCTTCCAAGTCAAAGTAGACAACTCCTCCCCTACCTAATTGCGCGATCTGACAGTGGTGTACTATTCCCAGAATGGGCAAGAAATTAGGCGCTTTAGATACGAACGCTGAAAAGGTGAACATCCTACCGTGTGTGGGCAGTCATCATTGGCCGCCTCAATGGCTCAGCCGCAATCAGCCTCACATAGGCAACCTGCCGACCCTCAAATACCCCGCTTCTTTTCTTGAGACGGCAGTGAACATCGACAAGTCTTGGATCTCTTCGTCTGACCGAAATCCAGCCAGAAACTGGTGAGGCCACAGCTGGTGTAGTAACCTTATCACGCGAACATCAACATGTCCGATGTGGTTTCGACCGTAGCAAGGCTGAAGCCAGAAATTCGTCTCGCGCAAGCAGTTTCGCAATTCGAAGCCAGCCTCTCAAGTGAACAAAAAGCAGTCTTCCGAGACCAAAGATCTCGATCACTCCACTCACCTCCGGATACCAACGATGTTATGCGACTCACCGCACAGATGAACCGATCGCAACAGACTGGAGGACGCTGCTTCGGACCACGTTTTACAAAGTTCTTGCATGGAGTACAGCAATTTGCAGCGCTCGGGGACGTTATTGTCGGTGGCTCTCAGAACATCGTCGCTTGTGGAGTCTGGTCACTAGTACGCATGGCATTACTGGTATGTACCCTTCTCTGTTAGGAATGGATTGAGGCTTCAATTGTTTCACGCGCCTATGAGGCATCGTCATTTACACACCAGCAACTAACGTGGTGCCAATAAGACGACCGTTAACTATTTCTCATACCTTGAGAGCCTATCTCTCCTCCTCATGGAAGCTAGTCGATCGATTCCACAGCACTATGAACTGGCTATACTCTATCCTCGATCTAAACCATTGCAATCATATCTCATCGATTACTTCATCGTAGTTGTTCAAATCTGCCACAGTTTTCAGTCGCACTCGCGGAAGTCACCCCTTTGGAAGATCGCCTCGTCCTTGAACGACACCGATATGAAGGAATTCCAATCAAAGCTCGCATCCTGGTCCAATTTGATTAGCGGAGAAATTAGCTCTCTAGTCGCTCATACGACCGAAGAAGAAGCACACAAGAATTCACGCTTCAGAGCTCTGATGACTAAAGCATCGAAGACAACTTCTCAGCAGCAAAAGATCAAAGCTTTTCAAAGAATTCTCAATCTGTGCTCCGAATACGACTACGAGACTACGTGGAGACAGATGCGAAAGACCGGAAATACAACATTATACTCGAAAGCCGCCGAGTACATCGAGTGGAAAGTTGAATCTAAATACAACACTCTCGTGTTCAGCGGCAAACTCGGATCTGGAAAGACTGTCATGCTGGCCAATATTGTTGATGATCTTTTTATCCAATGTGAATCCGAGGTCGCCACCGTGGCATACTTCTTTTGCAGACATGACCTTGCCAAGAGCCTCGAGGCGCGAACAATAATTGGTGCGCTGGTTCGTCAAATGATTCGTCCTTTTTTCAACGCATTCGATGACATGGAGTTTGACAACACCTATCTGGACTACGACGACCTGATCAGCCTGTTGCGGCAAGTTCTTCCTAGTAAACATAAAACGTACGTTATACTCGACGGCTTGGATATCTGCAATCGCGCGGAGCAACAAACCGTGGCCACTCAGCTTCAAGAGTTGCAGTCAATATTTAGGGTCCATATCTGCATTTCGTGTCGCCAAGAGCCGGATGCTGAGCTGGCGTCGATCTCTGAAGCAT
Source organism: Cucurbitaria berberidis CBS 394.84 (assembly GCF_010015615.1). NCBI lineage: Eukaryota > Fungi > Ascomycota > Dothideomycetes > Pleosporales > Cucurbitariaceae > Cucurbitaria > Cucurbitaria berberidis. Next base: position 1,300,921 of record NW_024468940.1, on the reverse strand, counting down.
TTCCTGCTGCAAAAATCGCTCCATTACTTGACAACACCCCAGATATTGAGGCGTTTATTGAAGCGCAGTTAACGCTTTGCTTGGAAAATCGATCGCTCATTATAGGACACCCTTTGCTAATACTAGACATTCATAACGCCTTGTCCAGAGGATCTAAAGGAATGTTCCTTTGGGTAGCTCTGCAGATCAAGTCACTTTGTACTATGCAAACGGACGAAGAAATTACGAATGCCCTGGAGGATCTTCCCGAAGATCTATCTGAGATCTATGGTCGAATTTTACAAAAGTCGCCAGAGTCTAAGAAACCGTACCAAAAACGAATTCTGGAAATCGTCACCGCAGCACAACGACCTCTTACTGTTGGAGAATTACGGGAAGCTTTGAGTGTTAGCCCTGGTGATACAGTGTGGACTTCAGCTAAGCTTATCAATGATATCTATGCGACCATGGCCAGCTGCGGATGTCTTCTAGTCGTCGACGAAGAAGAGCGAACAGTGCGGTCCATACATCCCAGTGTCGAGCAATTTCTGCTGAATCGCTACAAAGACTCTCAGGGCCTCAATATCACCATGGAAGGATGCCATAAGACGATGGCAGATATCATCGTTACCTATTTGAGCTACGGGGTCTTCGGAACCGAGTTGTCTACCACTCGAATTCCAGAAGTCAAGGTTGGATCGGCGCCAGCTACGATAATCCAATCAACCACGGCGTCCCCCATGAGTGCACAAAGTCTCGCCCTAAAGCTTTTGAAACTCAGGAAACGGCCCGATTTTGATGTTGGTAAAACACTCGCAAAGGAGCTTCGCAATGACCAAAGCCCTAGGGTCCAGGAATTCAATTTCCACGAGTATGCGCTGCAATTGTGCCTGACGCATATCGCAGAGATCCACGATTTTACACCAGATGTGGCCAACCTGTTACCTGCTTTACTCGAAAGAAACAGCATGGACATTACCAGCGAGCCAATTTTCGCAACAATTGCACGTAACAACATACCATTGATGAAGCTTTTGCTCGCTACAATGGATCTGAGGTGGGCAAACTACATGTTTTTTGCACATCTGAAGCCACAACTAGTTTATAACCCATTAGGACTGTTTTATAGTCCATTTGAATATGCGGTATGCAAAGGCTACGACGAAGTTGTGCCTTTATTCACCAAACTAATACGTAATGGCCCGATGATCGTCGACAATCAATTTGTAGCCTCGGAAATCCGATTATGTAGTTTGATGTTCATAGAAGATGACCGCGTATTATATAATAGGCTAAAGAGGGGCGAAGAAGATGCCAGGCTCAACCATATCTGTGAATCGGGGAGGGGATTACTCGCTTGTGCTATTTGGGATGGTAATATGGCTATGCTCAGACTTCTACTCGATACTGGCAAGATCGATGTGAATGCAGGACTTTTCGGACGTTCGGCAATATGGGAGGCAGTGAGACGGGGAAACGGGCTAGCACTCAAAATTTTGCTCAATACTGAAAAAGTTCAACTAAAAGATGGCGAGGGAGATGAACTGATGTCGCTGGCGAAGGAGAAGGGTGATGAAGACATCATGGGAATTCTGAATGAAGCACTCAAGGATTTTCCTATGACACTACAGTTGCCAGAAGGTCTTGCTTGCCTCCCCGGTATAGCTTCAAGGCACTTTGAGCGTCTCATTCAGAGTTGCGAAGTGACTTGAAGACACCCGGCGTAGTGCATGCGGGATCTGGTGGCACACAGAAAAGAAGCTTGCATACATTTGCACGATATAGGATGGCACTAGGTGGGAATGATATGAGGCGTTTTTAGGCAACGATCCGAGAAGGGAGATATTACCTATGCCTTGCAAACCCGTTGGCGTTGTTCTCATACACGTGGGCAATTATAATGAGCGGCAAAGTGTGCAAGTGGATATTCATTTCATCGTTGACAATGGCGCTCCTATAGCGTTGAACTTTGAAACCCGTAATATCACCCTGGATATCATGTAACCCCCAGCCACCTGGGTATCTAGTCCTTCCGCAGTACTGCTTACTCAATAAAAGCATGTCATACCTATCCCTCATATACAGACTGAAATACCCTACTCCTTATACCGCTGATCATGGAATCCAGCAATGACCTCGACCTTCCCATCTCCCCTCTCCGCCCACCTCTTCTCGGCAATCTCAGGATTGAGCTGCAGCGTCTGCTTCGCCTTGACCCACTCTTCCACGGTAACAATCTTCTCGAACCGCGGCTTCACACCCGCTTTCTGCAGGACGGGCGAATCCGTAATCGGAAGCAATTTGGTGTCGTTGTGAGGACGCGCAAAGTATAACAGACCCGTGCGTTCATACTGTCGCTGATCCTTGGGCGGGGCGGAAACGCGATGCACCGAGGACTTGAGCCAGCCGCCTGTGAGGTGGGAGATGGTGTCTGCGAGGTTGACGGTGATTGTGCCGGGTTGGGCGCTGACCCACGTCCATTCACCGTTTTCTCCAAGGATCTGGAGGCCTGCGACGGGCTGGCGGAAGAGCAATGTGACGGTGCCGAGATCGGTGTGGCCACCTGTTGCGCCGTATTTTGCTGTGGCCCATTCTTCTTCCGTGCGTGGGTGGTAGATCATATAGCGGAAATGGTCTTCCGACTTCTTCTCAAAGCTGTGCTGCTTGACGAGGTATTCTTCATCGGGCAATTGAAGCACGATGGCAAACAGACGAAGTAGTGGTAGAACAACATTGGAATGCAGAGCGCGTTGAAAGACCTCAATCTCTGGAAGATGCGCCTTGATAAGGTCCGGCTGGTCGTATTTGCCCTTGAAGTCGTCGGTAAACTTGGGAATGTTGTAAATCTCAATGTTGTCTGCATTGGGGTTCGCCGAACGACCAGGTCGGCGCCATCCGTTGTAGTCGGCGGCTTTGTAGTCTATTTCAAACTTCTCTTTCTCAGATGTGGGCAGCTCGAAGAAGTGTTTTGCTAATGTGAACTGACGGTCAACTTGCTCCTGAGTTAAGCCAAAGTTCTTCACGTAGAACTAGAGAAAGTTAGTAAGTGTGATATAGACGTATTAATTATAACGTACAAAGCCAACGTGATGAACAGCATGTTCCAGTTGCTTGGCCAACCTCTCTTTGCCTCCAGGCCGACCGTAGTCCTCAAGGTCGAGAGTCACAAGCTCCGCCCATGGCAAGTCTTCTTTTGTCTCCGGTGGGTGGACGTATGGCTTAAGGTTGGCAAAGTCATACTTTGAGAAGTCGTCTGCGACTGATAGCTTTGCTGTAGCTGCTTCGATGGTAGTTGTAGCCATGGTCTTCGGTTCTGAGAAGTAGAAACTATTGCTTGTACTATATTAGATCGATTAATGGCACTGAACAGTGAGCGTTACAAGGCTTTAAGAAGCGTCTTGTCTGAAGCTTGTCGAATAGACGAGGACCGCGTTCTCCTTATTTACAGGGATTCTATGAACCATGATTTCGTCAATCAACCCCTCAATGTTGTCATTGCGATGCCGGTTCCGTGCATTTGTCAGGATATGCACACATCAGCTGCGTCGGGTCGTCGGGATCCATAATTCCCCGTAAAGGTCTTGATCGTGTGCATCGGCTGTAGCACGTTGGTGGAGATATCTGGAGTTGCAGTGTCGGATGCAACCATGTTCGTTAGCGCGCGGGTCGTTGCCGTTATCAGATGTCGCAATGGACTCCCTGCATTGCGACTCCATCAACAAAACGTTCATAATCATCGTTTGCGAGGCTAATTTTATCCATCACAACTCGAATCGTCGAATCATGAAAGGGCGATTATCGCGTTACCCCGAATGGGCTTGTCGGAGGTAAAGCGGACATGTTGAATGGCTAGGTTGTCGAACGCATATACACTCTAGGCCCAGAGCTCAGGCGTGGGATGATACTATTATTTTTTTGAAGTGCCGAACATACTCCGCAGTAATAGCTACTGTGCCTTAAAGGTGCTGCGCATCCGATGATGGAAGACTGGTGCTGATTGCGCAATGGCTTGTGGGATTTTCAGAACGATGAATGTTGATCTAGGGTCAGCTGTATATATGTCGTCGATCTTTGAAGGATTTTGATGTAGCTCCAACCGCGCTTCTCTTGGTCGTTCCAGGCCTAATCTTGTCCCTTTTTCTGGCGAACATGGCAACAAAAGGAGAGCTGGAAATCCAGACACGAGGCCTACCCGAAGCCTCTTCCTCGAGAGATACAAGTCCACCAGCACCAGCCGGACCTAAGCCCTGGGAGAAGCCGGGATTCGTTGGTGCTACGCGCCGTACTCTTCGATCAATTCAACGATATGTTTGGGACAATCCAGATAAGTCCGCTGAAGAGAAGTGGTTCTTGCGGAAGTTGGACACTTTTCTCTTGGTCGCTGCCTGCCTCGGCTACTTCAGCAAGAACCTAGATCAATCGAATATCAACAACGCATACGTCTCAGGAGTACGTTGTCGAGTCTATCGAGACCCTATCGAGACCTACGATTGCTGACCAGAATGGTAGATGAAAGAGGCATTGCACATGACTGGGAGCGAACTAACATATGCCGGCAATTGTTTTACTGCAGGATATGTTGTCGGCCAGTTGCCCGCAGTCATGTTGGCAACAAAAGTTCGCCCTTCTATCCTCATTCCCACGCTCGAGATTTTCTGGTCTGTCTTGACCTTTTGCACTTCGTCGATAAAGACTACGTCCCATCTGTACGCCATTCGATTTCTGATTGGGCTTTGTGAAAGCGGTTACTTCCCTGTTATGATCGTGAGTACTTTCCCTACCTTTTCAATGTGTCTGGTCACTGTGCTAATTCTCTTTAGTATCTTATTGGAAGCTGGTGAGAATTTCCCCATACAACTTCATCTAAGACATATACTAACCACTTACCTCTACCTTAGGTATACGAAAGAAGAAAGAGGCAAGCGTACAGCCTTGTTTTATTGCACGGCAGCTCTCGCAGGCATGTTTAGTGGGTACCTGCAAGCCGGAGCGTACAAGGGCCTGGACGGAGTGCACGGGAGAGCGGGCTGGCAGTGGCTATACATCGTCTGTGGCGTCATCTCACTCCCTATCGCTTTCCTGGGTTACTTCTTCATCCCCGATTTCCCGGAAACTACCAAGGCCTTCTATATCACGAAAGAAGAGGCACAGCGGCAGTGCCAGCGCCTGATCAACGAAGGACAGAAACCCCTTGGGCATAATCCATGGACGCGAAAAAAGTTCTTCCACATCGCAAAGCAATGGCAATTCTGGGTCTTGCCCCTCGGATATTGGTTCGTCCAAGGAAGCTTCCCCGTCTACCAACCCGTCATGGCCCTCTGGTTGAAGTCCAAGGGTCATTCCGTCTACGAGAGGAACGTCTGGCCAACTGGACAAGTTGCTGTTGGCGTTGTCGTACAGCTGTTGGCTGGTGCGCTTTCAGATTCGCCGCTGTTGAAAGGACGTCGCTGGCCAGCCATTGTCGTCATGCAGGCTGGAACCTTGATTGGTGTAGTCATACTGGCGGCTTGGCATGTGTCTGATAACGTGAAGTTCTTCGCGTACTATATTGCGTATTTCTCTGCTGGCGTACCTGGTCCTTATTTTGCGTGGTACGCGGACCTCATCCCCCACGATCACGAGATGCGAGGCTTCGTTATCGCGGCGTCGAACATGTTCAGCTACACCATGTCTATCTGGTATACAATCGCAGTGTGGAGGACCGCAGACGCGCCGCGCTTTAAGACAGGTTTCACAGCGGCTTCTACCTTGGGTGTAGCGATGATAGTATTGACGCAGATACTTCGATTGCTGCAGAAGACAGACACCAAGAGGAGGGCGCGAGAGAATGAGGCCGTACAAGATGTGGAAGCGCCTGTAGCATCAAACGCCAGTTCCGAGGTTGCGACTGATGCGGGGCTTGGGAAGGAAGTGGCGGTTGGGCAGAAGTAATCGTACTTTCGTGGGCCAATATAGAGGCTTTGCTATCTGGTTGAAAGAAGGTATCATTCAATGGATGTAGTCAATGTAAAGTGTAACCAAAGTCTTGTTCCAGCGGCTGAACCGGAATTAGATGATTACGTCATCGACTTCTATCTCCACTATCTGAACTTCAGCAGCAAAGCAGCAGAAAATGTCTCACTGATGAGAACGTCAGTATGTTACATATATCAGTCAAGTAGTAGTATTTTGGGAACTGATTTCGGATGACTTCCGCTCATGTTCGCTCACAAGCCCCGAAAATAAGTTGAATGGTAGTGTTGTTGGAGGGTTGAATCTGTACCGACTCCCGCTCCCCTTCGCTTGTGTATTATCGGTTTTGACCCGATGGACCATACATTGCCATGTTCTTAATCTTCCTTCTAATTTCGTAGTTTTGTGGGGAAGGTGGAGCTGGCGACTATACCATCGCCTATCGGAGCGTACAATAGCGTCTACAAGCTATACGTCCACCACCCAGAAGACACGAAGATATCAGTGTGCATACTGATACGCGATGCCGTAACCGCGCTGTCGGACGCAGACATGCAGGATCTCCTATCATGCAGCAGCTATAGCCCAGTAAGAATTAGCGATAGACAACCCCGTGACACCACATGGCCAAAGATCCACCGGGAGATAAGTACAAGTGCATCCCGAGGCATTGAAACTGCCGCGGTCGCATGGTTTCGAAAGTTTCCACGTATCCAAGAAGACAAGAAAACAAGGACACCGCACTCACCGCTTCGTTGTTGTTCCCGCCGACTTCGCACATTACTGGAGGTTTTCCTGATAAAGGTGCAAGTGCATTAGTGGGGTGATTTCGTGGTCGAATGAAACTCGAGGGCCGCGGGGTATCAGGACGCGTCTCTACGATTGTAGGAAACTTCCGGTGATGATGCAAGAATTTGTCGCGAATTTGATTGCCACGACCATTGATCTCTGTCCAAAAACTCGTAGTCGGCCTTGCATCGCCTGATCCATATAACTACACCACATCAATTCATGAAGCTAGATGTAGGTGGACCTTCAGTTGCTGTGACGTTAGCTAATGTACAACTAGTCCCAAACAGCATATACTGGTCGAGCGGAGATTGCGTATCTGGCTTAGGATAGGGGACTGGAGGCGGCATGAGGCCCAAAGTACTGCTCCTTGGCCGAGTCGAACAGTGAGTGACAAAGGATGATGCAGTTTTCTTCTCTTCAAGAGCGACGATGCAGGTTCTCGAAAGTTGCCGCAAGATGAAGTCATAAGCTACTTAGCGGCGACATTGTACGCAGGCGCAATCGAACCAAAATCCTGTAATACGAAATTAATAAGTCGTTTTGCATCGCTGACTGTTTTATCATTAACAGTGCTACTGAATCGTGGAATTCACTGTCACCTCTCGCCGAACTTGTGGAGCCGCGGGCCCGCAATCGTACCGATTTCATCGATGAGTGTAGAAAGGGAACATTGGATGATGTTCTGGTCATATACAGAACCTTCGAAAGCGTGGATATGACCGGACGATTGGATGAGGAGCTAGTCACAGCTCTACCAGCGAGTGTCAAATTCATATGCCACAATGGTGCGGGCGCATATCTCATTCTGGGTGTGGAATCCACGTTCTGAGGGACAAGGAGACCTTTGTAGTTGTCTGCGTTTATCGAGAGGTGCACGCGACGCTAACTTTGTGTACTTTGTAGGTGCCGGGTACGATCAGATCGACGTTCACGCGTGTTCCAATCGAGGCGTGAAGGTATCCAACACACCTGACGCCGTAAATGACTCTACAGCCGATACCGCCATGTTCCTCATCCTTGGAGCACTTCGAAGACTGAATGTACCAATGACGACGCTGCGTGAAGGCAATTGGCGAGGACACCCTCCGCCTCCACTGGGCCATGATCCACAGGGAAAGACGCTCGGCATCCTAGGACTAGGGGGTATCGGGCGGAATTTGAAGAGCAAAGCTGAAGCGTTTGGAATGCGGATAATCTACCACAACCGCAAGGAGCTCAGTGAGCCTCTGGCTGGGGGTGCTGAGTACGCGACGTTTGAAAGCCTGTTAGCTCGGAGCGACATCATCAGCATCAACATTCCTCTCAATGTGAGTGAGCTTCATTGTTGAATTACCGGATTATCCTTGCTTAGTGCATTGATAGCTGGTAGCAATGTCTTGGTTGCTATTGATGGGCTGACCTGCCGAAGGCAGACACGAGACATATGTTGTCGACCCGGGAGTTCGAACAGATGAAACATGGTGTGGTTCTGGTCAATACTGCTCGAGGGGCTGTCATAGATGAAGGAGCACTGGTAGAAGCGTTAGACAGCGGCAAGGTATCTTCCGTAGGGTTGGATGTGTACGAGGCAGAGCCGGATATTCATCCCGGTTTGAAAGCGAACCCAAACGTCATGTTATTGCCGCACATGGGTACATGGAGTGTAGAGGTGAGTCACTCAATCGCGTCCCCTTTCTGTCAATACTTCATCTGTCCCAAAGCCGCGAGCGTCGCGAAGTACAGAACGCGGAGACGTTGACGGAGATGTACCAACAGGTCGCACCTTCTTCTTCGCGTTCCGTAGCGCGTCCTTTGGTCCCGCCCTCGCTCGGAAAGGAAGGAGGGAGATGCCAGCAAAGTTGGGCTGACCCTGAGAACAGACACAGACAGCGATGGAGGAAAAAACTATCGCAAACGTGCGCAGCGCACTGGAAAAGGGCTCACTGAGGGATGTTGTACCTGAGCAAGCATGCTGGTGAGCTATGGCACCTGAAGCTCTTTTCTTGGTTTGGCTGTCAACTGAACGCCCAAGCGAAATTCAATTGGCAAGAGGCAAGCGATCAGAGACTGGCTATGTTGTGCCTCTGACATGCTGCTAGCTCTCGCTGGAGTTGCAAACCCATTCGCATGGCTTTAGCTGAGTGATCGCTAGTTGCCCATTGGCACAATGCATGAACACAACACACATTGGGAGCATGCAGTATTGACTTGCGTGGAGCTCTCACGTCGGTGTCGGTAAGAAGGATACAACGATAGCTATCGTCCTGCACCATCCATCCGGCGCAACTGCCTAACGCGTGCGAGTGAAATGCCTTGAACAAGTGTCAGTGTTTGATATCCCACAACAAGTAACGAGCAGCGCGTATCGTCCCGTAGTTTTTGCCCTTTGAGGTCACTACGATCCACATGGGGACGATCGGCTGTGACATGCCAATAGTTGTGGGAGAGTATCATCGGGCATGCGAGGTTGTTCCTTTGGGTGTACTCCGAGATGTGTCACCGTGTTCCTCTTCCTGCAAAGTCGCCCATGTCTCGTGAAGGACACCTGCATGTGCATATCCAATTGCGGAACTGGCGGCTGTCGTGGTTTGAAAATGTACGCGAGACGTTCGTGCCCCGATGAACCGCTACATTGGAGCACAACCAACACGTTAGCTTAGGTGGTGGTGGTGGTGGTGGTGTTCCTAAGCGTGGGGCAGGCCCGCTCGGTGGCGCTTGCGAGATTCTCCCAGAACCTCTTGGGGTTGCTGGGGCCATCCCTGACCTGGCGTTCGCACGATAAACGAGAAACGGGATCCTTTGAAGTTGTGACCTCGTCGCTTGATGATTCATGTTGGAAATTCTGCATGCAGCGGACGTGGACACGCACAAGATGTGGAAACTGTGGGTCATTGGTCTGTCTTTGCCCTGCTGCTCTTCGTCGCACAAAACCGGATCGACATGCGCCTCCAACTCATCAGCCCTTATTCCAGGGTCTTTGCTCGTGCAACGGCGGACGGCAATGCAGGTTAGTCATGTTGTCAGACTCTAAGAAAGTGCGCAGAAGCTTCGCTGTCCGTTTTGTCATCTCGCCGTCTATGAAAAGGGGTAGCAGAGTGACTGGCGAATCCCGGGTTGGGTATCTTCAAAGTTTTCGCGGCTGCACCTCAGGTGCGGTAAGCTGTGCTTGGTCCATCCATGCTGAACTATGCATATCCCAATACTACTCTTCCGAATGAGCGTAGACTCTCGGCCTGAAGGACCTGCTACACAGGACCGTCGCACTCAGCTTCGGTCAATCGGTCAAGTAACGGCTGCAACGCGGTACGTATTGTCTTTATTCGTTGATGGCCATGGGTAGCACCGAATATCGTTTCCGATACTCAGGCTGAGTCTAGCTCCAACAAGCGCAACACAGTCACTAGGGTGAATGATTGCCTGGAGGTACCGCGTGAGGTGGCTGCATCTTGAGGCTGCTCTTGAGACCTCGCCGTCTGCGGGTAAATGGCATGGGAAATGACATTGCACAAGGCGGAGTTTTGCCTCGCCTTGTCAGCACCCCTCTGATATGACGATACGCACCGATGGGAGGGGAAGTCGGCCCGGGGACGCAGATGTGGGATGCTGGATGCGGGCATGCCCAATCACTCATTGATTTGCAAAGTCATGGTGGTAACTCTGGGTCATGGTTGGGGTTGCAGCAAACGCGAGTGCAAGCGAAAGCGATATATCAAAAGCAGGGGAGGCGGCCGGGGCCAAAGCAGCTCTATCAAGTGTCTTCGAGAAGACGTCCCGCTCGCTCCGGCTGCACCGGGACCCAGGTACTGCAGCAATCAGCCTTAATGAAATTTGGCCCGTCCAAGTCGGAAAGGGATCGGGGGAATGCAAACCGCTCTCTGTACCAGCGTGGCAGGTCGCGTCGGGGCGGACGCGCCTTGCCGCATCTACCGTGTCTAGTTGGACGGTAATGGCACCAAGGCCAAGAGTGACTTGACAGCGGGTGCTGAGCTGCTGTAATGACATATCGCGCGCTGCATGACAGCTTGGCTAAGGTAAGGTGGTTCGCCCATGCACGCAGTCCCGCCAGCAAGTCGGGGGGCAAGGTGGAGGGCGAGAGAGGCGCCGTCTCGGGAGCTGATTGCAGGAAGAACCGACGTGGAGGATTGAGATGCGCAAAGGGGGGGTGTGTATGTGTGTGTGTGGTGTGTCGAGAGAGAGAAGCAAGGCACGTGATTGGTCGGATGGGGACTAGTGGCGCTCAGCATTGCATCTTGTTCCAATTCCCACCGGGGGGTCGTGTTCAGCAGCCTCTCCGCCTTGATCAAGACGCCCATCCCCTTTCATCAGTCGCTGGCGCAGCTTTGGTTCGGCCGCTCGTCCAACAAGCCATTCATTCATCCATCCATTGTCATTTACCGAGAATCTGCACCACCCGTTGGGAGCTGGCGCTGTACCCTGCCTCCCGCCCATAAGCGAGGCCGCTGCGCAACTCCAGTGCTGTAAGTTTCCACTTTCCAGCCTTCATCGCGCGCGCACTGGGCCTTTTTACCTTCTCAAGGCGGCTAGGAGCTGGGCCGACGCCTGTGGCCTGCCTCGCTGGCTATTGGGTGTGCCAGTGCTCTGCTTGCTGCCGCCCTCCCTTTCGTTGGAGAGCATGTCGCGCGGCATTCATTCTTGACGTGTTTTTGTCCATGTATCTGGCCGCCCGTCCATCGCTCAGCGCTCCAGTGCCCAGCTAGTCCCCTTGTTCTCCCGTCCAGCGCCGCCTAGCGACGACCCTACGCCGCCGGCTGGCTTCTCTCGCCAACGCGTTGCTAATCTACTGTCCCGCCCCAGTGTACGACTGCAGGTTCGACTTGCAGACCGGCGTCGAACCGAGGCCCTCCCCCCCCCCCTGGCGCTTTTAGCTTGATCTGGCGCCCATCACGCCTCGCCAACAACATATCCCAGTCCTAGCCGTCTCTCCTCCATCTTGCTGCTGCTTCTAGCGAGACACGGCTGCGTGCTTCGCAAAAGTCAACCCCCAAGTCTGTGTCGCGCCCCTGGTGGCCGTGTCGATTGGTAGCCCATGTCACACGAGTTTTCGGCCCAGTTCACCTCTGCGCCATATTCGCCTGCCCCATCGCACTTTTCGCAATCCACCATGGCAGACCCAAACGGCCAGCAGTCGCGACAGCAGCAGGCCGTTGCCTATCCCTCGCCGCACTCGTACCCGTCGCCCTCGATGCAACCCACGTACACATACCCACCGCCCCAGGGACAGCAGAGCAACGAGCCCTATCGAGGGTCGCCGCAGGGCGCCAACATGTCGCTGCCTCCGCTCAACCTGCCGCCGATACGTCTGCAGGACGGACAGCAACCGCCCCAGCAATCCCAATCCACACAGCAGCCCATGGGCTCTCCACTCCCACCGCCGCAACACGCAATGCAGCAATACTATCCCCACGCCGCGCATTCGCAGCCCGGCCAGCCCATGGGTAACATGGGCAACATGGGCCCGGCGCAATTCAACGCGATGCGATACCAGCTACCGCCGCAGGGCGCAGACCAGCGGGTCCTCTCGGGCGGCCGCCATAAGAAGGAGATCAAGCGTCGCACCAAGACTGGATGTCTGACATGTCGCAAGAGAAGAATAAAGGTAAGTGCGGAGTTCAATGGCATGCGATTGGCAGGCGCAATGGTGACGCGCGAGGCGAGGGTCGCGGTTTGTCCGCTCTCTTAACTTAACCGAGCCACCATGAAGCGAGCGAGCCAAACCCTCACCCTTTCACTTACACATGCGCTAACCACACTACCAATAAAGTGCGACGAGGCCCACCCTATGTGTAGGAATTGTCAAAAGAGCAAGCGAGAGTGTCTTGGCTACGATCCCATCTTCAAGCAGCAGGCCGGTCCAGCCCAGATACAACCCGCCCCCAATTCTGTACCTGCACCGCACTCGTCGACGCCAGCACCCGCATCTGCACCGCCAGCAGCTGCCCCATACAGCGAGAGCCCGGTACCCCAGGGCTACGCACCTGCCTCTTCGGCAGGCTTCGCGTCTGCCGCTTCTGCAACGAGCGGTGGGCATCAGTCAGAGAACTTCAACGCCATTGACCCTGCGCTCGCGCAGTCAGGCCCAGGAATGCACACCAACCCACCACCCTACAACGGCGTGCACGCAATGGATCCCGCAATGAGAGGACCGCCGGGTGCCAACTCTTACCCACCACAACCGCCGCCCGAGCCCATCAAAGGTTAGCACTGTGTACACGGATCAAAACTGTCTCGATACTAACTTTACGTTACAGGCAAGCGACTGAATGTCGACGACATCTATGGCATCTGCAACCACAGCCCGCCAGAGGTTCCCCAGCGTAGCACACCCGTACCACCTGGCCTTGACGACGACTTTACCCAGATATTTGTCAACGACTATTGCCAGGGACTCGATTTTATGCTTCAAACCACGTGGTTTTCTACAAACAACAATGCACTGAACAGAGTATTCGCCGATAGGACCCTACACGAAGAGGCTGCCTACTTCACCGAAACGATCAAGTACAAATCATCCACCACTGACATGACTGGTGTCTTCAGTCAAGAAGCACGCCTGATATGGCATTTGCTGGGTAGCTGCAAACACACATCACCGACCACCAATGGAGCCGGCAGTTCCGCAAATGGTTTCGCCGAAAACGACGATATCTCATTGAGAGAAGTCCGAGCTCGATTTGACATCCTGGAGGCTCTGTTGACGAACCAAAATATGGAGGTGAACCCTCTGCGTCAATTATCGTATCCTGCCGATATCCAAGAAGCCAAGAGAGCAGAGGTCGACTTCTGGCAGTCCCTGGGTGATTTTGCCCAATACTCCGACTCCGAGACTGCGCCGCCGGGTGCTGCAGATCACGCTCTCGCGACAATGCGCAACGTCTTGCACATGCAGGAGGTGCGCGATGCCATTTATTCAATCGCAATCGCCCGTCACTATGGCAGTCGATTGGGCGGTTTCCCAAATGCATTGCCAGCTCCAGTCAATCAGCATGCGGAAAGCGATCTCAACAAGCTACTAGTTGCAATGTCTTTCATCAGCCACGAAAGCCGATCAGCTACACAGCAAGTCTTGGCCCGTATTTGTGATATGGCCATGCTATCTTGGACTGTGTCAAGATCTTCATAGCCTGAAACTTGCGGGACGTCAGGGCACTTACGCAGTCACAGGCTAGTGCACATCCCGTCACATTTGCTAGATCCTGCATTAGGATAGGCTGGATGCCTTCGTGATGCCATACCAAACCTCCAAAAAAACTGCATTGAGTCACGAAGGCATCCAAGTTGGTATATTGGAAGAATTTGCTGTTTTTCTCGACATTGCATGCTTGAGCGGGCGTTTAGTTGCTCTCATCTGGGTTGATTTCCTTAACTATCGTTCATGAGTATATTGCTTTTCCTCCCTCCATACACCTTTACATGACACATGTTTAAGCCTTTTGATTCTTTCTTCTCGCCGCTTAGGCGCACTCTGCATCTAGCGCGTGGAGCTGGTGGTAACGACAGCATTTTGGGCAGGCATCACAAGATATACCCCGTTCGACTCGAATACGTCTTGCGTTACATTCTTCTGTCTCAATACCAGAGACTACCTAATCTGTATTCTTCCTGGATCTGCAGAAGATGCTTTCGTGGGTTTGGTTTATGACATGATTTAACACGAGCCGCAATGGGTTGACGGGTTTGAAACGAAGCAGTATTAAATCAAGGAGTTCACACTTTGGGTTTTTTTTTTCAATTTGGAGAAGTCGCTGTCATCGATCACTTGATTCTTCCATCCTCGCCACAGCCACTCAAAAACTCACACGAATAGTCGCTTTCGTTCATGTCGTGGCAGCATGGATCCTTTCGGGTCACTGTAGCATATTGCTCCAACTCTACATCAGTCTCTCCTTATCCCTTGTTACTCGGTAGTAAGCGGAGTCGGGACGTGCCAAATCCACTTCCATCGGGCCCTCCTTCGAAAGCGAGCTATCCGCCGATCCCACTAAAGATTATTCATGGCGTCGGTTTCCTAGCTGCATGGTACAAAGACGTCATCTTGTAACACAACAGGGTCCAGGACAACGGGTAGCTATTCAAACAATACCCCTTCTCAGGACTAATGTTTGATTAGGTGTGGTAATTCGATCCAATCACTCCCATTTCAGGGCTATTAAGGGAATGATGAAGCTCAGCTCACCGCCACTCTGGTGTCACTCACCGTTGAAGAAGCAGGTCCCTTCCGAACCAGCAGCTCTCGGGGAGAAAACGAAGAGCTATACAATCCATGGTGCATCCACTTCGAAGTGATTGTTCATTTGGATGAAGAGCGTCTCGATCATCTTTGCACGTCATAGCTCGGCCTTTACGAAGTTCAGTGTAGACGGCAGATTCCGAGGCGCATGACGTGCGACGCCATACAATGCAGGACACAACGGTCGGAGAATTTCCACTGTGCTGGAAGGGCTGCGGCGCCGATCACTCATGCTGTGTGTTTGTACAAAGGTTGCAACTCTGTCGCCCCAGCTGCCGAAGCGAACCCACTCGGAAGTGCCGCCATTCCTGTAAAACAGCTACGACGCGAACATGCGGTTTGTGTTCGAAACCGCGACGAACTGCCGCCGAACCCCTTCGGCTCATCTCCGAACCTGCCGTGCTGCTCGAGAACGTTGAGGTGGTTGGCCATGTTTGGGATCGGGAAGCACGCAACTGGTTGAACGAAGAAGGGGCTTGCTAGATCGAAAGGAAGGAGTCACAGCATATGCATTGCAAATCTTGCCTGTCACAGCGGTCCGGAAGAGCGTCTGACAACTCCGAAGCTACCGAATACGACGACGCGGTATGAACCGTTGTCCTGGCTGGGGGCGTAAAGTGCAGGTTGGGACTGTGAACAAGGCGGACGTGTGACCCCAACTCCCTGCGTGATTCTTACGACCTAAGGTCCTACGTTGAGTCTGTGTGCTAGCTCAAGTACCGAGCACCGTGTAAGGAGTAGACCTTATCCACGCACCACTTCAATGATCGTCAGATCATGTACATTACTTCTTGATTATTAACGTATTTGGTGTATAGGTAGGATATGGCAAAATCTGGCCGTCAAAGACCCCACCTCAACCCGCTAACTAAAAAAAACTTCCATGTCCCGTCCCGTCCCCACCAACTCTGTGGCGTGCTATGCAAACAGATCTTGAGAGGAAGAAAATCATAATGCAGCAGCCACAAGGCCCTCAAGACATTTTTAGTAGTTGCGAAAAATTCATTTAGTAGCATGTATTAACAAGCCCCAACAAGTTCGTTAGTTCATTGGACTTGTCTCCTCCGACAATTTCCCTCCTAACCAACATCCCCACAATTTATTTCGTTCAAACAATCTATCCTGCTATCTATCCATAGATTCACTTCCTCCTCCTCCTCCTCCTCCTCTTCTTCTCAAGATGTCTGCGTATATAAAGTTAGATTTCGACGACGTTCAATCACGTGAAGACACAACGAATCCAATCGGTCGGTTAGCTCAGTTGGTTTAGAGCGTGGTGCTAATAAGCTTGCTCTGACTTGTGAGAGTCTTTCCTGCTTTGTATACGCCAAGGTCGCGAGTTCGACCCTCGTACTGACCATGTAATTGTTCCTTTTTTGCTGGATTGGATGACTTGACGCTCTACGCTCACTCCAGACTCGTTCATGTAGCGGGGTGGGGTAATGAAGATGGGAATTTTACTCTTTCTTTTTGGGAAATCCAGGTGCGGTGAGGGGAGTGAGCAAGAGGTATATAGTGGTTAGCTAAAAGACACGGTTAGCAGCACATATCCTGTTGTTTCGCTTTCGTATAGTGAACTACGAATAGGCAGAGTGATCAACTATGCAAAGTTTCCATCCCAAGGCCTAGGCAGTTCACTTGCACGGAAAGGAAAGACATACTGATTGAAGATTGACTGATTATTGCACTACTCGAGACTACTTTTACACGTGGATATCTCCATGCTGAACCGATACATAAAATATCGGTCAGCCAAAACGCCGCCCAATGCTCGTGTCCGATAGATGAGTCCCACCTAAGCGCCAAGAATGCCTCGTCCTCTTCGTCACCAGCTGAAAATGCATCTATGAATCTGTCTTCGCCTTCTTGTTAGGCAACGCAGGGACCTTGAATCCGCCCGCGTCAACCTTCGACGCTCCGCCATTCAAGTTCGTAAACGAACCGCCCTTGAACCACCGATCCTCATCTGCTTTCCTCTTCCTCTGCATCTCATCCCTCTTCTTCGGGTCCACAAGTTCCAGACCCTGAACTGGCGTGAACGCAATCGAACTAGTTCCTGCACCGCCTAAGCCCACACCACCAGTCCTCAGACCCTGAGCGCGCAAACTCGTGGCTGTGCCTCCTGCACCGAAACCCTTGAGAGACGACGCAGCGCCAAGGGTCGTATCGCCGCCCCATCCAGGATTCTTCTTGGACAGTTTTGCGCGCGTCTTGGGGTCGATTTGTTGTGCGCGGAGACGACCCGTGTCCGTGGCACCAATCATGCCCATTCCCTTGACCGAGTCGCCGTAGCCGACTTCCTTCTCCTCTTTACCAAACGCCATGCGGTTCTGCGCTTTGCGGATCTCGGTCAGAGCTGTTGCCTCCTTTGCCTTACGTGCTCTCCTTCCACCACGCTTCCGTGATGGCTTGTCATCTGGAGTAGGCAATGCGCGCACACCTTGATTTGGAGGCGCCTGCCCGAGCTTTTCAAGCCTGCGTTCGCAATCTTCCTTGAGTTGAAGGCCTGTCGAGCCGTCGGCGGCAGAATGTACAAAGTCGACACGTGCAGCCAAGATGACCTTAGCCGCAACAATTCTGAGTGCCTGTTTTTTCAAGTCTTGCCGTATCTCCCTAATGATTTGGCTATGGAACAGGTATCCTTGATTTCGTATACCGATATTGGTTGATAGACCCAACCCTGTGGACCGATTGGAGCCGAGGGGCGCGATGTTGCAGGCTGGGGTTTTCGCCAGACCGGCCAATCCACCCGCACTGGCGATCAGAGATGAACCTGTCAGCGAACCCACCAGCGCGGTGAGATTGGGCGCAAAGATGGTCATGCGTGACTGTACGTATGAAATGAGTGTCCCCCTCGCTTTGTCCAAGTAGAGCAGCAGCTGACAGGCGCCTACGATGACTTCGAGCTCCGTTTCTGTGAGATCGCTAGTCTGTATCCGCGTGCCCTCGACGATGACCACCATGAGCAGTGGACCATCTAAAATGCTCTTTAATGGTACCCCCACAAGATTGTCCGCCTTTTGCGCAATGGTTTTGATGTCATCGAAAGGGCCGTTCTGCAGGATGGCAACCGTTTTAGCATAGGAGACAGGATTCTTAATCAGTTCTTCCAAATATGGAAAACGTTGAGAATAATGGTCCCGGATGAATTTGTGCACAGCTGCGATCTCGCCGTCGATTTGTGTCGAGTACTCGTTCGCTTCCTTCAACAGCTGATATTCAGGATTATCCTCTATCGACTCGCCATCCATAACCTCCTCCATGCGGTCTTTGACTTCATCGATCTGCTGGAGCACGGGTTCGAGGTTGGTCATCAGGTTCTGTGCACCGCGAATATCCGCCGGACCCTTCTTCAACTTTTTTTGCTCCGCCTCGTATTCTGCCTCCTCGTCTACCATGGCATCATCATCGCCATCGGCCTCTGGGGAGTCGTGTGCTTCACCAAAATCGTTTTCCAGATCCGCGACATCTTCATCCCCAGAGTCGGCGAAGTCGGCCATAAGCTCCTGCTCGAGTGTCGCCATGTTGATCTATTACTTTGTCCTGGTGTTGGGGCTGCGTGGGTGTGCGGGATGGAGCAAGTTGATGCGCGAAGGCAGTTGTCGAAGTGGAGTCGCAACGGCGGCCGGAGGTTGCCTCCTAGTGATGTCTGGTTGAGTGCTGGGCTCAGATAGGCGCAGTCTTATACGTACCTTGTGTCTGGAGTGGCCGCCGATGAGGTATGTGGTGGTGACAAATTCCGTAGTTGGAGAGGGAGCTAAGCAGTCGCGACCGCGGGTGACGTGAAAGTGCAGAAAGCTTGGCGCGGAGAAATATTGCCAGGCGGTAAGGGCATCTTGAACTTTCAACAACCCAAGCTTTAAGACACCGACTCTCCATCAACCTCGCAGCCACTGCGCCCGTAGTCGTCACTATGGAGAGCTCACGAGGACCTCCACGCGTCAAGAACAAGGCCGCGGCGCCCATCCAGATCTCTGCCGAACAGCTGCTCCGCGAAGCTGTCGACCGTCAAGATGAGAAGCTCAAGGCGCCAACGCAGCGCTTTGCTGACCAAGAGGAGCTGCGGGAGTTTCAAGGGAGAAAGCGCAAGGAGTTTGAGGATTATGTTAGAAGGAACAGAATAAATATGAACAACTGGACGAGATACGCGGCATGGGAACTTGAACAGAAGGAATACAGGCGTGCGCGGTCCGTCTTTGAGCGAGCGCTGGATGTCGACAGCACGAGTGTTACGCTATGGCTGAGGTACATTGAAGCCGAGATGAAGACGAGAAATATCAACCATGCGCGCAACCTCCTGGATCGCGCTGTCACCATTCTGCCGCGTGTCGATAAACTGTGGTACAAATACGTGTACATGGAGGAGACCCTTGGCAACATTGACGGTGCGCGGTCCGTCTTTGAGCGGTGGATGCAGTGGGAACCAGAAGAGGCCGCCTGGTCATCGTACATCAAGTTGGAGAAGAGACACGGCGAGTTTGAAAGAGCTAGGGCAATCTTCGAGCGCTTCACTGTCGTGCATCCAGAACCGAAGAACTGGATCAAATGGGCAAAGTTTGAGGAAGAGAATGGCACCAGCGATCTCGTCCGGGATGTATATGGCACGGCAGTGGAGACGCTCGGCGACGAGTTCATGGACGAGAAGCTTTTCATGTCCTATGCGAAGTTCGAAGCGAGGCTGAAGGAGTTGGAGCGGGCACGCGCCATTTACAAGTTCGCTCTGGACAGGATGCCACGTTCGAAATCGGTCCATCTCCATCGAGCTTTCACCACGTTCGAAAAGCAGTACGGTGATAGGGACGGCATCGAGGACGTGATTTTATCAAAACGAAGAGTACACTACGAAGAGCAAATTAAGGAGAACCCCAAGAATTACGACGCTTGGATCGACTTTGCGCGGTTAGAAGAGACGTCTGGAAACACCGACCGCGTACGAGACGTATACGAGCGAGCCATAGCACAGATACCGCCGACACAGGAGAAACGACATTGGAGACGCTACATATACATTTTCCTAAATTACGCCGCGTGGGAAGAGATAGTCACAAGAGACATCGAACGGACAAGGCAAATATACCAGGAGTGCATTCGTCTCCTTCCACACAAGCGCTTCACTTTTGCGAAGGTTTGGTTAATGTTCGCTCACTTTGAGGTCCGTCAAGGTCAGCTTACGACCGCAAGAAAGCTTCTCGGTCAGGCAATCGGCATGTGTCCAAAAGACAAGCTATTCAAAGGCTACATTGAGCTGGAAATGAAGCTCTTCGAGTTTGGCCGGTGTCGCCAGCTCTACACAAAGTGGATCGAATGGAGCGGCACAAATTCGCAAACATGGATCAAATTCGCCGAACTCGAGCGCGGGCTTGATGATCTGGAACGCGCGCGCGCAATCTTCGAGCTTGCTGTCGATGAATCGCAACTCGATATGCCTGAACTCCTGTGGAAGGCATATATTGATTTCGAAGAAGGGGAGGGCGAGTACGAGCGGACTAGGGCGTTGTACGAGCGTCTGCTACAAAAGACCGACCACGTCAAAGTCTGGATATCATGGGCACAATTCGAAATCGGCGTGCCAGACAGCGACGCTGATGAAGATGAAGATCGCCCCATCTCAGATGATGCAAAGGCACGCGCCCGCGCCATCTTCGACCGTGCTCACCAACGTCTCAAGGACAAGGACCTCAAAGAAGACCGCGTCGCTTTACTCAATGCATGGCGCTCTTTCGAAGCCATACACGGTAGTAAAGAGGACCAAGAAAAGATTGAGAAACAGATGCCGAGAAAGGTTAAGAAGAGGAGAAAGCTGGACGACGACTCGTTCGAGGAGTACGTCGACTATGTCTTCCCGGCCGACGACGAGAGCGCGGCCAAATTGGCCAAACTCATGGCCAATGCGCAGAGGTGGAAGATGGCGCAAGCGCAAGCGCAAGCTGGAGAGGGGCAGAATGGCGCTTAGGCTGCGTGTGTATTGTGGGGAGAGGCATGGTGTTAGGTGATGTAATTGTACGGATAGTCGGTTACTATAGCGATTCTAATAGGACCCCATGCCTGGATTTATTCCATGCAGAATTTTTGAGCTTCAAATCTATAGCTGAAATGTGTAGCAGAAAGGCAAAGGGTTTAGGTATCCCTTCGTCTTCGCTTTGCCTTGAGCCCTTCTTTATATGCTGCGGCCTTGCTAACTGCAGTAGCAAATTTACCTTGATACAATGTTGCTAAGCTGTTGCGCCTTGGCGGAGAAAGAGTATGTTTTTGATTTAAGTGTTACCAATCGATGCAGTCTTGATTTGGTATCAATAAACTGTGGGCTGTCTTGGTCTGGGAAAAGCAATGTGGGACCATGGACCTCCTTTCACAGAATGTTGCGCTGGTTTCATTAAAGATTAGCTTATTAGAGCCTTGGACTAGAGAGGCGTGTAAGTATGTTTGAGTGTCGTTCAGCCTGCTAGGCACACATCCTTCATTCTCGGTACAGAGGAGGCATGTTAAATCCTAAACATATGCACGTCAGTACTTCAACGAGTAGCAAGCTCGCCGGGCCGAACGGGGAGTCGTCAAACAAAGATCCAAAGGGGTCAAAATAGGTCCAAAAGACAGTCCAATGTATCCAATTCGTCTTGATCCAGAATATCTACCAAAATATCCCAAAGGCATGCATGCAATGAATAGGGACCAACGGAGTGGTATCTCGAACGAGTAAAAGCAGCCAAAAGCAAATAATAGGACCCATTAAACTCCAGGCAGGTGAAACAACCAAATATTAATGCAAAAAAAGGCCGCCCAGGAAGAGCAACGCTTTTGGTATCATCCGTATTGCTACAATGCAGGGACCGAAAAGAAAATGGCGACGGTATGTATGGCCTGTGAACACCGGTATGGTACAGTAGTGGGATCGGATGATCGGGTGGCGGCGGGGGTGTTGGTAGCATGGCGTGTTGTGTGGCTTATGGCCGGTGCGCTGAGGCAATGTATCGACGGGACGGAAATACAGGAGTGGAAGCGGTTGATGCGCATGAAAGCTCCAGAGAACTCAATATGGAGGCGGGAGGGGTCTTGCGTAATCCACGGGAGTTGACGAGACCGACGAGGGCTGGGTGGACGGCAAAAGCACTATTTCAGCCTCTCGATCTGGCACGGTCCACTGTACTTCCATTTTCCTGGTTCTTTCCTGTCCCGTCTCCGCCAGTCACCTCTGCTGCCTGGAGTACGTACTTTCTTGTGATGGCGAGGATCGTATCGGTGGTGATCGACGAAGGGTAGGCGAGTTGCGAACTGTGTCTGAAGCGAATGTTGCGGCCGCACTTGGTGTGACGGGTGTGGAGTTTCCAACAACAGGTGTTCGTTTATGGGATCCTCCGCTGCCGGAAGGCTGGTGCGTAGATCGGACCGTCGAAGGCGTCGCGGGAGAGCGGCCAACACCTTGCGTCGCCCTGGGCGTTGTGCTGGAGCCGCTTTCTACACTGACATGCCTTGCACGTGGCGTTGTGTCCTGACTCCCACCTCCCGTGGAACGTTGTGTCTCTGATCGTGGTGTGTTCTCGTAGCTGCCACTCTCTTTCTTTCGAGATGTAGCCTTGCTGGTAGAGGTCGATCTACTACGGACAGGGCCTCTTGGCTGACTTTGCACGGAAGCATCGGTAATTGGGGGGCGTTCAGCTGCCCGCCTGTTGCTCTGTGGGCTTTGTTGATGAGGGGCGACATTGGCTCTAATGCTCTGTTCATTGTCGGCAACACCGGCTTGGGCAGCGCCTTGGGTGACAGGCTCCGGGCTCCCCATCCCTCCCACTCGAGGTGTACCTTCCCAGCTTTTGCGCTTCATCATTCTCCCGAGGATCCCCACGAGCTCTGCAGCGTCCTCAAACTCGGTATCATCCATAGCTTCTTGGGCGCGGTACACGTCTTTGATTGCGCGCCTAGCGACCCGTCTTGATGCTTCATGGTCATGAACACAGTCCCAGAGGAACGCGCTGTGTTCAAGAGCCACAGACAATCTCAAAGGATGTGAACCAGGAAGAAACTGGGTGGCGTATGATGTCGCTGTCGAGAAATAGCCACTAGCTAGGGGGACAAAGTTCAAAGGTGGTAGTATGAATGATGAGGGTTGCGGAATGGGGACGGGATTGAGCCCCGGAGGCGCATTGAGTGGAGGTCTGGGTGACGGTGTCCCAACTGGTCCTCCTGCTGCATACGGATTCGTGACGAACGAGGTTTCGGATACGATCGAGTCGATGGGTTCGCGGAGAGTAGGCTGCTTACCAGCGCGCTTCGATAAAGGTGACAGTCCTGGCGGATCTGTCTTGCGACCCTGTCCGTTGCCGTTTCTTGGCGAAAGTGACATCTGAGGCGCACCGAGTGTTCGAGAGTCAGTCGTTTCCATATTGGTTGTTGTGACAGGTGGGTGGTTGTGGAATAGGCAGAAGATGTGGTAAAAGCTCGCTCGTAGCTTGACGCTTAGAACCCTACATTCTGGCCCATGTTGATTGTCTTGCGCGTAGGGGAGCACATAGAGCTCTAGTATGGACAGACCTTCGCGAGATATCCATAGTATGTGTTGATATGCTGCGAGGGAGGGCGTGTCTCGACTTGTATCTAGCTTGCGAAGCTTTCTGGCGCGGATGAGTCTCCGAGCCAGTAAGACGGATAGACCTAGAATCTGGTAGAGAGCACCAGAGAGGAAAGGGTTGGAGTCTGATGTTTGCTTGGCTATTCGACCGAGGAATTTCTGATCGAAGTCCAAAGAGGCCATCTTCTAGCGCTGGGTCTGATGGTAGTTCGTCAGCTCGTTGACCGTCAAGGAGCAGCGATGACGACGACTGGTTGCGAAGCTATACGGAAAGGACGTGTGAGAGATAAGGACACTCGGGGCTCACAAACCTTCGACTCAGAACGTACAGTGAATGCCGCGAGGGTAGAAACTCGTTGACACTTCCTGCAGACCCAATTGTGGAGAGTTGATAATAGTGGACCTAGCACCCACCACCTAGTGATGTCGCCGCCCAAGTGAAAGCGGTCGCTTACTGTTAACCGCCAACCCGGACCGTTGCGCTGTATCTCCAGATGGATAGACACAGTGCAGCCCGGTCCGAGCTGACCGATGACGCCGTACGGTGATGCCGCCGAGGAGATGAGGAGTCGAAGCCTAAGCAGCCAGTACTAGCCAATTGATACGTTTCGACAGCCGACCGGGTGGCCGTGCGCGGTGGCTCCTCGAGTGAATGGTAATTCTCGTGATAGCTCAAGCCGGAGATTGACAATACAGGGCCCAATGGATTTGCTAGGCGCCACTCGGAGATTTGCTGGATTAGGCAATGATGATGATAGTGAGAATAGTACTCGATACAGATGTTTGTGACAAGGCCGAGGGTGGAAGGACCGGTGGTAATGTACAGAAAGCTCGAGTCAACGCCAGAAGTATTTGGAAGGTAGCTGGACAGCTGTCAGCGATGGACTCGAAGTATTCAACAACGCACATGGCGTGGCATGGCTTGCAGACAAGTCGTTTACCTCAAAATGGACAAGTCGCAATGGTGTTGTTGCGTAGACTCGTAGCTCTACTCCCATTCGATGGACGGAGACAGCGGCTGAGCCAATGGAAGCGCGCAATGAATGAGGCGACGCGGGAGCTTTTGCGACGGGCTAGCAGACGTCAGGCCTCGTGTGTGAGATGCTAGGTGGCTGGGAGATGTGTGTCGGAGGCCTCGGACAGCGCATGGCGACCTTCTCCAGCTTCAATTGTCCAGCGCGTGAGGGTATGCGATGATATTAAAGCCGTGACGTTTGGCAGGCGGTGTAGGAGAGGTCAATGCTGTGTTTTAAGCGGTGGAGGGAAGCGAATTTGGGCCGCACACACACCCAGAGACTCCAGCTTTGCGACTATGCCCGTGGGATGGCCGTCGAGTGCTCTTCTGCTAGCCGGTGGGGCTATCTTGGTGTCGCGACCACCTTCGGCTTGGTGGTGAGAGAGACGGGCAAGAGAGGGCGCGCAGTGCCTGAGCGCGCACACACAACTAACTCACAACGACGGCGAAGGAGAGAAATGGCAGGGCGAACGCAAAGGCAATCGATGCTAGTATTAACCCGTTCAATCTATGCCGCGCTCCTAGAGATGCAGGTGCAGCTCCTGCGTCAATATGCAGACAGGCGAGCCATGGGTTGACGTGTCAAGCGTCGAGCGCTCCGCTAAACTACAACCGTCTCATGCATAGGCTTTTTTCACGTTAATAGTTCAGATGGGGCGTTGCCAGCTGGCATTGGAGGCTAGAGCTGCCATCTCGTCGTCGCCTCGATCGACGACGACACCTCTGCGATGTCGCCCGCTTCTCGAGGGTTGCCAACGACGTGTGCACCTGCAGGGCTGTGCCTCATCCTGGGGTCTCAGATGAACGAACGACAACCGTGTGCCAGCGCATCATTCCACGACCTGGTGGGGTGCAGTATTCCATCATCTTCTCCTCCCTCCTACCCGCGAAGAGACCCTTGACAGCCCTTTCATATCAGAGACGGGGGGCCAGCACTTCCTAGGAACCCCACGGTGGAGACGAGCAACAGGTTGCAGGCTGACCAGACTCTCCCAGGAAAGACGACAGGTCCCGGCCATTTCCTCCTTCAAGATGCAACTTGGGGTACATCGTGGGTGGAGCATTCTGCACCCACAGCCTTGGGGAGGCGAAAACAAGCCAATCCCAATATTGGCTTTACCTATATTCGGCTTTTCAACGAACGAGCAAGAGCTCTAACAAGGTGACTAGTACGAACAAGCCTCAGCTAACCGCTTCGTCATACGCGCTCATATGCACCACTTGCAGCATGTTTGCACCGCTGAATTGGCGGTGAGACCACCCTCTAATTGGGTGGAATTTCCGAAAATGCTAGCCAACACCGTAGTGGAACTTCGGCAAACATCTTCGTCACCTAACCAGCCTCGTCAAGCTCGAGATCTACTAAGCATGACGACATCGTAGGATTTGCAGAAGTCAACCCTGCGCGGCTGTTCAACGGTGCCGAGGCCTCTTGCTTGAATGTTCAGCCACTAGACCCCACCGTTCTTCCATATCTCGATGAACCGAAGACCGACTGCCAAGTAGTCTTTCCTTTGAAATCAATGCAACAAGAACAAGTGTTCAGGGAGAGCCATGCCATGTTCCGACGGTTAGGCGGCAAAGCAGGAAAACATTAACGTTTCTGCGAGGAATCACATCCGACAAATGAAGCAAACACCCTGAATCACTTTACGCTAGCAGTTTTACCAATCCAGCAGGGCTGATGTTGCCGTAATCTAGATTAGGATTTAGATTCCTCTGCTGAGTACGTCTTACCGGGAGGCACGCGTTGTACCACTTTGGGATCCCCAATAGTTAATCGGTACCTCGTCTACCCGCACGGTCCTGCTGTAGCTTGTTGCTGACTACGATGTTAATATTGCAGCATCGTCTGAGAGAGGGAATCTCACCAACACGCTCGTGAGCGGCAACTGAGCTGTCCAACCTTGAAACCACATTCGGTGATGGTTTACGACCCGGCGTTGATGATCCCGATGGGAAACCAAGCTCAGCGGTTTCCAAGGTACCACTCACACAAGCTCACGGTATAGCTTGCACTCTAGTCACATTGTTGCCCGCAGGAGTCAAACTGCGCAACTTAAGCAACGAGAAGCAATCATGGGGTGGGGCTAGGTAGGAGACAATTTATAAAGAGCATGCACTGTAATCGTAGACTTGGACAAGAACACGACTTACACACTATACAATCTCCTGCGTTTCCAGTCACTCATTTCTTAACAATCGCGTTACTCCATCACTCGCTCACACCAAGGCGCTCGCTTCTGATACCGATAACTCAGACTGAACACAAAGGTAAGCGCGGCGAACCACACCACACTCTATTAATAAGATGTAAGATGAGTTAGAGCTATGTCTGACGTTGGAATAGGGTCTTGAGCGTATCTCCGAATCTCACTCCCGTCGAGTACTTCCTCTTCGAAGACGCAGCATCTTCGCCCAAGCCTCGATCAGAGTCAGCATCGACGAACCTCCTCTACCGTTGCTCCAACCACAAACCACGATGTGCTTCTACCACGCATACTCCCACAAGTGCGGTCACACGACGATGGTATTCCAGCAGCTATGTCCGAAAGGACAAATGATTCAGCAGAAATGCGCAAGAGGCCAAGATGGTATCATTCTGGCAACTGTCAAGGTTGAGACACCTTGCGCTGTGTGTCCTCGATAGGTGAGAATTAGTCAACGTAATCGCTCTTGAGAAGAATGCAATACTGACCATGCTCCTAGTGCCATGAAAAAACTGCGCACTGATGGTATTGATAGGCGTTTGGTATGGTATAGGATTGGACTGGGAGTTATAGATTACGGCTGTGAGGTACACCTTGAGAGAAGAACGACATATATTCATGGTTATTTAATGTACCTTTTTGAACATCACGAACGCCACCCCTTTTCATTGTCTAAGCTTAAAGTGTACTCAAAGTTCTGATAGAATATATGTAGTTCAGACATTTGTTTCTCGCTCCACATGTAAGGTACCCCACGACTTTAGGGCGGGACCGAACGGCCCGCTACGCGGCTCACAGTCAGGGATGCAGCTTGCAGTATCCCTACCAGACGGGAACGTAGTTGCATATGGCGGATACGATACCACGAACAGATGTCACCCTATTGACTCGCCGCCTGCATGTCCGAAAGTGCATCCTCGCAGTATAGCATGGATAGCAGAAAATAGCGACAACATGGCTGCGTCACATGCCCAGTTTAAGGAGCCCTTTCGGCTTCGCACATGCACACGTCTAAAAAAGTGCCCAGCCCCTCCATTTGAACCACAGCTCGCTCACAACAAAGCGTTGGTTGCATCTCGCCCCGTCTTGTGCTCTTCATCCTCGATCTGAACATTCGAACGACTAATCAAACCTCTCGCTACAAGTTTCTCGTTCTACTTTTTTTCTACCATAGGGGCGAATAAGAAGATAAGATAAGACTGCCCGGTTGTTATATGACTCGATTTATAGACCCTCGGAGTAAACCTAGGATTAACACTGTACTCACGTCTATCCTGTTTCCACGCCACGCCACCATCTTTTATGTCGTCCCTATCCTATCATAGATGTTTCTGGTCAATATTAACACCAGAACTCTCTCAGGAGCGTATGCATCCAGGCTTGCCTAATCGTAATCAATCTCAAGACCATAGCTCTGAGAGAAACATGTTCGTCCAGACGTACTCGTTTCGAAAGGGCTCTAATATCATGTCCACCCAAAGACTCCAATCGTCTTCCCATCTTCCACAGGCAAATATGGTGCGTGCGTATTCCCAATAATTTGGATACCAGCCCGCAAACTCCCAGTCAATCATCACAATTTCTAGTTCTGCGTGTGGCTGTTCTCCTAATTGATCGGTAGGGGGTTTCGAAGAGGTGCGGATTATAACGTTCTTGCGCTGGAAGTCCGCGTGTGTGAATACGGGCGGGTGATCTTGAAGAACTTCTTTGAAGGTGCGAGTGTAGTATTCTGCCTTGTGCTTAGAGAGCCCGTCCTCTACGTATTTTGCCACCATGGCCTTATTCAAATCAGACTCTGTCTCGAACGGGCCAGCGAACGGCTGTAAGGCGTTGTTTGTCCAGAAAATACCATCCGGTAACCCTCGGTGTCCAACACTGCAGTATCCCCCTGGCGACGTTAATTGTCGCAACTCCGTGAATATGGATCGGAGTTTAATTGCTAATGTCTCCTTTGCTGCGTGATCTAGTCTTGCCCATATCAAAGAAAGGTCCTGACCTTTGATCCGCTCCATAACAATATATTTAATCTTAGTATTGGGGCTCCAAAAGAGTGCGTATACACGCGGTACTGGAACAGACGAGCAGTTTTGTAAAAAGAGCATTGTTTCGCCTTCTAGAAGATCGGCTTGTGGTCCGTACTTGACGACAAAGTGATCGCCAATAGCTACGACCTTGGTCGCTAACTTGTCGCCAAGGATGTCTTGGGCCGCGCCGATCTCTTCAATTGTCGGCAACTGTGCTGGGAGCGTTGCTGGATCGGCATAGTAGGGGAGGCTGTAGGACGTCATGTTGCAGAACTTGGAGTTGAGGGGAAGAAAGGTGCATCTTCATAAGATTCTCAGGATGAGGTGCACGGGCCATAGACGCATGTCGCGCCACCGTTTGTCACGTGTGTCGGTCCGACACTTCTTGGCTACATCTTTGAGCATCTTCTAATTCACTACCACTATATATAGAGCCTTGATACCTCCTACTTTAGATCACATTTGGCTCGCCCTGCTATGTTTCAATTGAACTCGAAGTTAAAGACTGGATGCGATTTCTCCACGCATGCACAAGATCGGGCGGAACGTTCACTTAAAGTTCTCCTTTTGGCACTGTGAACAGTGTTAACTCTCAAGCGCTTGCAGCATTTTACCTTGTGGACCTGTAACTTTGAGAACTTTCGTAAGTCTTGGTTCCTACCCAGCCATTGAGGAACAGACGTGGATGCGCGCGCTTCCAGGATTTCCTATAGCTCTTACAACTGCTAGACTTTGGTTGCCACAGCTGATATATACCATTTGATATTTGGACGTTTCACTCTCCATGGGTTGATCTTAAAGAACTGGCTCTCGTTGCCCGTTAGCGCGCGGTGAGTGGACCTTTTTGCGGCACAGCATCAACGAAAATAGGTTTGATCACGACGATGCATTCGTATATCAAACTTCTCCACACATCCTGGTGGCAACCGTTGTTTTCTAGCCCGAATATGGGCGCTTAGTGTGCATCATGTGGATGTATAGTAACTCGAAGTAGTACAGACAAGAGGGCAAGGTCAAGCCTGACATCCTCGTACGAAATACGCCTAGTATTAAATAGTACTTCCTACTGTTTTAGCGAACATATTTCTCGTAACCAGTCCTCTTGTCTCCCATTATTTAGCATATAGCTGACACTTTGCAGATCCATCTATCCTGACCAACATACTTACATTCATTATGTCTTACAACGTTTATCTGGTCGAAGGTATCGGTGCTCCGCGCAACCATCATTCGATAATCATCGAAAAGAATCCCGATGGCTCAGGATACATATTCCAAGTGACCGGGGATGTTCAAAGAGGCATGGAATTCGGCCACAAGAATACAAATGTACCGGAAGAGTCGGCCTCCTTCGCTAGCAGAAAGCAAATCGGCACTATGTTAATAACCGACTTCGACCGAATTCAATCCATCGTCGAATCTATCGAGCCACCAGCGAAGCAGTTCAACGGGCCGAAGCGCATTAATCCAAGGGAGCCACTTCGACGATGCCAAGAATGGACGGCGGACGCCATACAAGCTTTGAAAAATGAGGGTGTTTTGCGAACGTGAGCAGTCTGGACATGGACGCATAAAGTGTATCGGCATTTCATGTCTGGATTTGGCCAATTTGTCAAACCTGCTACGCTCACTCGACGTTTCCTTTGCATCGCAACTCATGTACTTTTAACGCAATATTCCTCTTTCTGGCTTCCTACTCTCAATCTTAAGAGGATTTTCAAAGCGCCTACGCCCTAGTTGAGCTATCGCTGGTTAATTATATGGTGATGTTGATCATAAGAATGTAAGCGTGACTTACTAGTTATTTCCAGGCTTTCTATACTCCATTTTCTGCAGGAGGGCTTACTTAGGATTTGGGCTATTCCGGAGGCTGCATGACAGTCTACCGAACAGGCTCTTAACCTAGAATCGTTCATAGGCAAGGATCGCCCGTGCGTTCGTCTAAGCGAGGGGGTGGAACTCAGGTGAAGCTACCACGCCATACCTTCCGCTCCGGCGTCGGCGTGCCGAACCTCCGGCCAGGCCGTGCTCGCCGAGCTCGAGCATCGACCACCCGCAACAAACGAGACCGGCGTTTCTGTGTATACCTATATTTTGTCACGCTTTTCGTGTTTTTTCCCTTACTGGTAGAGGGGATTTACTGGTTTGGACTATTTGTGTCTATTTTGTGATACCCCATCTCGTTGTCTATATAAAACTCTATAAAAAATACCTTCCGCTCCAAACAACGAACCCCAAGATCAATCTCTATCGTGATGGAAGCAGAGATGGACAGCGGAACACTTAGTCAACCAAATCGCCTGCCCTCAGAAAATGAGGCTTCATGGTCAAGACTGCAGATTGGTGGAAGCACATACGAACAAGGGCAACGACGCCACAATTCTTGCCGCATCTCGAAGCGAACCGAACAAGGGCAAGGGCGCCGAGGGTTCTACTCTCTGGGCCCCCTAATTGGTTGCTTCAGTTCGGTAACTCAGAAGCCGGCACCATTCGATGTCTGTCATCTCGGCTCGAGGTGCTCACTTGACAGTTCGCGACCGTAAAGGATACGGCCATGGCGTTGAAGAAGGGAGGCATACCTCCGAGGGCATCTAGGCCGGGCTCCATTCAAACAAAAGAGCTCTCATCTCTCCTTTTCATCTGGCTTCCGATGTAATTTCTATTGCGCAACCATCTTTAGACAATTCTAGGTGACGCTTGGTGGCACCAAAGTAACAATCAAGCATTCAGTGCCGCGCCGCCAACTCATCGGTCCCTCACAATAGCCTGTCACCAGTCCCACGTAACCCACCGCGGCCCGCAGCGGCAGTTTCCGGTTGGGTCGCCCACCGGGTGCTCTGGTGGAGGGAATGGAGAAAACCGACACCACCATCAACACAAGTGCAACACACCGCGAGAATGAGAAGCCTCGGGTGCTTGATAAGACGGAAAAGAGGCCAGGGTCGGTAAGGAGCGATGCTGGGGCCAACGTTCAGGGAGACGAAAAGAACAAAGAACTCGATGGCGATTCGCGACGGAGTCAGGATGCAAGCACGCCAAAGGCCACAGATGTAAAGGAAGCAGGAGACAAGAAACAGACATCAACTGCTGTTGCAAATGAAAACGGTGCACCAGATGAAGAGATGGAAGACGAATCAAAGTACCTCACCGGTTTCAAACTCGCAATTCTCTCCATTGGCCTCTGTCTCACAACCTTCGTCATCGCCCTCGACAACACCATAATTGCAACTGCCATCCCCAAGATCACATCAGTGTTCAATAGCCTCGAAGATGTTGGGTGGTACGGCTCTTCATATCTACTCACGACAACATCACTGCAACCGTCCTTCGGGAGAGTGTATACGTACTTTGATGTCAAGTATACGTACCTGTCCGCGTTGGTCATATTTGAGGTTGGATCGATCATCTGTGCGGTTGCGACCAGCTCGCCCATGTTCATCGTCGGACGAGCCATCGCGGGCGCTGGAGCTGCGGCGTTGTATTCGGGAGGAATGAACATCATTGGCTTTTCAGTGCCACTACGAAAACGAGCCATATACATCGCCGCGCTGTCGTCCATGTTCGGAATTGCGAGTGTTGTCGGACCTATCCTCGGTGGAGCGTTCACAGATCGACTGTCCTGGCGCTGGTGCTTTTGGATAAACCTCCCGTTTGGTGCTGTCTCACTTGCCGTCGTATTCTTCTTCTTCACGAATCCAGAACGACAGTACAACCATCTGTCGGTCAAGGAAAGACTGAAGAACATCGATATTGCAGGTTCTATATTTCTGATCTGTGCAATTGTATGTTTACTGTTGGCGTTGCAGTGGGGAGGCTTCACATATACGTGGAAGAACTCAAAAGTATGGGGCACATTGATGGGATTCTTCTTGCTCATCGCCGTTTTTATCGTGATCCAGATCTACCAGAAAGATCGAGCAACGATCCCAATCCGCGTATTTAAGCAGCAGACTGTGTTGGTCAGCTGCGTTTACTCTGCGCTATTGTCTATGGCTCTGTACACGTAAGTCCATCTCATACTCCACCTGACTACCAGAATCAAAGCTTATAGGCTTTAGGCATATCTTCTACCTTCCCTTCTACTTCCAGGCCATCAAAGGCACCACAGCCGAAGAGTCAGGAATCCGCACCATCGCCTACCTCGTCAGCATAACGTGCTCTTCCATTGTCATCGGCGGCCTCATCACCGTAGTAGGCTGGTACGCACCATTCATGTGGTTTGGCAGCGCAGTCTTCACCATCGGCGCAGGCATGCTATACACTCTCAAAGTCGGTTCGCCCGCGGGACAATGGATAGGCTATCAGATCCTCGCTGGCATTGGCGCAGGAGCTGGTGTGCAAATCCCATTTGTCGCAGTGCAAGTTGTCACTAGCGAGAAAGATATGCCTACGGCGAATGCTTGCGTCATGTTCTTCAACTCGCTAGGTGGCGCACTCAGCATCTCCATTGCACAGAACATCTTCGTTAATACGCTGTCCAAGGAGATTCCTAAATACGTGCCGGGCTTCGATCCGAAGATCATCGCCAAGGCGGGAGCGACTAATATCAGGAAGGTTGTGCCGCCAGAGTTGTTACCGGGAGTTTTACACGGGTATAACAATGCTATTGTTACGGCTTTTATACTGGCGATTGCAACAAGTAGTATTGCGTTTTTTGTCAGTTTGGGTATGGAGCGGAAGAGTGTGAAGGGGAAGAAGATCCTTCAAGGTGGTGGGGCTTAGAGGTGTAATTATGCAGTACAAGATGTATTTAGAATAGGGGGCCAAGTATATGCCAGATTAATCAAGCACTCTCAAGATTTAGGTGGTAGGTCATTGGGGTGTGCGTCACTTCGAACTGCAATGATAATGGATCATCTGCTGATACAGCGTGTATAGCTCCAGCTACTTCTGAGCTTCTTTTAACGAAACTGTACGGCTGCTATATTAGCATCTCCAACCGTCGTTCAAATATGCGCGAAGCACATATTCCCAGCATCATCGAGCCTCTTCAACCCCTGCGAGCCTCAAGCCTCCCCACCAGATGCTCCCTCAACGCCCTCTTCTCCGCCAAACTCAGCGTCGCCAACATCTCACGAGAGATCTCATCGTCCTCCTCATCTTCGTCCCTTCGCTGGACCTCCGCACACACACGCTCCATAACCGCCATCTGATAGCCCAACAGCCGGCCTTCTCCCTCGCCGCTCATCGAGCCACTACCACCACCGTGGTGACCACCATTCACGGCCGGATACGCCGCCGAACCATCCCCAACAGCATTGCTAGGCCCCGTACGCATAGCCTCCATACCCACGGGCAAGAACAAATTCCTGCGCTCCTCCATCCTCTTCTCCAGATCCGTAGCCTCATTCAGTGAGGCTGTAGCGCGCTGCCAGGCCTCATAGTCTTGCTTGGAATGCGTATACTGGTACGTCTGGGCGGCCACGAGTTCAGCTTGTTTAAGATCGAAAATCTCCTTGGCTTCGGTGCGGATCCAGGTTTCGCGGACGATCTTTTGCGCGTCGAGACGGGCGCGGGCGGAGGGCGAGTGCGTGTACTGGCCTTGGATCGACGAGAGGGGTGGAGGGGGGATGGGGAGGAGCTCCGAACGAGTAGGTGAGGGGAGGAAGTGGAAGGACGGAGTAGTAGGAGTGAGATTGGGATACGTAGCTCGTGCTGTTGTAGCTGCTGGAGGCGCGAAGGCTGGGAAGGCCGGTGTAGCTGGTGTACCAGCTGAAGAAGGAGACGCCCATGAGAAGTGCTTACGCGGCGAGACCACGCGCGGGCTGGCAGCTGGTGTGTTGACCCATGTGTCTTTGTACTCGATGAAAGGGTCGTGTGGACTGGAGTGCCCGGCTCCTTTATTCCTCGCGAGTAACGGGCTACCTTTGCTTTCGGTAGATGAATCCCTAGTATGCAGGCCAAATATCATTGGACTCCTCAGCGCCTCACTATCTCTGATCGCTCCGTTTGAGGCGGAACGGCCGAGAGAGGCTCTGTAGTCGTCCATGATGGTGTCTGCGTGGTTGTCGTTGCGTGGTTGTCAGTGGGAGTATCGTCGTGTTTGAGCGAAGAAGATGATTTTAAGTAGTCAGTATTCGGTGAAGGCATGGCAGAAAAGTCTCATGGTGAACGTTACTGGGTGCGACGAGCCACTTGTTGTGTGGTGACTTCGAGGTGAAAGTGAGTCTATCGTGCTTGACGGACGCACTATGGTGGCTAGCAACCCAAAAGCGCACGACATTCATGAGTTTGATCGAGGGTCCATGAGACACGCCAAATGTAATCCAATTGGAATAGAGTGCACTAGATAGGTTGACGCGCACGGTGCGGTACCTACGGTATCGAAGCCTATGAACGGCTTGACGAGTATATAAGACGACAAAGGCTTTAAGAGGATCGGCATAGGTTTTAATACGTACAAGAAAATGTAGAAGATGCAGTAGTTCTTGAATAAGATAATGCCTGTAGCTTCCAAGTGTACTCATCACCTCTTTTCCGATTCGATTCCTGTATAACGGTTTGCGATATTGTGAACCAGCAAAGTCCTCTGACATGCACCAATCCAGCAGAAAACATATGTAACCCAGACCACCCGATGCCTTGACCCTTTAAAAGGCCACACCCAATTCTAATTACCTACTAAAGACCTTCACACTACATCGAAACAAAACACCACACCAACTCTCAACTCACTGAAGACCTCCCGGCCACCCTAAAACGATGGCTCCACCCACCCCATCTGCCCGCATATCCCACCCGCCCACATCATCCCCAAAGGCCAAGAAGCGGCGCACTAAATCCCCGCCCGCACCGACTATATTCTTACGAGGTTTCGTCCCCGTACGTGGCGACCCGGAGTATCCCGAAGCTCGACAAGCAACAGGCGACAACCAGCCGTATTGGTTCCGAGAAGAGAGGATGTACGATCCATCTCTGTACGAGCACCAGGTGCATATGGGCTGGTCGACGAGTATCAGCAGGGCGGACTTGCGAGAGCCTACCACGACATCGCTTGAAAAGGCGAGGGCAAAGCAGGCTGGCAGGCCCCACTCAACAACAGCACCCAAGAAGAATGTGGGAATGAAGGATAAGAGGCAGGGGAAAAAGGATGTTGGTGAGAAGGGAGACAGTGAGAAGAATATCAGGCCCTCAATTGAGACCGCTGCAAAGACGAAAACTGGGGCGTCGGAGGAGAAGGAGGGCCCTTTTACTTCAAAGTAAACGGCGGTTCGGACATATCAACAGATCTCTTTTGCGGGCTGAGTAGTAGGATCGCTTGGAACGGCTATGCGGCTATATTTCCTTTTCCTATCATGTGTTATTCTCGTCATACCAGCATCTCAAAATGGTCTCCATGCAGTAGTCCAGTCGACGAATTCTATGTACATGCAACTACAGTTGTTAGCATCAAACTTAATCCGAGCTTCTTGCTTGTTGCATTTCACACATACCTCTATACACTCCCACTATGCCAGTTTCCCAGGCACAAATGGTAGGCCACCACTTAATCCGCCGTCTACAGCCCACGCCTGCGCATTTACATAACTAGCCTCATCACTCGCCAAAAACAGCACCGCCCTTGCAATCTCATCGGGCTGACCACCCCTCTTCAGCGGATTCAGTTGCCCAATCTTCTTTTCTGAGCCCCTAGCCCTCGCAGCATCGTACGTGATCTTCGTCATACCCGTCTCAATAAGCCCGGGACAGACGGCGTTACATCGCACACCCGTGCCGACAAGTTGGTATGCGCAGGTCTGCATGAGGGAGATTACAGCGGCTTTGCTAGCGGAGTAGTCGGTAGGGCCGGCGTTTGAGCGCAATCCTGCTACAGAGGCTGTGCCTATTATACTGCCACCAGGGTATGGTTTCTCAGTCGAGGTTTTCAGCATTGCGCGACTCGCGTACTTGGCCGCTAGGAAGACCGAGAGAGCGTTGGTCTTCATAACTTTCATGAAGCCTTCCGCGTCTTCTTCCCAAAATACTTTTTGGCTGCTTATCCCTGCGTTGGCAAAAAAGACGTCTAACCGGCCATATTTGTCCACCACCTCTTTAACGATGTCCCTGACAGAGGGCTCGTGCGCAGCATCGAATTGCCGGGTATGGATGTCGACGTTGGGATATAGAGAGTTCAGTTCGCGCTTGTGGAGGTCGAGGTGCGAGGTAGCGAAGTCACAGAGATAGATCGCGCGGGCGCCATGGCGAGCAAATTGATGGGAGGAGGCACGGCCGATACCTATTGGTGAATTTGCGCCTGTGGACACATGTTAATATAGAGACAATTGAGAAGTTGGCGGAGGGTAGACCTACCAGTAACGATGATGACTTTGCCTTTGACTCTCCTATCGCAAACAATGAGCTCACTTTAATAGCTTGGTAATGGACAAATATCCATACTTACTGGTTTCCTAAGTCTCCAGCGACAGTCCGAACACCGGGCAAGCCCTCAAAGGTCCCCGGGTCTGGGAGGGGCTCTGAGAGCTCTTTGCTCTGAGCCTGTTGCTTTACTTTCGATGCAGGAGCCATCTTTGAACAAATGAGTAGTTTTAGGAGGTACTATGAAAGTCCTCGTCTAAATTAATGTCGAATGTTGAAACTTTGTCTTCGAGTTGTGGTCCACGGGTAGGAGTCGACGGCAGTGGGTTGCGGAGATGAAGCGGAGGTTACGAAATCTGGGGAAGTTGCCTCGGTACATCAGTCACTCGTCCCACTTCGGCAAGGTGATTGGCGGTAGAACACATGATGCAGACGACAAAAAGTACTCTTAAAGCTTGGATGATATTCTTTTACTGAAAAATCAGGCTACTCATCATCTCCCATCAAACTTTATATAGCACAGCACATGTTTTAGGCTGGCTCCAAAATTGTCGTTTATCATAGATGATGCTTTATCAGCATTAAGCTGCCGCAGACTCGAATCCGTGTCGCTTTCAATGGCTTAGAGACCATTCCAGACAGCGTCGAAGTGACTGGACTGGATGACTTGCGATGATCTTGTGAACGGTGTCCCGACCCCTCAAAGAAGGCTTGTACGCCAGTGTACGATCTCGTGAAGACCTAGTGGGCCCCCTTTAAGGCGGCTTGTACGTTAGGGTATCGCTTTAATTTCGACCGTGCATGCTCAACGACTGGAAACCTTGGAATGCATGGTACGCCGTAGTTGTCGTAGCTCGTAGAGTCCAGTTGCTTCATCTTCCCCTTCCTCGCCCTCTACCTCTGCCCCTGCCACCCCTTCCTCTCCCGCCCTTCCCTCTTGGTCCCGCCCTCTCATACAGCTTCACGTCCTCAAACGGACTATCAGCAACCCTAAGATAGCTCGGGATGCCATTATCCACGACCGCCAAAAGCACGTTCCTGTGCCCGTGCTTCAGCTTCTGGTATGGCTGGTCGCTTTCCTTTGGCCTATCTTCTGGCACTTGTGCCAGGAGATCGTTCAATTGCGCCCCTGTAGGGATTGGTGTAGAGCGCGCATCGATGACGCAGATGCGGAAGTCTGGCGGGCCGCGAGCGCTCTTTCGGAATTTTGCTGTAGTGCGATAGACGTCGAAGTGAACTCTGAAGGAGTTATCTGTAGATGGAGGGAGCATGAACGATGGTGGTGATGTGCGGTCGTGCGTGGGGATAATTTGGAGCAGGCGGTATATGTCGGCGTAGCTTCTGAACAAGCCAGGTTTGACAAGAGGTCCGAATGCGAGTTGCTCTGGTGTTGTGGTATGCGTTGGCTGGCTCAGACGCCGCCAGATTTCGGAGAAGAACCGTGTGATGAGGCCTCTTGCTGGTTTATCCTGCGCTCCATTTGTTCCTGCAAGTAGCAGCTCCCCTCGGTCATCGTCCCATGATCCTGTCCGGAAGACGACATATCCGGATCTCTTCAGCCCAGCATAGACATTATACATCTCCAGCGTCAGTTTTCCTCCAATCCCGCCCTCAAAACCAATGAACGTCGCATAAGCAGCCTGCAAACTCATTGGCGCGCAATCTTCAATCTTGTAGACCTCCTCATCGCCATCCTCGCGCTTCGCCGGCCACCGGCAATCCACTGTCCCTCTCTCAATGAGAAAGAGCGCTTCTTCCGGGAGAAGCCACTCCTTCCCACCTCTCGGTGTACCCATAGTCTGGAAATGCTGCGACTTGACTTTGTCTACGTATGCCGTGTTGCTGTCAGGTTCGTACATTGCCAAGATGTGATTCTTCTGGGTGTGTGTGCGCTGCCATGACAGCACGCCGTGCATGGCCCGGCGCGAGGCCTCGAGTGTCTCAAGCTGCAGGTTCGTCGCATGGCTTTCGAAGTCTTTTTCGCCGCGCTTGGGAAGGGTGCGTTCGTCGGTGTCTTGTGCTCTGTTGCGATTGTATTAGCAGGCCGTAGCTTCAAGGCGAGGGATTGGAGGGAATGTACGTGAGCTTGTCGAGAAATCGGAAATCCTGCGTTTCCTCCGTCAGATCAAGGTCTACGGCGTTTGGTGCTCGCAGATGTGAGATATCCTCGTCTTCGTCGGCCATTGCTATCTCAAGGCTGTCGTGAGTGTCCTGAATTGGAGGTATGCTCGTCGCGGGGAGCAAACCGTAACTTTTTGGAGCTACTCTGACTAGAGGACTCGGCTAAACTTGCCCTTATCACGATACAACCTTCGGATTAATCTGATATGCAGCAAGATGATAAACATACTGAACAGCGAATAAGGCGATATGCAAAACGGTTATGTTATCAAGGTGTCTGGAATGCAAATATCTTTTCTAGTGTTCTAATGTGAATCTCCACATGTTGGGTGTATAATCTGGTAGCGACGTGAGCTTCAACGACCCCCAAGACACCATCACATGTATCAAAGGTTACACAAATTCCACCATCAGATAAGATGATAAGCATCACCGAAAGAGCGCCGACTTCGCTGTGAATACATACTTCACGTGAAGACGCGCTGGCCTATCGGCGCCATATCGCTGACGTCCTAGATTGCAGTACAGTGCATTAGTACGCCGGGCCCTGAAGATCCGCGCCTAGAGCTTCAAATAAAATAAAACGTCTGATCACCGCTAGGTCTGCCCTGGATTCCCCCCCACCTCGCTATCCCTAGATGTCTAGTAATACTAGCTCCGACATTCTAATTGTAAGTGCTCATACTATGATGATAGACAAGACATTAGAACCCAAATTTGAGGAATGATAGCTCTGACCGCTTATTCCGCCAGGCCGGCGCAATCGCAGCATTTACTGTCGACCTCCTTGTCTATCCTCTAGACACTATCAAAACAAGAATACAGTCTCCAAACTATGCTCACTTTTACACAAACGCCCAGACGGGGAAACCGAATCCCGCTCTGTTCCGTGGAGTGTACCAGGGAATTGGAAGTGTCATCATAGCAACACTACCTTCATGTAATACCAACCATATCTAAACCATCAAAGCAGAACTCTGAACTAACATCACTATAGCAGGAGCGTTCTTCACCACCTACGAGCGCACAAAAACCCTCTTCACCCGCCTAAACACCACATCCGCTTCGCCCAATGGCGTTCTCCCCATCGCAGCAGTCCACGCAGGCGCCTCCTCTCTCGCAGAGCTTGTCTCCTGCGCCATCCTCACTCCAGCCGAAGTCATAAAGCAAAACGCCCAAATGGTCTCCTCCGGCTCCCCTACCAACGCCACGCTGCAAACCCTCGCCAAATTCAAATCTAATCCGCTAGCCCTGTGGCGGGGCTATACTGCTCTCGCGGGCAGGAACCTACCGTTTACTGCTATGCAGTTCCCCATGTTTGAGAGGCTCAAGGTCTTGATCAGGGAGTATCGGGATCGCCGGGGTTTGTCGACGGGCACGATCTATGAGAGTGCGTTGATTACAGCGTTTAGTGCTGGGTCGGCCGGTGCGGTTGCTGCGGTTATTACGACGCCTGTGGATGTTGTTAAGACGCGGATTATGCTTGCTGCTATGGATGATGCTGCACATGAAGGCGCGTCTCCCCAAGCGAAAGTCAAGCCGGATGGGTTAGTTGATGCATTTGGGAAGTCGGTCGAGTCTACAAAAGTCTCGGCGAAGAGCGCAGTGCGCAGTTTGAATCCGTTGGCCACGTCGGAGAAAAGGGGGAGGAAGAGCAGTTGGCGAATTGGGCAGGAGATCGTCGCTGAAAAGGGCGTCAAGGGCCTGTGGAGAGGTGGCGCGCTAAGAGGTGTCTGGACATTCGTAGGGAGCGGATTGTATCTTGGGGCGTATGAAAGCGGCATGGTTTATTTAGCTGCTAGGAGAGGAGAGCATGTGAATGAGGCAGACTTCTTGTAAATTTGTTGTGAGATAATTAGAGATGTTGAGAGATCATAAAGACATACTGATCAGAAGTCAATCATGGGTTATAGGCGCACCCAGTGGCAAGCAATGTAGTATTTTGAATATGTTAATTGTTAGCTAGTATTTTTTTGTTGCTTAACTAATGTTTTGTAGAAGGGCTTTTTTCTGTTTCCCCCCCTCCGCCAATCCTATGCTCTCTCGATGCTGTTCGTCAGAATCGCGTGGACGTTCACGCGACCCTGATGACCAAGTGTGAAGGGTATATTTACATCCTTGTTCTATCCTGAACCATGAACTCCACCTGAAGACGACGGTAGAGGCACCGACGAGCCAATGCATGCCGATGCCATGACCGATGAAGATTCTCCCTCTCAAAGGCCCGAACCCAGGAGGCTATCATGAACGCCGACCAAAATCACTTTTCGTATTCGTAAATCATGCTTGGTGGATCGACCTGCGATCGAGAACGGAAAGAAAAAGCCGATTACAGTTTGGTGTCCTGCCTGGTTGAGTCGCTAAGTCTCCGAAAAGGGCCCTGTAACGTTGCACTGGGTCCAGGTCTGGCACTAGTAGCTCGTGTCGCACTGCTGCCGCCTGCACTGACATTTGTGCTACCAGCGGTCTTAGCCGGAGAGCTACCGGCCGAAGTGGTGCGCTGGTGTATAGTTGCGCTAACTAGCCACTGCAGGTGCATACGCAGACTACTGATGGCGGCATTGGCATGCAACATTTCGTCTTTTGCTCGCTGACTCTCATTGATGATCATCATGTTGGTGCGGCCATCGAGATCAGTGAGGGCGTTGGCAATGCGAGACACTTCCTCGCGAAGGGAGTCGTGCAGCGTAAGGAGATGGTGGACTTGTGAGTCAAAAGGAGGCTGAGTGGGGGCACCTTCATTCCCTGGTGGAACAGGTGGAAATGAGGCTGGTGGTAGGCGGAAATCGGGCGTCGGTGCTTGGGGATCGGTATCATTTGGATCCAAGGGATCGGTGACGGGGAACGATTGGTCGTTTGAATTGGCTGGATACAGCATGTTGGTGATGTTGGTGAGCCCATCCTCAAGAATGCCGACCTTCCTGGCCAATGGTTCCATACGCGCTTCATTCCTCTCGATGCGGGCTTGCTGTTCACGAAAGTGAGGTGCCATTGTTGCCATGGCACAATTCACCTCGTGAAGCACCACTTCTGCGCGTTCCGCCGTGAACTTACAGCCAACAATTGTGCCCTGACAAGAGATGACGTGCTTAGGACAGTCTTTGTTGATGTGGGATTTGAGGTCCAGTCGAAGTACTTCAACCGAACACAATGCGCATGAGGTCTTACGGTTGGCGCAAATGTTTCGTTTATGCTCCTGTAGAGTACGGTGGTTAGCCAATGCTAGGGGTGGGTGTAGGTGATCCGGCTTACCTCAAGGTCCTTCTTCATCAAGGAGGCATGGCAGTCATCGCAGCTCACAGTATAATGCAAGCAGCCCTTGTGAAAATCCTTCTGGGAGATTTGCAGGCGGCAGTCTGTACCGGAGCATTCGACGGGTGTGTATTCGCAGTACAACATGACATGGTCGTTGACGTTGACGCGGTGCTCAGTCCAGGTGCAGCCTGCCTTTGTGTTCGGACACTTGACCACCAGCTCGTCCAGCATAGTCTCGATGATCTTGGGTACGGGTCGAATGTCCTTGTCTGTCTCTACTTTGTTGCGACACGTAGGGCACGTCTTGCGTCCACTGGCCTGCGGAGCCCATGCATGGTCGAGACACTCTCGGCAGAAGTAGTGCTCACATGAGAGCTGGACAGGCTTATCGAAGGGCGTATGGCAGATCAAGCAAACAAGGTTGCTGTCGGGCGCGGATACATAATCGAGCGACTGGAATTCAGGGGGCGTCTTGACGATTCGGCTGTGTCGACGCCTCGAGGAGGGTGAGTTGGATGCTCGCAGAGCCAACGGCGAAGGGCTGCCAGGAGGGCCACCGACCAGTATTCCGTCGCCGGCATATGGCGCTGCACTGCTCGAGGACCGCGAGCTCCGCCGGTCGTTTGGAGGCGGGATGGGGCTTGGAGACGACATGGCGGGGCGTGAAGCTTGAGTCGAGACTCGACTTGGCCGGACAATCTTCTAGATAGAGGGACGAAGACAGCGTCTCGGGCCGGAGAAGGCGGCAGGCGTCTTGTGCTCCGTCGACTGGGTGCCGGGCGGTGAGATGCGTTGTCGCAAGGTAGGGGAGTGGCAGTTGATCGTTGATCGGCGGGGTGGAGAGGGTTGGCCGCCCTGACAGTCAAGCAAGCCAAGCAGGGCTGCAGAGCGACGGAAGCAAATGTTATATATCAGTCAGGGCCCTCTGGAATGGAACGCATACTTCCCAAAGTGGAAGGGAGCATGCGGGCGTCTGTGTCGTGCGTTGAAGGTTGCGCAAGACCGAGACATGGGATGTGCAGTTGGCCCGGTGCGCCCCAGTGGCCCCCCCAACTGCGCGTCCGGGAGGTTAATCCGGCGCCAAGCCATGGGCGGGCCCTCTAGACTGGCGCGCCTTGTCGTCAGCGGACCGCTCCTCGTTCGCAGCAGCAGCCTTGCCGTCTCTAGTATCATCGTCTTCTGTATCCTTCGTGTGCATCGGCTCTTGCATGTGCCATTCCATGTAGTTCTGTATACCCTCTCGTGCTTCGCGCCTTCGTTGGCTTCATCTACCCGTCTACGCCGCCTGCCGCTTCCGGTGCCTCTATTTGTATATAGCCCTCACCTCCGTCTTCAGCGCCTACTACTCCCCTCAACACTGCCGCCATGTCCACGAACCCTCCCCAATTGTTTCTGCTGGCAGACCATATCAAGCTCTCTCTGCTGGAGCGCCAACGTGCCATATCACTTAACCTCTCACCCAACACCCAGGATGGCCAGATCTCACGGTCCCTGGAGCAGCTGCGCTCAGGCATCGAGAGTCTAGAGTCACAGGTCGCAGACACATCGGATGAGTATGTCTCACTTTCTACCCCTCCCCCCTAGGATTGAGCATGATGCTAACATATGCCAGATCCATAGCATCACAACTCCCCCGCCTAAAGTCCCAGCTCAACGACCTTACCTCCCAGTTCGACCGTGCCTCACCAAATGCCAGCTCGCCCACCCTCACAACTCCCAACAACCCGTCCCTATCCTCCGATTTCGCCGCCGCCCAAAAGAAGCCCCGCCAGGCCTCCAAGTCTGTACGCTTCAGCGACAACCCCTCTACGTCCACAGCAGACGCCGCCGACGAGGCCGACCGCGCAGCCCTCTTCCCCTACCGCGACGACCCCTCTTCTGACCCCGACGCTGCGCCAAATCAAGATGATCTCGACAACCAGCAGATTCACGCCTACCACAGCCAAGTGATTCGCGACCAAGATGACCAGCTCGACCAATTAGGTGCGAGCATCGGGCGGCAGCGGGAGCTCAGTATGCAGATAGGAGATGAGCTAGACGGACAGGTGGTGCTGCTTGATGATGTAGAGGAGGGTGTTGATCGACATACGGCCCAGTTTCGGCGGGC
The DNA here is from genome assembly GCF_010015615.1 of Cucurbitaria berberidis CBS 394.84. Lineage (NCBI taxonomy): Eukaryota > Fungi > Ascomycota > Dothideomycetes > Pleosporales > Cucurbitariaceae > Cucurbitaria > Cucurbitaria berberidis. The sequence goes on along the minus strand of NW_024468940.1, from coordinate 1,256,384 downwards.
AAGGGGTCGGCTAGATCGTTTTTCAAGGAAGGCGAGGGAGAACTGGAGCTTGACTGTTATTGTCGTCTTGATTTGCGTTTTGCTCTTCCTCATCATCATCACCAAGTAAAACTAAGCGACTGTGGAGAAAATCTAATCGGTGCGATAAAGTGCGAAGATGGTTCGATATCATGGCATAGATGGCGTTTGGAGCATGTATTTTTATGGACGGTATTTTGCGCAATTTGGGAATGCTAAATCTCGAGAGTACTCGTTGTTCTTACTCTTAGTTAAGACACCTAGGAATGTCTATATCATTACACAATCAGCGACGGGTAAAATCGTTACTAGAGCCTACACAATTTATATGGGTCGACAAAGTCATACAGCTATTGACTGTTTACTAAGGGTGGTTGGTGGCTCGATGTCACGACAACGCAGCTGACCGTCGCTGTCATTTCTCTCATTGCCAGTTACAATACACGTATGATACGAACATCCAGCCCAGCCCAGCCAGGCCCGCCAAGGCCCGCCCCATGCGCCATGTCGAGCATCTACCAAACAACTATGAAACTTGCTCGCGAGAGAGAGAGAGAAAGAGAGAGATATCATCCGAAACGCCATGCCCTATGCAAGAATAACCGAACGAAGCCGATGCCGTCGCTGAGCCCTGTGTAATGCTGATACTAGAGCGAAAAGGGTATCACTGTATGGATATGCAAATAGAAACGCTCTTCAATGTTGAGTTTCGTAAGAAACTGGCGGTATTGTCGTTGGCGGCGGCCGCCGCCGCTTGTGTCGTTGACGGAGGAGTTGGAAGTTTTGGCGTTGTGTCGGTAATACGAATAAGATGGCTTGAAGGAATTTGCCAAGTCTCTCCACATGATGGTGTTCTCCGAATCTAGAAAGTGCTTCATCGCAGCCCAATAACCTTCTTCGACTTGTCGTACACAACGTAGGTAATCGAGACAGCAGGGACCACCTTCAAGAGGTTTGGTGTCAGGCCCTTGAAAAGTCCCCTTACGCCTTCACCGGCAATCGTCTGTCTGGTGACATCCATGATTCCGGTATAAGTCCGCGGGTGCAGAACTGTGCCTTGGCTCTGTAGTCGAGTTCGTAGAAGATTGAGAGGATATACGGCACTTGCTCCAAATGCGCCAGAGAAGCCGCCGATAGCTGCCGTCATGAAGCCGCCTGGCTCAGCATCTTGTTCGTGGCAGCCAAGTCTCTTGGCATTGCGTCTCGCAACGGAACGCTTGAGATATTCAAATGTTCCCAGATCGAGGGCTGCGTACGGAAATATACCACAGATACCCATAGGCAAACCGCGGTAATAAGCGCTGACACCCCCCGTCTGCCACATCTTCTTTGCCGTGGCCCATATCAGTCGGTTACCGTGTAGGCCACCGTGTACCATCTCGCATTGCATGCGACTTGAGAATGTCAGTTCGTACGGTAGTATCTCACCCGGTTGTACTCACAATTTCAGGGTATCAATAGGGTACACAGCGAATTGCGCGACCATTCCTAGGCACGTTAGCGGAATCTTTGCTACTTCAACGTGTACAACTAACCTGCAAGACCACCAGCAACAAACTTGGACCAGGAGTGGATAGCTCCTGGGTCATTGTGTCCTTCGACCCTAGCAAAAACTCGCTTCGCAGCCTGGACACATTAGGAGAAGGATACTTCTAGTTGTGGTTGGACTTGCCTCGTAAGAACCGAATTTGATGGCTGACTCGGGCATGACCTTGACAACGTTCAAGCCGTTGCCTCGTGTTTTTCTTAGCACTTGTCGAGATAGCGTCGTTCTGATTGTACTCACCGGCATATAGACTACGCATGCCGCCTGCCTCCCACAGCTCCTTTGTGGCGGTCGCAAGCGGCCTCCAGGCGTTGAGCACGGCTCTGGCAATATTGCCATGCTTTGCTGCGGCGACAGCTTCTTCCGCCACATTGGTCTGAGCAATAAGGTAGACTTTCAAACGATCGAGGGGTGCAGTGGAGGTGCGAGAAATAATTCCTGCAACGCCTCCCGCCACGAAATAGCCTGGATTGGGAACACAAGCAATCAGCATGGTTCCGAAGCTCTCAATAAGCCCCGTATCTACCTCGCTGAGGGGAGTGTCAAACTCCCCGTCATCTAGATGTGGCGGGAGTGTTTGCGAAGTCGTAATGTTCGAAGTAGAAGGTGAAGCCATTTCTAGCGGTGTGCTGTAATCTGGTGGAAGGAAAGAGTAGGGCGGCGTCCGCGCTACAAGGAGGAAGAGGGAACCAAAGAAATAGTGAAGAAATTGCTTTGCAGTACCTAGGCCTTGGATCGTGTCGTCGCTCAGTTGAACATCACCTTCCGGGTTCACCTTCATTGTCGCGGAAAAGTAGGACATTACCGCATGAAGGCTGGGCGCGCTGACCGGAATGAATAGAAGGAAGTCGCTTTCACCTGTCAGCATGCTCGAACAAGGATTGTTTAACTGGGATACGTACCGCCATTCTTCAAAGCTGATAGTCCCATCGTTGTTGGTGTCTACTTCTGAAAAGAAGTTGTCGAGATTGCTATTGGGGACCGAGAGCCCAGCGCGACTCAAAGAAACTCGTAGTTCCTCTTTCGAGATTTTTCCGTCGCGATTGTGATCGATACTTCGGAAGAGCACTAGGAGCTCTTTTTCGGTTTCTTCCACGAAAGTGCGAAATTCTAGGAAGCAGAGTGTTAGTAAGATTCGAGCGCATCGGTGCGTGCTGGTAGGGAGGCTCACCGGAATATGTGATGCGCCCATCGCCATCTGTATCTACAGCTTTCATCACCTCGTCCAGGAGTTGATCCGCATTTTTCAGAGCTACAGTATGCTTTAGCAAATGACGTAGGCACGGCGTGCTGCACCTTACGATGATCCAGCTTCCGCAGCCCCTTCTTGAGCGCTGGGAGATCGAGCTGGCCTTGTTTGCGCGTGTCGAGGGTTGCCCAGAGCTCGTCTGCCCTGGCGTCCGAGACGCTTGCGCTCCTTTTATCCATTGTCTTGGTGCTATCTTCGGTCTATCATGGCTGTGGGTTGCGACATGCGAGGGGGGGCGGCTGTCGGCTTTGGGCGAGGTGAATTGCTGGAAGAATGGCCGAGGATGATGTGCAAGTTCATAGGATCCGACGTGGGGTATGAGGTCAGTGTCGAGCTTGGAGGGTTGACCTGGAAAAGACTAGCTGGGCGGGCGGCATCACCGAGAAAACGGCAGGAGGGAGCGTCGAACATTGGCCGGCACCTGATTGGACGCTTCATCACTATCTCCTTTTGACATCCAACGCTTCAAGGCCGTGTGCTTCTCAATAGCCATCATTATATGTGCTCCATTTAAGCTCGGCCATGTGTTGATGCACGAATGCTGCCAACCAGCTCACAGAGCCAAATTGTCCTGACACGACCCATCAGGGTCAGCCTCGCTCGATCTCCAAAACTAGGCGGCTGCACCAATATTCTGAACGACAACTCCAAGAAGTGAAGACACAATCGAGCATTCCTTGAACACAAACTAAAAGCCATTACTTGATCTAGGCTGGGATCTCCAGATTGCGCTGTTCTTGGGTGGCTGACCACCTAGCTACAGTCCAGCAAAGCGCGCTTCACATGTGGCCATCACGACCAGAGCGAGTATTTTCTTACAAAGGCCTGTCAAATCGTCCGTATCTATAAACAAATAAGCAACTCGCTGCCTGGCAGCGACATAGCATCATGGCGTCCAGCTACTGGGAGTCAACGCAACGGAAGTTCTGGACGTTCACAAAGCAGCAGCTGGCACTGGAGCGAAAGAAGATGGAAGAGTCGGAGCGAAACTTGGTGAATCTCTACCCCCTTCCAGACCGCAGGCATCTCAGCATCTACTTCTATCACCGTAAGCAATCCCCAAAGATGCCATCTGTTCGCAGCCTGACTTTTGTAGAACTCTCCAAGATGGCAAGACCATTGGGTATTCGGCAGCAAGCTCTGGCCACGGCTCAGGTCTACGTGCGACGCTTCTATGCAAAGGTCGAGATTCGAAGGACGAATCCGGCCCTTGTACTGGCCACTGCGCTCTATCTGTCATGCAAAATGGAAGAGTGTCCGCAGCACATTAGGATGGTGCTAGCAGAGGCTCGCCATTGCTGGGGTAAGTAGAATGATGGCCAGAAAATTCATGATTAGAAGCTGAGATATGTTGCAGACACGTCTTTCAACGACATCTCAAAGATCGGAGAGTGCGAATTTACACTCATATCCGAGATGAATTCGCAGCTCATCATCCACCACCCATATCGGAGCCTCGCAGAGTTGCAGACGCAGTTTCAACTGACCCAGGAAGAGAACGCGCTCGCATGGTCCATCATCAACGACCACTACCTCACCGATCTGCCACTTCTCCATGCTCCACACGTAATTGCCATTACGGCGATATTTCTTGCCGTCGTTCTTAAGCCGACGCAAGGCGGCCTCCAAGCGCACGCAGCAGGCATGGCCAACGCACTCCAAACGTTGGGCAATGCTCGAAACGCAGGGGGGACGCAGAACCGAGTGCAGAAGCTGGTGGACTGGCTTGCAGAGAGCAGTGTCGACATCGATGCAGTGGTAGAGTGCACGCAGGAGCTGATATCGCTTTACGAGGTCTGGGAGTCTTATACGGATAAGACATGCAAGGATCAGATTGCGAAATTCGTCAAAGCAAGAGGACTCGACAAGTGACAGGACTGTGTGGATGAAGTATTTCTTGTGGTTCGGGCTGTTCTTGGGGCGTTGGGACGACATTGGCTATGATACCATCGGGATGAATATTACAGATTGTACTCGATGCTTGCTAGTCCAGATAGGACTGTTGACAAAACGCTCACAGAGTGTCGAACATGGCTAAATCATTCCTCGCTATAGCGCTGACACGCGCCACAGGCCACAGAGAGAGGCCTCCCAGCAACAATCTAGGTGGTCAGCACTTGAAGTAGTAAGCAGCCTCACAGAATGCGCATTCATTTCCAGGCATGGTTTGATTGGAAGCCAGCTCGCTAGTATTCATATAAGTTGATTCAACCGGGGCTATCTATCAGCTTGTGGTCACCCCACCCGTCCCTCAGTGGGGAGAGCAGAGAACTCCGAACCGAAGGTGTTTCGAACGTGATAGCGATCATTCATGCGTGTAGGGTTAGCTTGTGGCAGACATGTTTTCGAAGCGTGGCCAGTGCACAAGCTGGTTGAGCGTTACAACGTCTTCTTCTCCCAGGCGTTTGTGCAGGCAGACAGATCAGATAATGGAGGGAGCTCTGCGCAGCGGGAGCAACTGAGTGCGGGATCTACAAGAGGCTGTGCTATAAATATTCGCTCAAACTCTGTGTTGGCCGATCCCATTGGCGCTCGTTGGTGCAAGCCCTGGAGATGCCCCAGGTGTCCAGGGTGCACGATGTCTCGAGCGTCTAGATGTTGGGGGGGTTGCTCAACACGACTTTGCGGTTGCCAGAGGGGCTGCATTCCAAGTTCCAGAAGCGCACTGCGCCCTCGACATGGCAGTGATTTACAGGCCCGTTGGCAGGGACTTGAGCGTGAGCCCAGCGAATCCCAGAAAGCAGTCGGCCACGGTGGTGGCGTGCTGCCATAGGGAGAGGAGGCGGGTGCTGCTCTAGCGTTCCCAGCCAGCCTTCCAGCAGCTTGCGGCCGGCCTCTTCCACGTCAACCAAGGCTTCGACATTCAAGGTGCCATGCGGCCGCCCTTGCCGACAGGACCTCTTCCTCGCTGTCGGGGCTCGAAGCATGCATTCCCCTGGCGACGGGAAGAGGGCCTGCAGCAAGAGGCGGTCAGCGCGGACAGTCTTGCAGTCTGAGGGTCACCAGCCCACCGAGGCTGTGAGTTGGCTGGCAAGCAACTTGTAGCGTCGTGTGCAGCGCATAAGCGTGGTTTGATAATGCGCCGCCTTGTTCAGGGCCCGTCTGCCCACCACCGTCTGGGGTTGGGGGTTGCGCGCACGGCGACAACGAGGAGGACTGGCTCTCACAGCATGGCTAGGCGGGTGTTTGGTGCTTGTGCGTGTGCGGCAGTCAAGGGCTGGCTGTTCCATGGTTGAGCACCAGCACCGCAGCCTTCGTCTCGTCAAGAGGCTCCTCTAGCGCTCGCTCCCTCCTCGACATGCGCACCCGACAGCCTGGCCTAGGCCGCTTCCGGTCAAGACCAGCGCGGTGGCGAACTCGCCCGTCCAACCACATCAGACGTCGTGGGGCGCTGGCTGCGCACAGACCCACTCGCCCGCGACCAGTGCACCTGCCTTTTCCCTGCCCTCCCTTCCGTCTCTGTTCTTTCGCTCCTCTGCACACACCACAGCGCTCAAAGACATCCATCCTCTCTACTCTCCTCTACTCAGCCTCGCCCTCCCATCGCACTCCACTCCAAGTTAATACCTATCGCTCCCGCTCCTCGACCGCTGCATCTACTGCACAACCACGCGACATCGCTTCCGCACCATCCCGAGCTATACCCCTTTGTCCCGCCTTTGTTGTGGTCGCTCCTCCACTTCCCCTCTTCGTCTCCCACGGCTTTCATCCCAACCACCACCCACACCACCCGTAACCATGTCGCAGCAGTTCTTCAACTACGGTGCCCACCACCACCAGCAACAACACCTCACTGCTCATTCGCACAACCACCACGGCGGCCGGTCGCGGAGGGCGCCCCGGATCTCGGCCCAGCACAACCAGAACCAGAAGCAGTTCCGCCAAGCCCGCACCCCGAAAGAGTTCAACGTCGAGCCCCCTACCATGCTCGCATTCAAGCGCGACTTCGAGGCTGCACGCTCGTTTGACATTGAAGACGACGAGATGTTCTGCCCCTTCCACCTGCTCACCGAGGACGATGTAAGTAGCCGAGTCCATGATATGAGCCACACCAGCCCATGATATCATCGCTTCCGCCACAAACAGCGCTGACCTTGGGATGAATAGCTGCAATCCATTCACTCGTCTGGTTCAGACCGCTCGTCGCTGTCGAGTGGATCACCTGAGCAGTCCCCACTCCAGCACCAATTGCAGCCAACCCCCTCGTTTGTCCTCTCTTCGGCCCCGAACCCGTATACCCCGGCCGGCTTCCAGCAGAACAACTCTTCGCAGACTAAGCTCCACCAGCCACTAGCCCAGCGCACTCGCAATGCCATTCCCATCGTCGACCCCTCGACACGAACAGTTGCCAGCCCACCACCGTCCGTCTCGCCCAACCGACAGATGCAGCAGCAGTTCATGTCGCGACGCTGGTAAAGGCCTCGCAGGCTCGAGGCCATGCGTTTTGTTCGGTCGGTAATGGCGGCGTCTCGTTGCTCGGCTAGTGGCTACCTGGATCTAATCTTCTCTTCTTGATATCCTCCGGAGGATCATGCGTCTATACTATCGATTCTCCTTGTACAAATCTACGATATCTCCTTGGACATCTTGGATAATACCACTGATCCGGCGACGGCGTCGCACTGTAGCAGCGAAAACATCACTTCCGGATAGAAACGCATTCGCCTCGCGTCTCGAGGGCGCCTACTAACGCATTCACGGCGGTTGCACATTATGGTGTTTTGGGTCGCATCCTGGGTTTATCATTCAGCGTTCTAAAGACTTCAGAAAATTCTTGGTTACAGATATCGGTGTTCTGTAGCGTTTGCCATCTTACATTACTGTCACCCGGCTGCCTGTTCACGGCGCCATACAAAGGGTAGATTTCCTTTGTGCGGACGGTTCTCGGTTTCAGCGGTCGGTATATACCATTGTGGGCGCGATCTTCGAAAGCGGCGGTGTCAAAGCGTATGGGTCAATCGGTTCGGGTGCAATTGTCGGTCTTACACTGTACGACACTGGGATGATTCTACGCAGTCATTGGCGCAGGTTGCGTTGAGGCTTTCTATTTTCATTGTATGAGGTTTTTATACACGACCCCAGGGCGAGCGGTCGTGGTCATCTTTCTGGAATCTTTTCGTCTCATCTTTGCTTCGGGGAACTCTTCTCCTTTTATATTACACGCCTCGGGTCAGAGGGCAGTGAGTTATTCAGGAATGCAATCGCAGCTTTTTCACATTAAACGGTGCTTGTTGTTTGTGATGACCGTTACACTTTCTACACTCATCTTGAAAGCACGAGACTAACTCATAGCAATACCTCACGGGCAGACACTCTGACACTCATTTCATTGCGGGGTACAGAGTATCCCCCAAGGCCGAGCGGTTCAGCATCCTCACTCGGAACAGGACTTTACTGCGCCCTGAGTTCAAAACACAAACTACGGGCCGGGTACTAAGCCACGCCACCTTGTCCGGGGAGACAGATGCAGGAACAGACCGAGTCTGGTTGCGGCCCAGGTTCAACATGTGGGCGCCGACCATGCGTCCTTTGCGGGTGGGCGGAGCTGCTGGGGCGAAGCCTGCTTGTAACGAGGACCGCACAGCGCCATTCTTCATTTCACTTCACTTCAGAATAACATAGCCTCACAAGTAGTGCCGTCATGGGCTCGAATCATCTGATTGACTGATTGACTATTTGACTAATTGACGCACTGCAACTGGACGTTCGCGGGCGGGCCCCAATTGTCGTAATGCTGCAGAGCTGGGGAACATGACGTCAACAGCACTGCACCAGCACCAAAGGGACCGTGCCGGAGCTCTACCGAGGAATTTGTGTGCCAGTCTGAAAGCTACTGGGCAAGAAGAGAGTACCGTGTCTCCGGCTGTCATTTACCCTTGTGCAAAAAGCTTCTCCCCGTTCTTCTACTGCAATCTCAATTGACGTAGGCCTTGTATACAAACGTCTACTACAATACGCCAGACTTCGCCAACCCATCATGTCTGCCATCCGCGCCTTTGCGACTCGTCGCTCCCCCGTCGTTTTCACCCAGCGCGCCGCCTTTTCGCAGTCAATAGCTCGTCGCTCGGGCAAGGAGTCGGCTCTTCGTACGTTGCTCCGCTCCATCCAATTCCATCAATCCACCTGTCCAAAGTTCGAGATGCGGATACTGACAAACTCCCGCAGACACCGAAGGCCGCGCGGACGAAGTCGAGAAGAAGAAGCAGGAGCAATTGAACAAGCGGAAGCAGGGCGAGGGACACTGGGAGGAGGGCCTTGCGAGTGATAGCGAGAGCATTGTACGTTGATACAGTCGTCATCTATGGACATGCCATGTCCCATGTGGGAAATACCTGTACTGACGAAAAGAAATAGGTCAAGGCGGACCGAGCGGAAACCGGAACGAGCACACAGGAGCAGATCAAGAAACTGCAGGAAGAGTCGAAGAAGGTTGGTGGAAACTAGTTTGTTGGGATAACATGAGAACAACATACAATCAGCTGGCACGATGAGATTCAGTGTGCAGGCTGGCTGGGAATGAACTTTTATGGCTCTTTCTTTATGCACCCAATTCAAACGATTATCATTGATGAAGATATGCGAGTTTAAACTCTGCTAGTATGCCCTATGCCCGGAGTCTTTCCATTCCCCTCTTCTTCCCACTCCCACTCCTCAATTCCAACGTCTCCTACCCCCCGCTTCCTCATAAACCACATCCAGAAGCCTCTGTCGAACCCGCGCATTCGCCAGCCCATCGATCCTCTCCCCAACACTCAACGCATCGTCCTTCGTCCTAGCCGTAAGCTGCGCACCCGCCCTCAACAAAATCCTAAACGTGTCCACGCTCCCACATGAAACAGCCTGGTGTAACGCCGTCCATCCATTGACATCCACATGGTTCACGTTTGCGCCATGCTCGACGAGAAGCCGTGTGATGCCCGGGTCATCGCACACGCACAGCGGCGTCCAGGACTCATCATCGCAGTCTTCCGTCGAGACACCGCGGTGTTCAAGGAGAAAGCGGGCGGTGCGCGGATTGCAGTATTCAACTGCGAGATGTAGTGGTGTGCGGTTGAGGGAGCAGGTGGCGGTAGCGCTGACGTTGTGCTGTGTGAGGAGGAGGAGTGCTATGTCTTCGTTGCGTGTGATGAGGGAGATGTGCAAGGGTCGGTCTCCATTCTCTGACATGGCTTCCGTGTCTGCGCCGGCTGAGATGAGCGTGTCGACGAGCTTCCTCGAACCCATTCTACATGCTAGTGCTAATGGCGTCCAGCCTTTGCTTTCTTCCGCAGTCGTGTTTACGCGTTCGGGTTCAGATGAGCTCTCTATCCCTGGACTTGCCGCGTTGTGCACGACATTCCTCCTGGCTATGGTCAAACATTTTACCCTAGTATCAGCGCCTTGGCTCATCAAGTACAGTGCTGCTTCTTCCTGCCCTGCTACCAGTGCGCATAGCAACGGCGTATCCCCATTCAGAGTGACAGCGTCAATATCCAGTCCTTTGGAAAGCAGCAGTTTCAAGGTATCAATCCGCCCATGGAAGGCGGCTACATGTAGCCCGGACTGGCCTTGTTTGTCCTTTGCGAATACATCTGCGCCGCAGGTGAGGAGAAAAGGGAGATCCTTCGCACTGCGCTGACATTGCCTGAGGAAGGGAGTCTGACCTAATTGATCCGTAACGTTGATGTCTGCGCCCCTTAGGAGGAGAAAGTCAATCAGATCCCGATGGCCATAGTGGACGGCGACGTGTATCAAGGTTGAGCCATCGTCAGACCGGTCCTGCTTGATATCGGGTACTGTTTCTATCATTCGGAATGCTAGGTTCTCAGCGACTCCGTGGGCCCCAACATCGAACTGACGGAGTATGTAGGAGAACGCAGTGGACTGGAAACGTTTCCCTTGGAGAAGATTGCATCGGCTGCTGGTAATCAAAAGATCAATGATTGAGGTATCTTTCTCCCGGTCATCTTCCCGAGCTAGAAGTGCTTGGTGAAGTGGCGTGTAACAAAGACGTCCACGTTCACGGCCTTGTTTGGCGGGATCAGCACCAGCATCGAGAAGCATGCGGACGACCTCGAGCTTCCGGCGACCAATGGCAACCGAAAGCGGCGTGTGGCCTGTAGGAAGGAAGGTGTTAGGGTCGCAGCCATGTCCAAGCAAAACTTCAACCATATCGTATTGTTCTTTGCGAAAGGCAGCGTGCATCATGTTGGACATGGCTTTTGACTTGACAAGATGCCCACCACTTTCCAGTACCCAGCTCATCCAGGCAAATTTTCCTGGTGCTTCTGGGCCAAGGATGAAGTGCGGATACATCATTGAAGCAGTGGCTATGAGCGAGTGGATCGTAGTATCAGAATTTGCCATCGCCATTCGAAGAGCAACGCTGTCCCGGGGATGATTGGGGCCGCCTAGTGCTTCAAGGAGAACCTGTACAGCTTCGAGTCGGCCTTCTGCCATGGCATTTCCGAGAACAGTCTCTCCGCTCCCGTTGGGGATATTGAGATCGGCACCGCTTCTTATTAGAGCTTGAAGCACTTTGGCATGGCCTGCCATAGCTGCTGCCATGGCTGGTGTATGGTTTTTTGGTTTTACACTGAGTCTGTTGACGTCCGCGCCTTTTGAGATCAGGAATTCGACAACGTCCAGATGACCCGTGTTGCTGGCGAGCAATAGTGCGGCTGCGGGTATCAGTTATCGCTCGCAATATCTAAACCAAGCATCCTAACTTACTCAGACCATAATTATCACAGTCATCGACATCGATCCCCTCTTCCAGCAAGTATTTCACCGTGTCTAGATGGCCATTGCACGCTGCCCATGCCAAAGCTGTCCCGCCATTGTGGCTTCTCTTAAATAACTCGGCGCCCTTGGCTAATAGCACTTTCGCAACTGTGGTATAACCCTGCTCGGCTGCGAGAATCAGAGGTGTTCGTCCTTTCGAGCAAGTGCTATTTAGGTGCATGTCCTTGCTGACGAGGAAGTCGACAGCGTCGGCAAATCCATCGACGGCGGCCCAGTGGAGAGCGTTCATCCGATCAGGTCCTGAGATAGTGGACGGGTTAGCTCCGTGGTCCATGAGGAGCTGGATGAGCTGCGGTGCACGTTCGGTTTTCATGACTGCGTGTACGATAGGAGGCAGGGTCTGGACTCGATGATGTACATCGGCTCCTCTCTCCAGCAGCAGCCTTGTTATGTCTACTTGGGTCTCCATGATGGAGATGACTAGTGCAGTGTATCCATCTCTTGTTTTTAGCTCGACGTCCACACCAAGGGCTAGTTTGGCTTTAATAGTCTCGAGGTCGCCGCGTATAATAGCTTTGTGGAATTCTTCGCAATCGTCTGTAGTCGGTCGTCGTCGTTCTTCGGGGGAATGCGTTTTTGGTTCGTCTGGTTCTACCTCCTGCATCGTCTGTGTGCTAGGTGTTGAGATATCTTGCCATGATTCATTCATACTGTCATCATTTAGATCGAGGTCGCCCGGGTGAGCATTCGTTTCTTCGCCCATTTGAGACATCAGATGAGACTGTTTCTAGCTTCTGCCCCGAGTAAGAAAAGGCGGAAAGGGACAATGATAGAGCATATGTGCTTCACGGGAATAGTTGCATCTAAGGATATGCTCCCAGGCTGAGCTTAATCAGGTGCCAGGCAGCAGCATCGTCAAGCGGCCGCCTGCAGTAAGCAATGAGAAGCGTGACCGGCACATGATAGTTGGTACACCCATTGGTCGGCGGTTTTGGTGAGCATAAGCAGAGTTCAGCTGAAATGTCCCTCCCCTGCACGCCAGCCCCTCCATCGTCATCCACGCCCAAGGCGGGGCAAGTGTGGCGCAATCAACGCTCCATGATGCAGTAAAGCCTCCCAAGACGGCTTTCTCGGGCACTAAAAGGATCCACACAGATCAGAAAATGCGAGTTTGGTAATTTCAAGGCAATTTGCAGGTCTTGTTACGTGGTTGTGGGTCCTCGTTTCCAAGGTCGGCGTGGCGCGTTAAACACTTTCCCGTAATATCAACGGCTGACTGGGCGACGCGCAAGTAGTCCACGGCGGGTCTTACTCGACTTCTCTTTAACCTCACTCCATCACACAATTACTTCGTCCATATCGCCCTTCATGGCAGTCTCGTCCAACTACCTGCTGCTTGTCGCGATTGCGATTCTGGTGTTGCTACCTTCAGGAGCCGACGCTTTTGGCGCGGGGAACATTGCCTCTATCTCCAAAGTTGAAGGCAAGAACTGGCGCCATGGAGACATTGAAGATATGCTCGCGACAGTCGCCTGCTTGCGCGGACACAAGTGGAAGGCTAATATGATCAAGGTATGGTGTCATATCACTAGGGAACTATAGTCGTGGCTAATTCTTAATGCAGCGCGTATACTTTGGCAACTGGCTCCGAGATTATTCGCAGGTACGTCTAACTCCATGACGAGGACTGGTAAAATGCTGACTTTCAAAGGCTGTCGACGTTGGAACCTTGGCGAAAGTCCAGGTATGTCTCTGTTGAGGATATTTGTCGCTTGCGTCATGACTGATAGTTGCTAGTCTGAGACCATCCGTATCCTTGTCTGGGTTCTGTCATTCATGTCCTTTGGCTACGCTACTGGCGAATTCGAAGTCACAGCTGAGAGGCTAGGCGTCTACAGGCCCGAGGAACATATCGATAACCCTAAAGATTACGCCGACAATGCAGACGCGCGAAAGCTCGATCCTCGACTGCGAGGCCCAGTATCGGAAGCCGAGTTGGCTGTTGACCCGAACACAGGTACGAAATCTTAGTGGTCCGTCATGCCTGACGTTTACTAAGTCCTACTAGGAATGAAAAACTATATTGCCAACGAACAAGGGGGCTGGGCTACTTCCACCGGCTACGTGAAGTATTCGTTCGCACGAGCAATTCACTTTGGTCGAATGTACACGCATGGTCCATCTGGTCAAAGTGGGCGCGATGAAGACCTTGCGGAAGCACTTCGCTGCCTAGGCCAAGGTCTGCATTGCCTTGAAGACTTTGGTGCCCACACCAACTATACCGAGCTTGTGCTGCGTGAGCTTGGGTACACTAATGTGTTCGCGCACGTTGGTTCACAGGCTGGCATCACTCTTCACGGACAGCATGTATATCCACTAGTAACCGGTACCTTCGGAGGTGTCGACTTTTTCCACTCCGTTTTAGGGGAGGCTACGGATCATATCACTCAATCGGAGATCGATGAAGTAAACACCGCCTTAGTGGATGCTGTGTCAAACAACGCCCCCGGAAAGAGAGGTCCTGGCGGGCCTGATGCTTGCAGCGGGCTTATAGACGTTCTCAGCAAGGTTCCTGGAACCCATGGCCTGATATCAGAAGCTCAGAATCTGCAAGCTGCGTCGGATGCTCAGGCTGCGGCGAACGCTCGTTCCGGAGGCTATGACGACTATAGTTCTCGAGCAGGTGGACAGCCTGGATATCAACAGCCTCCTTCCTTCGACGCGCCTCCAGGCTCTGTTGGTGGACCCCCTGGACCGAACATTCCTGGCACAGACACAGATCCAGCAACTATCATCCCAAAGATCTATCCGATCCTAGTATTTAGGGACAACGTTGTTCGTAGCATTTCGGCCATCGTGTCTAAGATTCCCGGGTTGGAGAAACTTATCGAGACCATCACTGAACGGGTCACCCTCTTTGTGCTGTCGCTTCTTGCGCCTTTCATCCTGCCAATCATCAAGACAGCATCAGCCCAGCTGAAGAGCGGCTCTTCCGCCGTCATTGACTCAGCTGCAAAGCATCAGTTCGAGGTCTGGACGATCCCCACTTCCACCAACCCGACGCATTCAATGCTCTCCAAGGACCACTTCTCTAATATCCTGAACGCCCCTGCCGGTCAAGTCGCCGTGGCTATTCTGCAGTACGTCGCCCCTCGAGTGATCTACGCTTGGGACCATCCAGATGTTCCTGTCGACCAGGTCCTTAATGACTGCATGCGCGTTTTCCACCACCCAACGCTGCGTGATCCACGGTGCGAAGTCCACGTCAACATGTTCGAAGTCGTCAAGAACTGGGCGCAAAACTACCATGGTAAGGACCTAAATAACCTCCTATCTTCCGAGTCTGTGAAGGCAGGTAAGAATCATAGTGGAGACAATGATCATTCGCATGGCCATGGTCATGGCGCACCGGGTATGCAAGGTTTCCAAAGCCATGGCAATGGACACGGTAACTCGTCCAGTGGAGGAGGCTACCCAGGCCAGCAGCATCAATCCAGCTCTGGCGGTCCCGGTGGGCTCCTTGGTTCCCTAACCAGCAACCTCCCTGGTGGTCTGGGTAGCGCCTTTAGCCAGTTTAGCGGTGGCGGTAAAACACGCGAAGTCGGCGATGACTTCTCTGCCCCGTCCAACGAGGCCTACAAGCCTTCCCCCTCCCCGCAACCTTCACAGTGGGGAACCTTCCAGCCCTACCAGTCCTCCTACTCAGGCGAAGGGTACCAGGCTCCAGCCGAGTATAGCGGCGCTGCACCGCCTGGAGGCCATGGATTCGGCCAAGGACAGTATTCGGGTGGTCAAGGGGCGGAGCCGAGTTATACGGTGCCAACAAACTATCAGCAGGGCTATGAGAACCCTGGTCCACAGCATGCATCTGGAGGGTATGGGCAGCAGCCACCGCCTACTGGAGGGTATGGTGCATATGGCCAGGGAAATACTCAGGGTAGTACTCAGGGTGGTGGACGCCAGTGGGGCGGTGGGGGTGGCAATGCGGCGTGGTGAGCGGCTTCTGCTGGTACACGGGGTTCTTGGCTGTGTCAATGGTTGACATTAGGAACGTGGGATGTTAATCGAAGGGTGGGTTTCGTCATGGTTCCTTGGAATACAGATAATCATGAGTAATGCAAGTTCCGGTCAGAAAGAAGCTTTCTAGTAAATGAGTACCGCTTCTTGCGAATGTTTCTGAGTTACGCTGTAGGAATGCTGATCACTTCTCCTACATATTTTGAGTCACCACAATGACTTATATCTTCGATCCGACAGAGTAGAGATTTCGTTTATTTTTTTCATATCTTCATCTCACTTCCTCCGCTAGCCTGATGTTGTAACTACATCGAACAGCCGCTCTCAAAACAAATTCCCTCAAGCCAGAGTATATGCCAATGAACGCCGGCGGTGATGCTAGCGTACCGTGAAGGGGTCTAGTATAGCGGGTGGTATTGGTACAAGTAGAGATACAATTGAGGCGCAAGCGTTGTGTCGTGAATTGTCTAGGAGAAGCAGATACCGTCTACTCGTTGATCTTCGCAAGCAGCCTGTACACTATTAGTCGGAATGCACCAATTCCTTGGGTGGATAATATGCATACTCATGGTCCCTGAACAGGCTCAACTCGTCCTCGCCAACCTTGATAGGGCTACCGCCGAATTGCGGAATCAAGACCTTATCGCCAGGCTGTACACTCGGCGTAACACGCTTTCCATCTCTATCGAAGGCTCCTGGGCCGACGGCAATGACCTTGGCTTCGTTGAGCTCCTTGACGGCAGTCTCGGGCAGAAAAAGACCGGTCGCGGTCTTGGCTTCGGGCTTGACGCGCTGGACTAAGATACGGTCCAGGAGGGGGGCAATGGAGCGGATGGACTTGATGGCAGACTACTGGGGTGTCAGTCCAGAGGTCTCGAGCGGTGGGGAGCTTGCGGAGGTGCGGAGGTGGATAGTAATGGAAGAGATGGGTGGGGAGGGAAGCTTACCATGGTGTATGTAATTAGAAGTTTGCGATGGAGAGACAGGGTATCACGAGAATTGAAGATTGAGATGCGCTGGTGAGTGAAATACTGGGGATGTTGGAGAGCTAGAGACGGAGATAAAGATTCTCTGAGAAAGTTCGAGAAGGGCCCGTGCCCCAGACCTCGGAACAGACGCGTCGCAGTCCGAACTCTCTCCCGAATTCTCGTGCATTTCCCTTTCGGAACTTTCCTTAAGCCTCAGTTTCCCTGTACAAGCTTTTGCGCGCGGGATCTATGCCACGGCGTATATGTGGAGAAACAATGTCCTCAGGTTGAGGAGCTGCTCCTCTACTACAACCACAGGGCATGGAGTGTATAGATGGTATAGCTCCGAAAGGAGCTTGCCAGTCACAGGCACAGAGTTCGAAGATGCCCTAGCAAATGTTTTGAATTTGAACATGTGGCCTGAAATCAAAAAGCCACTTGGTTAGTAAAATTGGACAGTACCCGAGAAAGTGAGAATTGACTGATCAATAGGGTTCGCAATTAGTGGAGGCGTGGACTCTATGGCGCTTGCTTCATTGTATGCGCAAGCTAGAACGACTAATCCATTCCTTCCAATGGCCCATGGGTTTATCGTTGATCATAAAGTGCGCCCCGAGAGCACAGAGGAAGCAGAGTGGGTTGCGCAGCAATTGCGCGGGAAGTGTGAGACACCGCAAGCTACCTCATCAATCGTGGACACTAATATCGTTTAGTTGGGATGGAAGCTACCATACTCCCTCTCACCTGGCCCAAAGACGTCGACCCCCTCGATCCTAGGCGATTCGAAACGGAAGCACGCGCCCTCCGATACCAGGCTCTCGGTAGAGCATGCAAAGAAAAGAAGGTGCACATGCTCATGGTGGCACATCATGGCGACGATCAAGCAGAGACAGTAATGATGCGTTTAGCGAATAACCGGCTGCGTTCTGGTCTCCGAGCTATGCAGAGTGTCGAGTGGATACCCGAGTGCGAGGGAATATACGGCGTTTACCATAGCGGCAAAGCCCAGAAACAAGATACTAGGCTCAACGTCCCATTTCCCATAGAGCAGGGGGGCATTCAGATTCTACGGCCCCTTCTGGCCTTTGAGAAGTCACGGCTTATCGCGACTTGCGAAGAGAATGGCATCGTGTGGGCTGAGGACAGGACCAACCAGATGCAGACTTTGACCGCGCGCAACGCTATACGGCACATCTACAAAAATCACAAGATGCCGGAGGCGCTGAGTATCAAGTCACTAGTCGCTGTCTCACTCAATATGCAAAAGCGCATTGAGTCGCACAAAGCTCACGCCCGGAAGCTCTTCGACCTGTGTCCGATCAAGCTTGACGTTCAGACGGGTTGTCTCCTCGTCCGGTTTCCACCGCTGTCTTCTCTACTAGCTCGACCCATTGAGACCGAGACCGATAAGACCGAAGCTAAGGACAATGCGTACTGCCTAATAGAGCGTGTTGCAGCACTGGTCACTCCAAAGCTAAAGGCCCCGCTCGGTCAGATCGCGGGTATAATTGACTACATCTATCCCGAACTCGAAACCTCCGAAGGGTTAGGCCTCTCTGCCTCCGAAAGGGAGAATACCATTAAGTACTGTTGCGTTTACGGCCTCTGGTGGCGCATATGGGGCAAGCGCTCTCCTTTCGAGGTTCCAGAAGATGGCTTCCATCGTGCCCAAATACATCCAAGGGAATGGCTTCTCACCCGCCAACCTCTGCGCAATGACCCCGTTAACCATATCATATACCCACCCTCAAACATCACAGTGCCGATCACCACGCACACGACGTCGAGGCCAAGAGAGACATACCGACTATTCGACGGACGTTTTTGGATCCGGCTACGAAATCACACCGCCGATACGCTTACGCTCCGCGTATTTAACAAGGAGGACATGCGGCACCTTCCTACCGCACAAGAAGAAATAGGAGGATATCAGGAAGATGTCCTGACCAACGTACGTCCTCACCGCTTCATATCCGCCGCCTTCGCGCTCCTCAAACCATATGATCTCCGCTTTACGCTTCCTGCTGTGTTCCGCACAGATAGCGCGACGGGAGAGGAAACTTTGGTAGGATTCCCGACGCTAGATGTGCGTATGCATGGCTTTGGGGAGCCGGAGTCAGTGTGCGAGTGGAGTGTACACTACAAAAAGATTGATTTCGGAAATCGCTCGGTTGGCGATACCATTGTGCCTGGTTGTTCGCGATTGAATATGGTAGTAGAAGAGAGGAGGCAGAAGATGGCGCTCAAGAAGAGCATGTCACGACTGAAGCCGAGGGAGAGTCTCGTGCTTGGAGATGATGTAGATGAGGCACGGGATGATAAGTTCACGGGCTTTAAGCGTGGGTCTCATAAGAATTCACATCAGAACAGAACACGCAATAGACAACACATGTTTTGACGAGAGGGTAATGCAGGGCCAGGCTGCTGAGGGAGTGGGCATGTTGGAGAAGGAAAGCGCGAGGTAGGAAGGTAGGTGTACTTTGCGTGGGGAGACATTTGTGTTTATGTTGCAGGTCGAGACGGTGATATTGGATGGCCAGGTTCAGGGGAGACTGGGCGTCAAACGGTCTGCGGGAGGTCATTGTGTGTACATATATCGACTTGAATATTGGAGCTGTTCTTTTGGCCGATGAACGATGGTGAGGAAAGAAGCATGATGCGGTGGCCATCTGACAATGTTGAGCATGGACTCGGCGCGTGCTCACATGATGGACCCCTCCCCCACTTTCGTGTTTGCCACTTCATCATTCAGCCTCCAACCCCAACGGCCCAGCAGAATAACGATGGCCCAGCTTACGCAAAAGTTGCCCGGTCTAGATCTCATTGAGGATGTTAAGCTGATTGTACTGGATAATGTGCGAACCCCGCTACAGGGCTCTTGTACCTGAACTCATTAATGATAGATGTCATTAGATTTCTCTATACTCAGACCTTCGAGCGCTATGTCTGACATCTCGAGCTTGGAGCCATGTTGCCACGAGATATCTATACGCCAATATCGTCCTTGACATCCGCCATTCTAACGGTCAGCTGTCGGTTTTCCAGCGTTGCCTTGAAAATGGCGCCTTAAGACACTTGCAGTACACGAGAAGCTTGAGCTTCCTTGAGATACCAGATGCTCGATCCTTTTCACAAAGCTATTGGATCAGCGAAAGGTTGCCATGGCCGGAGATAGGAAAGAAATATCAGCTGTTGTTAAACGTCGTGCAACTGTTTCCACATAACAAGTTGCGGGCCTTTCGGTGAGTATTACTTTTGCGACGAGTGTGTTGACACTATATGCTGCATGTCTCGACTGGATCGATACCTGGCCCTTGAAACTTGTGTATTGCATCACAGCCCGATAACCTCAACTCGTCCCGCGTCTTCACTTTCGCAAACATAAAGGTTCATACGCAAACGATGCAGCCAAGCCTAGAGGCCAAGCTACTGTATCCCGTGGGCCTCACTGACGATTTGCACAGATACATATCTGGAACTAGTGTGGATCCAATCCTTCTCCGTCACATCAATGAACACCAAAAGTTGATTGATACAATTTTCATTCCACAATGCGCCGACCCCCGGCAACTGATCACCTCTACAAGGCGACGCATTATGGCAGGATTCCTACCGGAGCATAAAACTTGTTCTTTCGTCGAATTCGCCCAAATGTTACCTTCACTCGAGTCGCTATCCATTGTCTTCTGCGGCGGGTGGATAGGCAATATCTATGACTACTGGGATAAGAGAGACTACGTGGATCTCTTTCAGCACCGCAAAGTCAAGACATGTGAGCTCCTTATTTCTGGATACATGCCTTATACTTTCGCGGCCGCTATATGTCACATGTTCGACTTATCCACGGTGACGAGATTGATTTTGTCTGATTGCAATACATGGTTATTCGCAGCTGTTTCATGCTTGCCAGAACTGGAAAATCTGACGCATTTCCAGTTCTACACCAAGGACAGCAGCATGTACCCAAAATTCTCAGGAGAATGCAAAGACCTTTTTCAGCGGAACCAAAGTCTTCAGCATGTTTACCTCAGTTTGAGCTGGCTTGCGGATATACCTTTAGGGCCTGAGACACCCTCGGGCGACACATCATATCTCTGGCCTCTGCATCACAGGCTTAAGACGCTCGCCTTGTACGATCCAATTAATGAGTCGCTGGGAGATGATGTTCTGGAAACGGCGCTCGTATTTTTGCCAGACTCAAGCCTAGAGTACATCTGCCGTGAGTTTTTAGGCCTGCAACAATTTGCATTGCAACCGCCTGTGCAGGATCTACTGTCAGCCTGTCAAACTGACGCGAGGACGGATTTCCTACTTCAATATCTGGTCAGTTTGAGGGTGCCCCGGGGTGGCATTTAGGTACAAGAAGCTAATTTTACCTGGCAGGAACCTATCAAACTACTCAAAGATCTACGTATCTTGCAACTCTACGAATATCCCGTGAGCACGGTTCATCTTCCACGTTCTCTGGCCGGTGATGCAGCCGCTGTTGGCGCCCATCAAGTAGCTACTCGTTTCTTCCAGGGTGTACATCCCCATTGCCCCTACTTGAACGTGTTGGTATTGGGTATTGGCGGCGACTTTTTCGAACCCGAGTTTGCCCTGGGCGTTAATCATGATGACAGACACATTGTTCAGCGGGCCTCACAACACATATTCGTCAAGCGACAGAAAACACTTGACAGTGGGTCAGTGCACGTCGCAGCAGATCTTGTGTCGCCTATACGAATTTGTGATGAATTTCCCGACTTAGACTTACTCGCCTATGATCCTGGATATCAGATACTGCATCGGCTCAATTATCAACAGTGCTGATAAACCTGTTATTTCAAAGATCGTTTTTGCGGGACCACCGGTCTCATCGCGCCGGTTTTGTGATTGTCGATCTCGAAAAACATGGGAATGGCCACTTATCGATCACCTTTCCCAACAGGGTAGAGCCTATATAGACAAATATCCCTAATTTCGCGTATTCCTCACATTATGCGAGAACGGGACCAAGTACAAAACGACCGTGTGCACCGAGCCGCGTTGCCAATACTACGCCGCTCGCTTATTAGCCCTACAGCAATTTCCTTTGAACGTGAAATAGCCCGCGGGGAAAGTATGGAGTCACTGGGGGATCCGCAGTCGCTGTGCTAAGACCTTTGCAGCATCCTCTAATGCACTTCCGCTCAACGCTAGGACAGCGTCTCGACCGCAGCAAAAGAAATACCTGCATATCTGTGGAGGCCTAGACAGCACAGTGATGCCCACCCCCGCACCGCCCATCCGAGACTCCTTTCGGCACAACAACCGTAGAGCTAGTAATCGATCTCGCCGCCATTGATAGTGCACGGAGTAAAGGAATGCCTTTACCATCCACGAACGCGAGCATATTGCAATTTGTTCAGAAACAGATCGTACTGTTTATTTCTGATTGGATTCCAAATTCAGTTCTTTATGCAATTGTCGGGAACGTAAGATCTTGATGCAGGATCATATCAAGCGAATTTACAGGCCCTACTTTGCAGACTGCTTGTCAGACTCGCTAGCGACGGAGGGTACGAAGCCGTATACTCCAAGCGACGCATATTGGAGCCAACCGCGGCGTCCCCTACAAGCCTTTGGGAGGCTTAGCAACGTGGCTTAGCAACGTGGAGAGATGACGCCGATGTGGGAGATCGGAGTTTTTCCCAGGGAACCTTACAAGTGTAATAGAATAGGATGCCACGTTCGATTCCGCGGGTTGCGTACCAAGATAGCTGCTGCAGGGTAGGGTCCACTTTAACCGGATGATTAAGGGCACTACAAACACGCGTAAACCACCGAGTTCTCCAGCGGCCCGGTATCGAAAGTCTTCTTCAGGGCTAGCTGTTTGCCCATTTCACTCGTTCCTTGCTCAGCATCAGCCCTTCATATAACCCCTGGACCTAGACATGAGAGCTACGGTAGGGGTACATGCCTGTGTCTTGACCTTACATTGGTCCACCTCAAGCCATAAGAATAGATGCAGGGTTGTTTAAATGTTTAATGAAGCTCTGGCCTCATGTCAGATGTCTAGCGACGTAACTAGACGTAGCGAGGGCGTTTACAGCCTTCGGTCCAAATACATAGATGGGAACTATAAAGAACCTCGCGTGTCGCCACAACTCTTGTGTTCATGCTCTATCAAGATGGGTCGCTTCTCACTGTTCGCTTCATTGCTATTAGCGGCCGACGGCGCATTGGGTGCCAAATGGATTGGTGAGGTTAAGAAGGTAGACGGAACTGAGTATCAGTGCAAGTGCTACTCGGACAATGCTTGCTGGCCGACGAACAAAGACTGGGAGACACTCAACAAGACCGTAAATGGTCAATTACAGCTGGCGATACCACCAGGTGCTGTATGTCACAAAAGTCTTGGAAACTCCTCGGTCAGCGTCTACGATGCGGCGAAGTGTAAAGACACACAAGCGAACTGGCTGAACGAACAGTGGCTGTGGGTACCACCGACTGGAAGAGAGATGAGCCCACAGTGCTAATTATCATAGGACTGATCACCCAATTGCTAACCTCTGGCCATTCTCCACGAATAATACCTGCCTGCCAACGGATGACCCGTCTTCACCTTGCACTCGCGGTTTCTACGGAAATTATGTAATTCTAGCAAAGACCAAGGATCAGATCAAAGCTGGTGTCAACTTCGCAAGAGAGCGCAACCTGCGTTTGATTATTCGGAACACGGGCCATGATTTCATGTAAGTAATTTCCTCTAGATGCTTAGAGACCAGTGAAGCTCACGAAGATCAAGGGGTCGCTCCACTGGCTTTGGATCTCTCATTATCAACACACACAGCTTCAAGGACGTCAACTTCGTTCAAAAGTACAACGGACCAGGTAACTGGACGGGCAGTGCAGCCACCGTTGGCGCGGGCGTGCAGGGTCGTGAATTGTACCGTCAGGCTTTCGCGCAGAGTCCGAAGGTTGTCATTGTTGGTGGAGAGTGCCCAGTAGGTTTTTCGGTCCAAAAGCTTCGCATACGACTAACTCACGGTAGACTGTTGGATGGGCAGGTGGATATATCCAGGGTGGCGGGCATGGTCCGCTCTCTGGCATCTACGGCATGGGCGCTGATAGCGTCCTATCCTTTGATGCCATCACAGCTGAGGGCAAGTACGTCACTGCTAACGCCAAAGAGAACTCTGATCTCTATTGGGCTCTAAAGGGTGGCGGTCCTAGCACTTTTGCCGTTGTTACTTCCATCACCGTCAAGACGTTTCCTGAAATACCGACTGCTGGCACCATCCTCAACATCAATTCCACTCATACAAATGACAGCGCAACCTTTGGCAAGGCTTTCCACATCTTCCACAATCTGTCGAACCACTACAGCAACCACGGCATGTTTGTATATTTTGAGCAAGGCCCTGGCCTAGGACGTCTCCACGTTGCCCCATTCGTCGGACCCAACATGACTGAGACGCAGCTCCAGGGCGTCTTGAAGCCACTATACGACCAGCTGAATGCGGCCAAGATACCCTACGACGCCTACACCCGGTCTTTTCCGACTTTCTTTGAGTTCTACATCGATATGTTTGAGGACGAACAGCCGAACCAGAACTCAATCGTTGGAGGACGTCTCTTCTCACAGTCGGACATTGCTCAGCATGGCGATAAGATCGCTGATGCCCTCCTTTTTGCGTCTATGCCTGAGCCAACACAGCTGGGATTCAACGTTGGTCACATTGTCAACCCCGGCTACGGGGTACCCAAAGTTGACAATGCCATTCACCCTACATGGCGCAATGCGAGCAGCTTCGTCATCAGCAATGTCATCATGAGTGGCACCGAAAGCTGGGCTGTCAGGAAAGACCGCGAGAGCTTCAACACCAACGTCGTCGGCAAGGCGTTGAGGGATGTCTCTCCTTCTGGTGCTAGCTACGTCAACGAGGTACGTCCTTTGCAGAACAACTTGACAACCGGACAAGCAGCTAATCCAAGCGCAGGGTGATCTGAACGAGCCAAACTGGCAGCAGGCGTATTGGGGCTCCAACTACGCGCGACTTCTAAAGATTCGCAGCAAGTATGACCCCAACGGCGTCTTCTACACCCAAACCACGCCTGGGACGGAGAACTGGAGTGTGATCGACTACGGAACGAAGCTGTGCAAGAAGGCGTCTAAATAAAATCGTCTTTCTTTTTCTCCTGTATGCAGAAAGCTTTTGTATATACTACAGAATTTGATTTGGACATGTGTGTGTTGTTGTTGTTGACGAGTGTATGAAACGTGGAGTGGTGAGACAAGCTGGGGAAGGAAGCGCGGGAACGATGACGAATGTTTCGCGTTCCTCGCTAATCGATAATTGGACATGATCAGGGACGGATTGACCTTCACAAGCCAATCTGATATATCTCTCCATCAACACCCATCCCAACTGTTTGCCATCGCCCTGTCCTATATCGCTGCCCATTGCGCTTTCTTTTGAAGCTCGATCCCCCCCGCCCGTCCCACCCCCCAAGACTCACTCGGCATCCTCCGCATTCCGAATCACCACCTACAACAGGCACCCGTCTGCGATAGCAGCCCGTCTCCAGCCCGCAGCTCCCGCCGGCTTGTCCGGTCCAGATTGCGAGCTCACATGCTCCCTGCATGTTGACATACCCGCGAAACCTTGTTAATGTCGATTGAATGCCTCCCGTGCTGAATCCCTTCTTACGGGCCTTCTTCCGCAGTGCACTCCCTAGCCAGTGCTCGCCCGCCCAGCACCACGTACGTTGCCTCTCTCCTACTTCACTCCGGGATGTTGTCGCTAAGAAAACCGCTTCGCTAGGTCCTACTCGTTCCCACAACCGAAGCTCTCCTGAATTCGCGCGACAAGGAATCGAACACGTCGTACATTGACCTCAGCGGTTCAGAGGACTTCCTAGCAAGCCATGTGCTGCGCGTGCCGGGCGGCGTGGGCCCCAATAACCATGTCAAGGACGGCGGAAGCTTCAGGGAGACAAGGGGCAAGGCAAAGCAGTTCACAACCGCGAACGGCCGCACGGTGATAGTCAAGGACGCATTCGTGTACAGCAACAAAGGTGCACAAGTGAGAGTAAATAGAGAGAATGGCAGGCGCTGACAAGACGCAGGATTCAAGACGCTGAACCAAGCCCAGCTCTTGAGTGACACCATCTACTACCCCGATGCCTTCGATGCGCAACCGTGGCTGGTATACTTCATATCTCGACCGTTGATAGGGACATGGGAGGCCATTCCAATAATACCGGCTACTTTGGAGCTTAAGAAAGATGTAGTCGTGGCACAATCCGCTGCGGCGGGCGCTTCTGGGGGACACACCTCGTCCATGCCACGGAAGAAGGAGGTTAAATCCTTTAGCGACCTTCTGAACCATTTCCCAATGATTGCACGCCAGATGCAACCGGGGCTGGAGAGGCTTTTCAAGGAGTTCGGGAGGGAGCTGGAGAAACCACTGCCACCAACTCCATCACAAAGCTCGCGGGGAACATCTATAAGCTCCAGAAGACGTGGATCCGTTTCATCGGCAGAGACAGCGCCCTTGTCTATGCACAGCAGCATGTCCCAAGGCCCAAATGGGTTCATCTCCACATTAGAAATCAGCGATGACGAAGATCAAATGCGAAGATCGTTAGAGACAGCAGTCACTGCTGCGATTGACCTTTTTCAGATGGTGGACAAGCAACAGCTCTCTCTCCTCGGTGCAACGACGGACTTGACCGGCCCAATCGTGGAGCGTATGATCGAACGCTATATCGCCGAGCAGGTGCACCATTCGATCCTATTCCCTCGAGTCCGCGAGATACGGCAACTTGAAGATGCGGATCTTGAGCGTCGAACGCGACAGATGATGGACATCGATATATCGCAAGTGGGTATCGACATCGGAAACGGGCGCAGAGGCAAGCGAGAGCTCGCTATACGCCTTTCGAAAGCTGTGGACGTGTTCAAGAAGATGGGCGTTGCAGGAAGTCCACAGGAAATGCTCGAGATACTACTTGGTGTGCAAAAACACATCACTGAGCCGGACTCAGCATCAACTGCGAACCAGTCAGAGTTGCAAGGCTTAACGAATGGAGCAGAGATTTCGGAGAAGCCTGATCATCTTCTTACAATCAACGCAGATACTCTTGTGTCACTGTTGCTTATTGTAGTCATTCGCGCTCCGGTTCGACATCTGCAGGCCCGCCTATCATATATGAAGCACTTCATCTTCATCGACGATGTCGAAAGTGGCGAGATGGGTTATGCGCTCAGCACGTTCGAGGCAGTCCTATCATATTTATCACAAGACTCAGGAGGTCTACGAAAAGCAAGTCAGCGAAACCGGAGACTATGGCAAGCGACCACGTCAGGCGATCTGGCAACGATGCAAGGCATCCTTGAGCCCGATAGATCATTTCATGAAGATATGGACAGCTTCTCAGATGAGGATGACGTACGAGTAAACCATCGTCCTGTGAGATTCGCGGCAAGCTTCTCGGATCTACACTCTTTGGGATCAACCACCCTCAATGGCGACTGCGAACCACGAAGAAGACGCCGAAGCCCCTCACGTGACAAAAATAAGATCGAAGACGGTCCACTAGCACACATCTTTCCCTTTCAACGAGCACAATCACCCCCTCTGCCCGGTAGACCAAAGATGAAGAAGAGGGTATCCATGGATACGCGAAGCATGTCAAGCGGCTCAGCACGATCATTTACGTCTCGCACAACCCTCGACTCTCGCGTCAGCGCTATTGAAGGTGATACGTCGATTGAGAAACTCACGATGACGCAAGGTACTGAAGGCCAGTCGGTTCTAATGATGGCCATTGAGAGCAAGCAAGACAAGGCGTTACAGTACCTGCTCAGCTTGACAGAGTACTACTCCCCAACTTTTATATTCGAAGACTATAACAATGAGGGAACAACGCTACTGAGTGCAGCAGTTCAGCTGGCTTACGCGAGAACCACGGACACTATTCTCAACTACATCCTAGATAACAGCCCTTCTCCAGAGTCTTTACGACATTATCTGGCAAAACAAGACTCGAAAGGGAGGTGCACAGCACACTATCTCTTCAACCAACCGCGACTTCTCGACCGCATCGGCCATCTTCTACCTTGGCGGTTAAAGGATAAGAACGGACAGACGCCTATTTTCGCCCTATGCAGATCGTACGATCACGAGCAGTACCATGATATGGTGGACAAAGCCCTGTTAGTAGCAACTCATGACCAGGCCGATGGCCAACCGTTACATCTCGACGAACATGTCGACAACAAAGGAAATAGTCTGCTTCATATCATAACTGATCCTCAAATTGCAGTCAAGCTACTCTATCGCTGCGATTCAGATGCCAATGCTACCAATGACAGGCAGTTCACGCCTCTCATGGTGGCAAGCAAGTACGGCCGAACGGACATGGTACGAGCTCTGTTCCAGGACCCGCGAGTCGACCTCTCGTCCAGAGACGCAAGAGGCCTTACAGCTGTTGAACTCGCCAAAGACGATGATATCCGCAACCGTATCGATGATCTTGTACTGTTATCTAACGACCCTGGGCCTGATGGACGAACTACCACCGTTGTTCGATCCTTCTTCGTGGAAGATGGGACGGTGCGACTGGTATTGAAATCAGGAGCACCCAACGGAAATGGAACAATTACAGTAACGACTTGCCGCCGATCATCACAGGATTTTGAGAACCTTGCCAAATGGCTTGCCCAAGAACATCCCGCGTCCTGGCTACCAATTATTCACAACTTGGCGTCGCCTTATCTGATACCATCAAGGCCATCACGTTCGATATTACGCGACATGCAACTAAGGCTCGATGCATTTCTAAAGATACTACTGCGGCATCCCACTTTTTCAACACACGAGATGGTATGGGAGTTCTTCCTAGTCCCAGATATTGACTCCTCGATGCTCGCCGAAAGATCCGCTCGCAAAGCCGAGCTGCGAGTCGAGCGCCTACGCGAAGAATACGCTCCTATATATGATGTCCGAGAAGTAGAGCTGTTCGTACAACACGCACGAGAAAATATCCGCTCCCTCCATCACGCCTGCAAATCCGTTCTACGACGGACGAACAAGCTTCGCTCTGCGGCATTAGACCTCAATGACGCTGCCAAAATCTCTAATACAGCGGTTCATTCCCTCACGTTCCTTCCTCCCAAGCACCTAAACGCTTTCGAGCGCTACACCAAGACGTTAGCGCAGAGTGAGGCAAGTCCCATGGCTAGCTTCTACTACTCCATGAATGCCATCTCCAGTACCATCACCGCAATCTTAACCTCGCTCTCCCGCCCCTCCACGATCATATCCTCCATGTCCAATACCCAAAAGGCTATAGACCGACACAACCTCTCTGTTCGCCGCTCCGACCGCTGGCCGCTCGGTCTCCTCGACGACGCGCGCTCTCGTGTTCAGCGCGATGCGCAGGAGAAGATGGACAAGAGCAAATCCGAGTTGGAGGATCTTGGGAGGGAACTCAGGTATACGCAGCAAGCTGTTGCGGGAGAGCTGGCGAGTTGGCAGGAAAATAGAGTGGAGATGGGGAGGAGAACTCTAAAGGAGTTTGCAAGACGAATGGTGGTGATTGAGCGGGCGAGGTTGGAGAGTATGAGGAGGGCTGTGAGGGAGTTGGGAATTGGGGAAGGGAAGTCGGCTACAAACGGGGAAGCTGAGGTATCGGTAGACGTTTCAACGCCGATAGACTTGGGCATCTTTGAAGTGGAGACGCGACATGGTAGCACCGAAGTCGTGGCCGACGAGGTTCAAGAGGACGCCACTGATTTGATGGGTCATCGCCAAGATGAAGATATGGTCAACGGAATTGGGGAAACTACGACGGACGAGCCTCCTCCTGCTGATGAGGTCGTAAAAGGATTGGAGCATCCTGACGAGAGAACTGCATCTGAGTCGAAACATTAGCGTTTCTGTCGATGGTTTCCATCTTCTTTTGTATACACTTTCGCGTTTCACCTCACGTTTGAATAGATGGGATTTGGAACGGGATATACCAGGCTTAGTCCTAGCGATGGCGTTCGCGGTTATATCCCATGGGATAGTAGTAGTAATATATTAGACTCGACAGTAGTTGACTTTAATTATTTGTCATGCTTGCAGTAGTGAACGATGAAATGTTGTGATGGTCTTAGTGTATTATATGACTTTGAGAATTACTCCTTGTTGACAACGCTCGTCCTGTGTATTTCCACGCTCCAAGACTGTTTATTAGTGTCCGTATCTACCTGTCTGTATCCCAATCGTTCTGCACTGCCTCTTGACTATCTCAACAATATAGGTGATGTCAGAAGAGCTACCAAAATCTTCGGAACCCCAATGGGACGTAATTTCATAACCGTATCACCTGGAGGGGCAGGTGTAGAGCTGTCAGTGGGCGATTCTGATTCACCGGTTGGAAACAGTGCATGTCGTAGTCTTCTCAGGCCACCTGCCATTGATACGGGCAACGAACTTGGTGTCCTCCTCGCAACCTGTCCACAGGTAATGTTTTTACTCGCTTATATGCAACCGTATCTCGACTGTTCTATCCTTGGTCGGCGACATCGCTCTACTTCGGTCAGCCATTGGCCTTGTTCTCCGTGTTCTCTTAGCTCTTCTTACGCGTTCATTGTGAGGCTGTCTTACTATGTCACCCGCGTAGTTGATGTTAGTGCTGAGAATGGCCTGAGCAGGATAACTCAGAAGGGAAGGTGTGCAGGGCGTTTCGCTTAGCACGCCAAAGGGGAATAGTATGTCTAGATGTGAAGTTCTAGACTGTCATACTTGCAAACGCTACTCACTTCTCGCTTGTCATAGGAAAACACAGCTGTGGTCCGTGAACACTTATAACATGCAGCGGACCTCACTTTCGGCAACGACCAGAGAAAACAGGGATTTAGATCTTTGTCTGAGGCTCTGAGGCCTTCGTCTTTTATGCAGGTCTTGCACGACTCTATCTACTACTCCAGTAAGCTCTCCTGACTCCAACACCTAGAAGAAGACATTGTAGTGTGCAGAGTTGCAATCACCACTGATTCGTTCCTTGGAGGTTGGGCCTCCACATCTGCACCTACACTAACCGTTTGAGGTAAAAAGATCCTACAAGTCTATCCCTAACTGTCAACAGACTTTCCTGCTATTACACTCCTCTAGAGACAAAAGGCGCCCAACAAAATGGTATCTCTTTCCTTGTACCCATCAAAGTTTCAAATGCCACTATGTAGTCTCTCGGTCATTCGATACTGGCATGCCACCCTCGAGCTAACCAGAGGGTCTCTATCCTATCCGCCTCCTTGCAAAGTTTCTTGCGATCTCAAAGGGTAAATGGTCTAAACAGAGCCTCGAAACCCTGAATACCAGCCTGAGATGAGCTTCGCGGATGTTGAGATTCCGACACGTGGCGGGGTGTATGCGCGGGTTCTCCTCTTGCAATAAGACGGGAATTATTACCAGCATTGACGCACAGTGGGTATTCGATAGGCTGACCCACGATATCGGTTCGTTTGCATCCCTCACGATGTTCAGTCGGGTCAAACGTGAAACAGGCGATTGATATGGCCTCGACCAATCCTTTGACACTGCACTCCTGCATAAGACACACGTTTCTTCCAGAATCAGTGGATGAAAAGGGTAGAGAGCCCCGGTACGAATCGCCGACTTGGGAGTCCATGGTCCTTACCCGGGCCAACGCACTACGTAAGCCCCGAGATTAGAGTGCACAGTCAAATAGCCTTCTAAAACCCCCTCGCTCACCCATGTCTCAAACGTGCTGTCTTGTACTATGGGCAATCTTCTCGAAGGACGCTAGAAGCTTCGGTTCCGCCGTTGCAGTGGTCGGTGTGGGAAGTGGAGAGGTGCAGACGCATGGCTGCATATAAGGGTGCACAGGCTGAGCGCATTTGGTCGTACCAGGTTGCGAAATGTGCAGATATGACAGCGAAAGCATCGATCCTATAGGCACGAGGTGATTCGACTAAGAAGTGCTAAGTGAGCATAGGGCCATGCACAGGATCAGCCTGATTGAGACGGCAGTGTGTGAGCGCCACCTCTTCTCAGCGCTTACCGATCGAAAGAAGAGTAGTCTGAATGCTACCCTACCATTTCAGTAATCGAAATCACGCCTTGCTGTCCGCTCGTCCTCATCTGGACAGTAATCGCAGCGATTGGTTCATGAATCTCTCCCACACCATGGTACACCATTCCAAGCGTCGTCCGTTCCTCTGGTACTACTAACACGTCAGCCTGTCCTCCACCATCAGCACGGTCGTTAATTCCACCGTCGGCCAAACCTCTCGCCTGTCAGATGAGGAAATGCGCGATTGCCGCCCATAGCTTCTCAAGAGGTGTAAAACCATGTCAGTCCAGTAGACAAGCCGACAGAACTTCGTGACCACTAAGTTGGGACCACGGGGTGTCGGATATAGAACCGAGGGATTGGTGTGGTTTGTCGCCGATCAACCTGGCACAGGAACGTAACTGCGGGACAAGTCTCCAGCACCGCGTTCCTCGCGTTGTGCACAGGAGTTCGCAACTACCAAAAAGTTATTACTGGGCGAAGCGGCTTGAACAAATCATGCATAAGAGCTTTCATGGCGTGGCTCAGTACGGCTAAGACTCGGAAGGGTTCAACGGCGGGTTGGCTGTGCTGTCGAACGAGTAGAACCTTAACTAAAAAAGCGGGCAATCGCGATGATTCTTTGTTAATCGTGTGCTTCCTCGAACAAGGCTGAGCGTAGGTGGTCCTCCTTCAGTCACCGGACAGAGCGACTGTACGACACGCGCTACGAACTTAGTGTCCTTCACATTCCTGCACGTAACCCTCGGTAGGGTTTTCCATGTCGACTGTTCAATCCCCAGTGCTCTGGGACGTTCAAAGATGCAAGCACGAAATACGAAGCGCAAACATGTGAGTTTGTTCTTACTGCTTCATCCTCGGAAGAAAAGAAGCTAGTTTTGCGATTTAATTAATTGACCCTCGAACTGCACACGGGCTGCCTGCTGCTGGGTGCCTTGGAGCAACCTGCCCTAACCCTGTTGTGTTCCACCACATCACCGCATGTGTCTGCCAGGTTCCGTTGTTACACTAACTCCGGTCTGACCGTTTGAGCGGATTTGGTGCCACCATGGCACAAGCAGCCACATGGCTGAAAGTGCGGTGTCTCTTGTGCGACAGAATCCTTGTGCAGGAGAGTAGCATGTCGCTGATGCCTTGGAATTCGAAGGATACAATCCATCCGTGGGTTTTTGCGCTGATGATATGCACTGCAGGTTGGTAGGTTGCCTCATTGATACGTAAAGGAAGCGGAGCATGCCGAGCGAGCGCTGGAGACTGCCAGCGAAGCGATATCTTCAAGGTACCTTCGTATTGGCCCTATTCTCGCTACACGAAGCAGAGACTTTGCCAGCCATAGAAAGCAGAACTAACAGTTCCATTACGACGACTCTGCTACGGCCTCCTTCATCTGTGCCCTTACCTCCACCAAACACATCTTCCACTCGAAAAGCGCTTTCTCCACTACTCTTGTTCACTCCTCGTCAGGCGCTGCCACGACACGTAGCCGTCGGCGGTGATTGGATCTGTCGACTATTCGACATCCTTCCGCCTGCATATGCACTTCATCTATCACCGCCAATAGGCATCGGCATCCTTTTAGCTTGATACGAGAAGAGCATGCTCCGCCCAGTAGCCAAATTTGGTAGAGCACACTCCCGTTTTGGCGTCACACTAAAAAAGCTTGGTGCTGATTATCCTTGTCTAGTGTAGTGGGGTGGCTGTTGGTCCTGGGTAGGTGGCGGCGGGGAGTATTCAGTTGAGATGGAAAGTCGAAACGGGCGGCGTGATTATGGATTCGAGCAAGGGCATGTGAGGCGTCCATTGGGAGATATGGATAGAAACAGGCTGGTGTGATATGCGAGGCTGTCAGGCCATGGGTTAAATTTCAGCGAGGATAGTAATCGAACCTGATAGTGGCAGTAGTTTGCCAACAGTTGCGCTGGAGGATTCGCATGCCTGCTGGTAATAATCAGTCGATGAACTTCCGGTTCGTCAGAGAAACAACATCAGGCACCTCCAAGCTCCACAACTACCTCAACCGCCTTGAGGGGGCCTTTACACGCACCTCCACAGTTATGGCCTGATGTAAGAACCGCCCCTCGCGCCTCAGCGCCCTCCATCTCAGCCACCCCGGCAATCTGCCCCGGGAACGGCCCCATCACCCCTCTTTCTCCTATCACGCCTCTTATTAGATCTCTGTCCCTCGCCCTCCCTTCCGCTATTGGCGTTACTCGCAGTTAGGGTCATCGCACCCCTACCTGAAGGATTCTGCGTGGCTTGTAGCCACCCGCACATCTTCTGTTCCCCGGCACGGGAGCGCTAGCCGTCCGATGATCTGTATGGATGACGAATTGGCGGGCGGCATGACAATAGTTGCATTGCAGCGCAGAACACAGCTGGTGGGTGATGATGGACGTCACTTTTGAAGCCACTGCTGAATACAGGTAATGTCGATCTATTCCAGCGCGACGGCAAAGCGACGGGGTAACTCCAAGCCATAGCCAAGGTAAGCTATGGTATGACTTCCCCACAAGCAAATGCTGTAGCAAACCACTGCTTACTATGTTTATTTCCGGGGGGGGGGGGGGGGGGGGGGGGGGGGGGGGGAGTGAGATTGTAAATCACTTCACTTTTCGAGATATGACTGCACTTGCATGCCCTCCTATCTGTCTGGTGCTCGTCCCAGTGCAGCTTTGCAGCTTCGCCCTGAAGTTCCCAGCGCTTACCTACGTCATGGTCGAAAATGCTTTCTCAAACCTCGTCAATCATGTCGCGAGTATGCCTCGTGCTAGGAAACCAAGATGCCGGGTAAAATAGACTGCGTGGGTTGAGGTGGTTAATATACTCATCCCAGGTCTTGGGGGCCAGTTTCGGGAGGGTGATGGGCCGATAACGGCAGATTTGGGATCGTGATTGGCAAAACAACTTCGTTTAGGCAATATGTCATAGATGGAGAAGGATTTTGTGTGACGTTGTTGAAGACTGAGGAGATGTTGTACCTGTTGGAGCATTGCGCGGCCTACTTTACCAGCTCGGAAGCGAACAAGGCGATGCATTGTTCGAGACATTGGAGCAAGCGAAAGGCTTGAAGAGCGGAGCCCATGAGGCACAGCAATATCCACAAGCAGGCAGAAATGCGAAAGGGCCGAGTGCTAGGCAGTATCAGAATTGATTCGGTTGCTCGATTGCAAGCGCACTGTTGTGTCGCGTGCTTCGAGACGATCCGATCCACGCGCCCATGTTCCCTGTCCTTGCATAGCCCATATTGTACCCATTAAAATCTTCCAAAAATATATATACAACTGCGAAGCAGCGATGGAAACAGCGAGGCAGACATTGGCCAAACAAGGCCGAACCCGAAATGATGAAACAATACAACCCTTTGCAATGATGCGAAAACTTAGAAACCCACAAGCCTCCCGGTTTTTTGTCCTCGAAGACGTGCATGTAATCAAGTCTATAGTGCGAATGGACTGCAAGAAATGCGCGGCTGTTTTGTGGATTGGAGACCGTTGAACGGCGTCTGACGTAAGAAGAAACCAGACGCGAAGTCGCTAGGAACGCAGCAAAGTAAATCACAAAGTGTTGACGCGGGCGCGATTCTGGGTCCGCGATACTTGGCGCTTGACATCCGCGGGGGCAGTACGCATGGTAACCTTGAAGGTGTCACGAACGCGAGTGCGGAGCAAAGCCTCCAATGCGTTGTAGACTCCGCCGTCGATGCCTGTTTCAGCAGGATTGGCAGTTTTGCAGTAGCGCTCAGAGAACTTATCAATGAGCTTCTCGACTTTGCGCAGTTCTACGAGGACGAGCTGAGTTCGGAAGGTATCCTCATCTTCCGCCCCGAGCCTGAAATCACCTAGGGATGTGGGAGTGTGGGTGAAGGCCTCCATCTGTGTATTGACGGGACAATCTGTGCCCTGTTGGTGGACTCCAGCAATCGCCTGATACCACGAAAGGATTTTAGTGATTGTGAACGCGATAGTGGTAGAAAAATGGGGGTTTGTTGAGCAAGGGCATCCAAGTAGAACATAAAGCTTGTCAACAGCGCCCTTATTTGTAGAGAGGACAGCCTCGAGAGTTGGTAGACCATTTGAGGCGCCATTGAAGTCGCCTGCTGATGGCTGAGTTGAGGGCGGTGCATACAAGCTGTTCAGTGTCTGGAAGGCAAACTGAGTGCAGTCATGGTTCTGAAAGGTAGCAGAAGCAGGCGGAGTTGGCAGAGGCGCAGGAACCATCGGAGCAGGTGAGGCCATCATCTTGTCGTGTACAAACATTGGATCTGACAGACCGAAGAACTGGGGGCTCGCAATCGGTGGGGGGCTCAATGCGTCCAAAGGCGCAAAAATATCCGGTTGGCTTTGTACGCTGGCAGACCGCGCGTGTCCAGCATATGGAGAGTGAGATGGAGTAAAATGTGGCAGTGGAGCGAACATGTCCGCCGGGCTGCCGAACATTAGCTGATCATCATTTGACCAGCCGCTGACAAGAGAACCCGCATCCGAGTACGCTGGAGACTGGCTACCGTCAAAGCCATTCGCCATAAAAGCATCCTGATAATGGTATTCTGGAGTCGCTGGACTAAGGAAGAATGAGTCTGTTGGTTCCGGGGAGCTCTCAGCAGTGTATGAGGTAGTTCGTGGGATGAAATCGGATCTTGGTCCAAGAGGTCCACAGGAGCTGGCAGGCGATACATCGCGCATGATGGTGCCATCTGGGTTTCTGTTCTTGCGGGGCTTACCCAGTCTACATTTCTGTAAGCTTTTCGGATTCTGGAAAGACGGAGAGGATCAATCGTACCTCATGGAAGGAGAGTAGTTGCAGCAAATGCCCATGTTACCACAGCGGTGGCAGGTAGGTCTCACTTTATCGCATTTGACCTGATGGTGGCTTTAGCATACTATTATCTAGGCCAAACCAATGATGACGCCCTACCTTTGCGCGAGAGCATGCATCGCAGGAAGCTCGCATCTTTCGAGGCTTCTGCTCTCCGTTTGGACCTGTAGTCATTACAGTGTTCTCCGGGATGGCGAGCATGTTGTCCTTGGGTGGTGATTGTGATTGCTGAGGAGTGTAGGCTTGAGGTACTGCTTGAAACATTGTGTATATGTGGTGGGTGACCTTTGGATGGAGGCCTCAATGAGTAAGAAGAGGAGTACATTATATAGAGTAAGTGAGTGAGAGCGAATGAGTCCACCCGGACTAGGATCAATACGGAAAGGATCGTGGGAAGGATTCAGCGTACAGCATGCAGGCTACGTTCGCCGGTGCAAGGCAAGCTGACGCTGGAGGGGACAGGGACAGGGAATGCTGCAGCACAAAGCGGGCGAGCGTGCTTAGACTTGGGGCTGAAGCTTACAGCAAGTTGCATCTCCCCAATTGGGCCTGTGCCCAGGCCTGTAGGTCATATGGAGCGCGTCCACGCCCGCTAGCAATGGAGCTCGAGCCGCCTCGGTGTAGATACAGACTTTAGAACTTCGCCGACATAGCTTGGAGACTTTCTAGTTTGGGGTTGATGCCTTGTTGCATATTTTGGACAGTTTGGGAACCCTGAAATGGAATGTGCCAAACTAGTGGCACACGAACAGGCTCGGTAATCCGAGTCGAGGCTGCGCACGACGGAGAGAGTATAGCCGGGTGCAATAGATAGATTGCTTCCACGAGGGTTGTAGGATCTTCTCCGTACTTTCGGTACGCTCGTTCAGCAAGGCGATGACAGGCCCATCAGCTAGTCAGCTTTTGCTGCTGCAGGCCACGTTCAACTCTCGTTTTGAATCGCGCTCAACAATGGGTGTACGGGGTCTCTAGTGCTGACTTACCTTGTTCCGTTTTGCTATACAAAAATAAACGGCGCTTGCTAGCTAACCTTCGACACACACACAAGATCAACTGCGCCTAAGGCTGGGACTCTTGACATCATGGCTGCGGACGTAATCAACACGGCTAGTTCATGACATGTAAGGGCAGGTTTGGTATTCCCTAAGGCTGGGTGCTACGTAGGACAGTCGCACACCGTTGTCGAACCGGCGATAGATCTAAGCCCTGAGCTAGTTGGCGTTGTCCTCGACTGTGCTTTGAGAGTCGCACAGTCTGTAAGCTTGGTCTGTTCGTGCAGGATATGCACTGATACAGACTAAGACATTGCCCCATTGCGCAGGGACCGAGTACTTGCTGCTTTCACGAGATGAACCCGTACGCTCCACAGCTGGAGGCCTTGCAAAGTTTGCGTCTTTGATCTGCCAAAACGTCGCGAAGTATAACGTATCGTGGCCACAAGGTGCGCGTGGTACCTTGGTTCAGCCTCGAGCAAGGAGGGGGGGACGAGATTGTCAGCCCTGTAGCCTTGACATGGCTGTTAATAGCTTTGCAAAACATCAAAGAGGCGCTTCCAGGGCTTTGGAAAGTACCGAAAAGGCTCACAAAGAAGAGGCAGCGCTACATGTCGAATTTGCGCGAGTAGTGGGGTTTGCGAGGCGGAGGAGAACATGATGCGAGCGCCGCGTGGCTGCCCGAGCATCTAACCGCCCGTCACCCTCCCGCCCGCAACAGGCTTCCTGTCGGCCCCTGTCAAGCTTGGCCATTGGCAGAAGGTCACATCGAACGACCCCGAACCCTCAAGCTCTGGCCACACCATCCTTTGGAAGTCACAGATCTAGCGTCAGACGCCATGCTGGAATGCAATCTGCAGATGTTGGCCTTTCCACATTAACTTCTGCCGTCGCTTTCGACTCCCGCTCATTTCAGACCCTAGGTATCAGGCGTACCTCGATAGGCGAGAGTGATAGTACATTCCGGCTGGGTCCCTCGTGAAACATTGTATTTCGCGTGTACAAGTTATGCAAGTAGAAGTCTCGGCCTTTCGCTGTCATATGCATGGCTTCACCACATAGTCGCCATTTAGGCTGCGTATGCAGGTGGTACATTCTCTGTACTAACTCTCAAATAGCTAACAAATCCACACGTGTAGCAGAAAAAGCGTGCAATTAGATCGAGTCCACAGATCAACATCAAATGTATCTATGCCATTGAAATCTCCACATCGGCCGGAACAACACTGGGCGGTCCATCGAGCGATAACGAGAGGGAAGGCCATCACGTCCGCAGCGCGACGTAGTCCAATGGCCAGGACGAAAGTGTCAAGAATCATACTTCCTCGAAGATGATCTTATTCTGCATGCTCGAGCTGGTATCGTGCATTTCACACCCATGATGAGTATAAAACCAACACAGCTGCCCAAAGTAGATCCACGGTTGGCGTATAGTCAAGTGTCCGTAGAATAAAACTACTCTCTCGTACATGCGTTTATACCGAAGCAGGTTCATCAAACGCTTAAGAGACAATGTGACTGTGCTTCATGCCATGGGTTGTGTCTTGACGTTCAGCTGGCGAAAAGTAGATCGGTTTCGCGTTCGGTAGTTCTGATTTCCCTGATTCAATGAGTAATTACCAATTACCACTCCCGGAGACCGAAAGCTGTGTAGGGTAGCGTTTCTGCAGGGGAAAACAGCAGAAAACCTCCACGGTCAGTTACTTCGAATCAATTTCCCATGATTGACTAGAGAGGACCCCGTTCATTATCTTGCGGCTCATTGTGTTGAATGTAGTAAGATAAGTGGGAATTTCGTGTTCCAATTCTTTGCCCAGATTCGCTGGCCGACAGG
This sequence comes from Cucurbitaria berberidis CBS 394.84, assembly GCF_010015615.1. Classification (NCBI taxonomy): domain Eukaryota; kingdom Fungi; phylum Ascomycota; class Dothideomycetes; order Pleosporales; family Cucurbitariaceae; genus Cucurbitaria; species Cucurbitaria berberidis. Next base: position 1,217,167 of record NW_024468940.1, on the reverse strand, counting down.
TACTAGAAGTAGTTGTCGGAGACTTCTCATTTTGACGGTTCAAGTCAACTTTCCAGATTGGCTCTGGCGTTCCGGAAAGCCCTTGCATCCCGGTTGAAATGCAGGCTAGGATATCCTGTCGCTGAGCAGGCAGAGGTGATTCGTCGAATGATGTGCGGTCTCAGACCTTTTGGGAGCCGTAGAGAGTACATTAGCACATCCACCTGAGCCTTTGGTGTATGTTTGTCCCTGCTGCGAGACATCAAGTCTTGCTCTATTTGGGAGGACTAGTGGCTATCACTTCCATAGAACGCGAGACTTGCTCAACGGGTTGGTGGGGAAGGATGGAACTTCGCAAGAGTTGTGAGTGTCGTTCTGATGGCGGGTTGTGTTGGCATCCCTCGGTCGTTCGAAGCTTCGCAAAGGCCAATTTTGATGAAGGCAGGCGGAGAGAGTCAGGGAATGCTCAAGGTGACCGGCGGGGCAGACCTCCCATATATTTCCGTGAGCCGGATGAAACAAACTTACGAGACATAATATGGCGGGTGATCGGTAGTCTATTCTGACCGGAATCGCCTCGCTCACCGATCACGATCTGCTCTTTCTGTCCTCAGTAACACCAAGTCCAGTTGACACATCATGACTAGTGGGTGACATAGAAGCTGGCTCCCCAGTTGCCGCCGTGCATAGTGATCTCTAATATTTGTCTGGAGCTCAGCGAGTCCCAATGAGTGGCTATACAACCTCACGATGCTGTAAGAAGAAACACACCACATATAACCCGCAATGGGGTCTTCAAGGATGTAGAGCAAAGCTTATCCCCGTGATGGATCAGTCAGCGCAGATGACCAGACGGCTGACACAGCTGACTACTGTCGATATGCTTCACGATGCTTACCATTTCGGTCAAGCTCGCCAAACTTGTTTGATTGGGACTTATCGATTGGATATACCAAGTTCTGGTCTTGTCTGCCCTTCCATATGAACGAAATAAGCAGACATAGCATTCCATAGAGACCTTTCGCTGCAGCGAAGACGAGGTAGAAGACCCGGGAAGTCAACGATAAGGAAAACTGAAGCAGTAGTGCAGAACACAAAAACGCTTACGAGCGCGAGACCGTAGTCGTGGAGATAGTCAGAATCTCCGCCAGAGTCGCTTTCGGGTTACTGTATACGTCTGCCTCTAGGAACTCTCTTGCAATTTGCTCCTTGACCACTATTAGAACGCTTCACTAGAAACTTTACAGACTTACCGCTTCCTCAAGCTCTGCAGCTTCGTCTTCGGGCATCTGGCAACACATCGCCACTAGATCTTCACCCCTCATGCCTAAGAGGATGAGCTTCTCCGCATGCTGTACGATTTCTGGAGGGACTCCGTTCATGGCTGCACAGCTGTAAATTGTCAGTGTGTCTCGCGTCGAGGGGCGTCGATGATCCTACCAGGTTCCGAAACTCGAGGTACTTCGTCCAGTACGAAAGCTTGGTACGGTCAGTAGGCTCCGGATCCGACCGATCCATCCGACTTACTTGTACAGGTATGTTATCTGATCACTGACCTCCGAAGCATCAGAGTCGATGCGTACCTCCATATGCCCAAAAGTGAGTGTAGGCCTTGCTTTAAGAAAGCCCATCTCGAATATCTCTGCCTAGATCAGATCAAGAGGTAATAATGCAAAAGATACTCACCATGGAAGTGGGTAGCACCAATAACCTTTGGCCTCTCGGTCCCCAAACTTAGCAGATGCTCCATGACTGCACAAGCCAACCCTGCTCCATCACTGGACTCCGTACCCTTGCCGAACTCATCGATGATCAGCAGACTCCTTCGTGTAGCTAAACTCAAAGCAAGCGAGATCTGCTGCAGGTCTATCATAAAAGCGCTCTGAACACGCGACACTGTCTCTCGTGTGGTGACCCTAGAAAGTATTTTGTCTGTCAGTCCAACCTTGGCACTGTTCGCTGGCACAAAGCTTCCAACATGTGCCAGGAAGACGATCAAGGCTACTTGTTTGAGATATACACTCTTTCCAGAATAGTTAGGACCGGTTAATACCAGCATACTCGGGCCCTCTTCGTGTTCATACGTATATTGCGGGGAGGAGCTAGTATGTGGACAGCCTTTGGTGCCATGACTTCGATCAACATCGTCTGGAGATATGTACTCTCCTGCACCGCCCACTAGAAACGTGTTGTTTGGGACAAAAGAAGCTACTGTAAGTTCTTGAAGGATATGGCTATGACCGGCATTATTAGTGTAACCTGAAAGTCAGTGATTAACACGTACCGGCCCCCTTTGATGCTTATAACGTTGTCAAGCGTCATTCGAGGACAGCAAAGCTTGTATAACTTCGCACCCTGTGCAAGCGCCAACAGACTGTACATTTGTTAGACCCAAGTGAGTACTAATGCGGACTAGCTTACCTGTCAAGCTCGCCACAGATGTCGGAACATGAGATCATCAGCTCTTCATACTGGAGGACATACTGAGCTAGTTCATGGCTAATCTCAATCTCCCGATCTGAGATGATGCCGTAGACGTCGCCGAAATGATCGTCCATCTCTCGCATCTCACTATTCTTGAAGTATACTTGCTCCCTCCACTTGATCAGTATGCTTCCATACTAATACAAAGCATGACCTACTCAGTGGAGAACATCCTCTCCCAGGGATTATCGAAGCTCCCATCGTGGACTGCGGCTCCTGTCTCCGGATCGACAGGGACTGTTACGAGAAATCCTATTTGCGGGAAGTAGATGACGTTGAGAGTTGCGCGCAAATCAGACGGCATTCGTTCAGACAATTTCCTCGCGACTTCATTAAGGAATGCCTCAAGGCCATCCAAAGTCCTCTTGATCTGGTCGAGCTCCTCGTCGATTCCCGGAAGAATAACGGTCCGAGATTCTTCTGCCGACTTCTCAAAATCTACAGTTTTGCTGATTTGGCTGCCGACCTGAGCTAAACGTTGACCATCGAATTTCTCGAGTATCTGAAAGCTTGGGTGAGTGGAGCGCCCCATGAATCATAATGACACAACGATAGACTGACCTTTGTTCGGATCATCAACGTGTCTGCACCGAGAACTTCCTGGAAAGTGTCCCTGATCTTCAGAGCGTGAAAGGCAAACTGAAGAGGTATAAGTCAGTCAATCAATTTAGTTCATGGAACTACTGACCCCCCTAATAGCTGCCCAAACACTCTTTGAGAGGCCTCTCCTTCCTTTGATTGAGCCTCCGACTCCTTTTCTCAGATTACTCAACCTTACACGCATGTTGCCAACATTTTTGAGAGTTTTTACCAGAGTCTGCAAAGCAGATTCGTTCTCGGGTCGGATGAAGACGCCCACGGTACTTAAACGCTCATTGATAACATCAAGATTTAGACTTGGACGGAGAAAATCCTGGCGAAGCATGACTCTTCCTTGCTGTGTACGTGCGAGGTGGTGGAACAATCCATAGACAGATAGACCTTCTTTGGCCCCTGAGCTAGGTGTTGGTCCTCGATTATGCGAATGTGGATGTGATTCTGCATCCAGTATCTGCAAAGAGTGGAGCGTATCGGCATTAATGAACATGGTCTCGCGAAGGCTGAACATCTCCAGTGTCGTGACGCGAAATAGCAGATGCGCGGAGTCGTCGCCGGGTAGATATGCAGCGGCACGCCGTCGTTGCAGATATGAAATAAGTGCACCCGCACAACCGACCTAGTAGTTTATTAGAATAGGGGTAATCTTCATAGGGTATAAATTCTACCGTGACGCGGCTCTCTATATCTATCCATCCTGCGAGACGAAGTAACAGTCCATGCTGGCTAGCGGCAGTCTCTCCGTTGAGATGATCGACCGCAGCAAGTTCTCCTGGGATATTGAAGCTGACACGAGTGCCGTCATCGTCGCCAAGTCTAAGGTTGGCGAGTTTGCTCTTCGCTGCATCGTAATAGAACTCACTCGGTGGTCTCACCTCCAGCAAGAACGGGAGGCGGAACTGATCATTGTCGCTGATTACAGAATCACCGCTTTTAGCTTCTGGATCGAAACGATCAATGACTATATCGTCGATCTTTGTCGACACCAATATGACCGTAGGGTCAATGAACATTCTCACTAGCGCTATTTAGTGCTGTCAATGGAGTCGGCGGTTTTGCACTTACGTGAATCAACAACATCAGCGTCCCCAAAATGAATGTCCTCCATGAAATATAGTTTTTCATCCCGCGCAACATAGTAACAGCACCCCACCGTTCCGCGTGGCGTAAGATCAACTGCCATAATGACCTCATTGAGCGTATCATCGCTTGCATCTTCGCTATCCTCCACTGAATTCGTCAGTGCTCCTGCAGAAGGCGTATGCGTAGACGCGCTATTTAGATGTAGTTCTCTTTGAGTCTGCACGCGCGGCCTGCTGGGTCTGGTGGTCATAATTGAAGTTGCGCGCGACGAAGAGCGACGCAAGGTATTGGAGGCAGAGGTGCCTCGACTGCTGCCGTTGCGGCTACTTTTGTAGTAGAGGGGGAGCTTGACGGATCGGTTGCGCGCCATGGTGAGGGTGGCGATGGCGATGGCGAGGCATTAGGTGAGTGATGTTGAGTGATCATGTAGAAAGAGTAGGTGCGATGAAGCGGACGCGACACGCGTGCTTGCCACAACCAGGAAGGGAGAGCAACGTGATGTGAGCAGAGTATCTTTACATTGAGTTTTAACCATTTGGAGAGAAATATGCTACCTACTGAACGCCAACGATGCTATGCTATAGTACAATTACTTTCTGTTGTACAGTCGTGTCTTCGTTATCAAATCTCGCCGCATCAAGTTAATGATGCAGCGACAGAAAGGCCAGAGCCATCTTCTTTAATGGTGACCTTGGCTACATCACCGCTTCGAATCTCTCCACGGATGAGCTTGTCTGCAAGGCCATTGCCTATCTCTCTCGCAATGAGCCTGTTCAAAGGTCGCGCGCCAAATTTCGGATCGTAGCCACGATCGCAGAGCCATTGCTTAGCCTCGTCTGGGCAATCGAGGGCTATTCTTCGATCGTCTAGGCGCTGCTGAAGTTCCTTCAACCGAATGTCTACAATATCTCGCAGAGCTTCTCGGGACAAACGTCGGAAGACGATGAATTCATCTAGTCGATTGAGAAACTCGGGTGGGTACGTAGCGGACACAACATCCATGACGGCGCTGCGAACTGCGGGCGATATCTCGCTCGAATCCTTGTCGGCCGAATAAAGAGCATCGTCTCCAACGATGATGTCCGCTCCAAGATTCGAGGTCATAACAATAATGGTATTGCGGAAATCAACTTTGTGGCCTTGTGCGTCCGTGAGAAAGCCTTCGTCGAGTACTTGGAGAAGAAGTGTCGAGATATCCTTGTGAGCCTTCTCCCACTCATCGAACAGTAGCACGGCGTAAGGCTTGCGCCGTACTGCCTCGGTGAGTTGTCCTGCGTCCTCGTAGCCGACATAACCCGCAGGTGAGCCAATAAGGCGCGAGACAGTGTGCTTTTCGCTAAACTCACTCATGTCGAACCGAAGAACGGCCTGAGGCGTGCTGAAGAGATACTCCGCCAATCTTTTGCAGACCTCCGTCTTGCCCACACCAGTTGGTCCAAGCATCATGAAGGACGCGATGGGTCTATTCTCTCCAGATAGACCCGCTCTTTGCAAGCGGATGGCGTTTGCAACAGCGGTGAGAGCCTCGTCCTGGCCTTTGACGTATTGGCGTAAGGAATCTTCCATATGGATCAGCTTTTCGCTTTCGCCGCTATTCAACTTCGATAACGGGATGCCAGTGGTTCGTGAGACAACAGAGGCGATATCGTCAGCGGTAACAGAGTCGTGTAGTAATGAGTCTGGACGACTCGCACCTGCCGCCACTCCCTCGTCATTGGGCAACTTCTGTTCCAGTTCTGGGATCCTACTGTACTGGAGCTCTCCAGCCTTGGCGAAGTTGCCCTCCCGGCGAGCCTGCTCGAGTTCCAATTTGGCTTTCTCTAAGTTTTCTTGCGCATTCTTGATTTCATCCAGCTCTGCGCGCTCCTTGTCCCATTTCTCCATCAGCACCTTGACTTCATCCTGCTTCTGTTTCAACGACTGTTCCAAGCGTTCACGTCGTTCCTTGCTGGCAATATCAGTCTCTTTGCGAAGTGACTCGAGCTCGATTTGTATGGTCATGATCTGACGGTCGAGCTCCTGAATAGCATCCGGTTTGCTTTCTTGTTGTAATCGTAGTGCGCTAGCGGCTTCATCGACTAGATCGATCGCCTTGTCGGGTAGGAAGCGGTCCGTAATGTATCGGTTGCTGTACGAGGCAGCGGCTACCAGAGCGTTGTCCGTAATGCGTACACCGTGGTGAACCTCATATCGCTCCTTTATGCCTCGCAAGATGGAGATGGTGTCCTGTACAGTAGGCTCTCCTACTACGATGGGTTGGAAGCGCCTTGCAAGCGCCGCGTCCTTTTCGATTTGCCGGTACTCGTTCAGTGTCGTTGCGCCACAAAGCTGGAGCTCACCCCGACTGAGTGCCGGCTTCAGTAGATTGCTCGCGTCGATGCTTCCTTCAGCCTTGCCTAGACCTAGAAGTGTATGCAGTTCGTCGACGAACAGTATCACGCCCTTTTTCGCCTCCTCTACCTCCTTCAAGACATTCTTTAAACGCTCCTCGAAATCGCCTCGAAACTTCGCGCCAGCGATGAGCGACCCTAGATCGAGCGATATTACGCGTTTGTCCTTGATCGATTCGGGTACGTCGCCTTTTACGATGCGCTGAGCTAGGCCTTCGAGTATTGCTGTTTTGCCAGTACCAGCACTTCCAATGACGACAGGATTGTTCTTCGTCCTTCTCGACAATATCTGTATTGTCCGTTGTATTTCACCGTCTCGTCCGATAACAGGGTCTAACTTGCCGTCTCGAGCTCGTGCTGTCAGGTCTACGCCATACTGCTCCAATGCTGGCTTTTCTGGTTCTCCACCCAGGTTCATTTTATGTGTTCCGCCTGGAGGATGAGGTCGTCCATTAGCATAGCCTCTGGCAGCTGTGACCGGTCTGATCAGACTTCGAGGTGATGGAACAACAGATATTTGACATAGCGGCGACGTTCGGATAGGAAGCTGTCGCGTGGCTACAGGCACAATGCGCCTTGCAGCGAGTCGCGCTCTATTGGTCAGCATGATGATGGCAAGTGTAGGAAATGAGCGAGCGTCAGCTTCTAAGGGATGAAGACGGTATCATTATATGCAAGATCGATGGCGGCCGAGCACAGGCTTTGAAGAAACTCCGCGAGGGTTCGATGACTTTCTACGTCTAAGGACGGTGCTTCAGAGGCACTCCACCACCAGAAGAACCATCTAGCAGCAGAGGGCCAGTCCAGGGGCCACGTATCTGCTCATTGAGCATTGAGAAACTTTATGAATAAGATCGAGATGCACGTAGACTTGCTGGGTGACATCTGTAAGGTAGAGAGGAGGGGTTGGGAGCGCGAAAGCACGTGCGGCTAGCGTCTGGGCGCTTGATTTTTCCGCCCGGGCGAGCGAGCTCAATCTCCTGTGCCCTAAAAAACTGTGTCCGCCTCCTCATCTACACCACAAACTCTACAAACTCCTCCGACTATCAACATGGGCTTCACCGATCTCGTCTCCGACGCTGGCCTGACCCTCCTGAACAACTGGGTCAAGACTCGCAGCTACGTTCTTGGGTAAGTTGCTACCCCACCATCATGTCCTGCGCACTATTGTGTTTTCGTACAGCACACACTCCCCGCTTCTATTATGATGAGAATATTTGGTCCGTGTTAATGAGGCGGCTTAAGACCCCGCTATCTGAATACAAAACCAAGCGCTTGTCGCACCTCTGATCAATTTCATACTCAATGCTGCATCCTTCTCAAGTTCCTCTGAGGAGTCATCAGCTAACGAAGTTGCAGCTACTCCCCATCGCAAGCCGACGTCAAGGTCTTCCAGCAGATCAAGCAGATCCCTGCACCAGAGAAGTACCCATACGCATGGCGCTGGTACAACCATCTCCTCACCTTTGAGGGCGAGTTTGATACCCTCCCCGGCGACCCCACAAAGGAGTTCACCGCCTACGGCCCAGAGGCCGGCGACCTCACCATCAACCCCGCCAAGGCTCCTGAGAAGGAGGCGGAGGATGACGACGAGATCGACCTCTTCGGCAGCGACGATGAGGAGGATGACGCGGAGGCTGAGAGGGTAAAGGCCGAGCGTCTGGCCGAGTACAACAAGAAGAAGGCTGGCAAAGTAAAGCCTGCCGCCAAGTCTATCGTTACCCTCGACGTAAAGCCCTGGGGTATGTCACCGAAACCAGTTGCCCAAGAAAAGCTGTGCTAACAATCATTAGACGACGAGACGAACATGGACGAGCTCAAGGCCAACGTGTTGTCTATCGAGCAAGATGGCCTTGTCTGGGGTGCGTCCCAGCTGGTGCCCGTCGGTTTCGGTATCAAGAAGCTCCAGATCAACTTGGTCATCGAGGACGAAAAGGTCTCGTTGACCGATCTACAGCAGCAGATCGAGGATTTCGAGGACCACATCCAGTCCACCGATGTCGTTGCTATGCAAAAGTTATAAAAGGGCTTTTAGTACTTCAAGTGGTATCTTGAGCATTTGACGAATGGCATGCCTGATTATGACGGATAGGGTTGGGGACGACTTACGGTTTGACGTCTTTATGAGCGTCTGCTAGACGGAAACAATGATGTGGTAAAAATACCGCCTTCCTTTGTGGAATCTATACATTCATCGTCTGGCGACTACACCCAACTATTGATTGTCCTTGTTTGTGAACCTTGCGCATGCTTGAACGAGAAAAATCGGTACTAAACGATGTGACATAGTGCGAGAGATGAAAGCCTCTCATGAACTCTACCCCTTTTGAGGGCTTCGTTACTACCTCCGGACAGACTGTCTGTAATGAGCTTTTGCGGACGCTTCTTTGCGTAAGTTTTATCTCACTGTACGAAAAGGACTGGTATGACTTGGGGTTTGCAATATAGAACTACAGGCACTGACGTTCAATCCTTCAAAATATCGCTACATGGGTGACTTGACCTGATGAATGGTCTTTTGGATATCTACAAACAGGAATAGGGCGCAGACGGCCGGGAATCTACTCGTACAGAACAGGCTACAGTCGAAAGCACTGGCCCCGGGGTGTAACGGTCAGTATGCCGTATAAAGGGCAAGGAATGCACCTCTTCTCATGGTGTCTGCATTGCAGCCCAAGAAGATTCTGTATATCTCCGCCGCACCCAACAGCCGATATCCGAAGCCGGCAAGGCTCGGTTTTCCACGGTGAAGACTAAGAAGGCTTGTCCCAAAGCTTGACAACAAAACGGGCTAAACGGCCCCTTGCCCGCGTTCCTGCGTCCCTGCGTCAGAGCAGTGGAACCCCCTGCTGATCTCAAATTTTGAACGCCTTAGGATAACATCACGATTATTGCACTTGAGAGAGCACTCAAGTATCTTTCGCTACAATAAAATATCCCGCCTTCCTTGCCGTACTATACTTCGAATTCCGAGGACTTGACGTTTGCCACACCACCGCGGCGTCTGCAGTACATTCACTGAGCCACTGGCGCGTTCTTTTAGTGCCCGACCGAAAGCGTGGGCACCCGCTAGACTACGGATGGACTCAACGGAATTTCGGCAGCAGATATATCAGGCTTCACCCCGGCACCTTGAAAAACCAATCGCTCCTGTAACTTGCCTAAACATATCGCTGGTATTGGGTAGCGCCTTCATCGACCATGAGCAATCAAGATCGATTCGTCGAAAAGGCAGAGAGTGCCGCCAGCCCCAATCGCATTCCCCATGGACACCCCACGAATCCTATACAGGAAGAACGACATGAAGAAATCGAGCGAACACCGACCAGGTCCAGCGTTGCGACAACTTCGACGTCCTCATCGGGCGCCTCCGCAGCAGAACGCGATGCCGACATGTCCAGGTTTCCAACACAACGCGACGATGTAGTAGATCTCGAACGTCATGCCACAGCATTGAGCAGAATACAAACACAGAGAAGCCAACACAGCCAGACGGTTGGTGGCAGCCTCAAGAATAGGATGTCTAGGAAACCGCTCCCCGCGTTTGGAGCTGGCAAGCCGTATCCACCACCACTACCGGAGAGAGAAGAATATGTCGTTGAATTTGAAGGTGTCGATGACCCGCTGCATGCTATGAATTGGCCGCTGAAAAAGAAGCTCGCAACGGCGGCAATGCTTGGGTTCACGACACTTACTGCAGCGTTCGGTAGCTCCATCTTCAGTGCTGCGACGGGCGCTATCATGCACAAGTTCCATGTAGGATCAGTTGTCGCTACGCTAGGGACGTCCTTCTACGTGCTGGGCTTCGCGACTGGACCGATTCTATGGGCACCGTTCTCTGAGCTAAAGGGTAGACGATTGCCTCTAGTCATCGCCTCGTTTGGATTCTCTGTATTCAACATTGCGGTAGCAACAGGCAAAGATCTACAGACTGTGTTGATCTGTCGGTTTTTCTCTGGGTTCTTTGGAGCTTGTCCTCTCACGGTAAGTACACCCTGTAGGTCTTCGGGGTATCAATATACTAACAAAGGCTAGTGCGTCGCAGCAGTATTTTCCGACATGTTCAATAACGCTACGAGAGGTATGGCAATTACTATCTTCAGTATGACGGTGTTTACGGGTCCGCTTTTGGCACCTTTCATCGGCGGTTTCATCGTCATGTCTGACCTCGGATGGCGCTGGACTACATACATCGTTTCCTTCATGGGATTCGCCGCGTTCACATTGAACTTGCTCTTCCTCTCCGAGTCCTATCCCCCCGAGATCCTAGTCCTCAAAGCTGCGGAGCTGCGCCGCCGGACGAAAAACTGGGGCATTCATGCGAAGCAAGAAGAAGTTGAGATCGACTTTCGACAGCTGGTCGAAAAGAACTTTTCGAGGCCGATTCGTATGTTGTTTACAGAGCGTATTGTGCTACTCCTGAGTGTGTACACGGCTTTTATCTATGGTCTGCTGTACCTCTTTTTAACAGCCTACCCCTTGGTATTTCAAGGTGTCCACGGGATGAATTTGGGTGTCGGAGGTCTGCCTTTCTTAGGCATGGTTACTGGCCAGCTGTTGGCAGGGACTTTGATTTTCATTCGACAACCGGGATATCAGAAGAAGCTTGCCGCAAATAACAACGTTCCTATTCCTGAATGGCGACTACCGGAGGTAATCATCGGGGGCATCTGCTTCTCAGTAGGCATGTGGTACGTACTCCTATGACAAACAATATCCGAATGTTTTGCTAACATACAGATAGTAAGTAACTACTTCTCTAGTAAATGACGTTCCCAACAACCGCTTAGAGATTGTCTCAAGCACCTACCCTAGTTCTTGTCTAACACAGTACTTGTGTCCTCCTGTAAAGAATGATGCTAATTACTTTTAGTCTGGTTCGGTTGGACTGGGTATAGAGCAGATATCCACTGGATCGTCCCCACTCTCTCTGGTATTTTGATCGGATTTGGCCTTCTGAGCATCTTCCTACAGTCGCTCAATTACCTCGTTGATGCGTATCTCATGGTGCGTATATTCAAATTGGGCGCGAACCTAGATTAATGCTAATATTCTTCCCAGTTCGCCGCCTCCGCGATCGCAGCCAACACGTTCATGCGCAGTCTATGTGGAGCGTGTTTCCCTTTGTTCGCCCGACAAATGTTCTTGGGCATGGGTATTCAATGGGCAGCTACGCTGCTTGGTTGTATAGCTGCGCTCTTAGTTCCAGTCCCGATCTGGTTCTACCTCAGAGGCGCGAAAATCAGGGCGAAGAGTGCTTATGCACCCACAGCCAAGCCATCGTCTGCTGAGGAATAACAACTTAACACCGAACGTTCTGCGCGTAAATGTTCGCATTTGTGACACATACAATGGGGGCGGGGGTTGCTTTGAGCATTTAGCGTTGCCTTCAAAAAGATACCACTTCACGCTTTTAAGAGCGACTACACGTAATTGTAATGCATTAATAGAGACTTTAATTACTAGAAATTGGCAAGTATGCTCATCTAGTATCAATACTACCCTCAGCTCACTCACTTCCTAAACAGACTCGTCGCAGAACCCGCCAGTGGGTGGGGCTGAAACTCCATATCTCCTCCACCAAACAGCGGTGTACTATCGTCATCCACTCTGCTCGGCGTTGTCTTGGTTTCACCCCTCATGATCTCCACCGTACTAATAATCGGTAGCGCAAGCAACAACAATGGTAGCAACTGCCCAAAGCTCCAGCTTCCCTCGCTCGGTCCTTCCAAATTAACAGATTTGGGTGGGCTGCCAAAGGCCTGAGACTCCAAGACAACGCGCACCGTGGCGCCGATACCCATTGCCAGACACGTTGCGAGGCCGACGACTTGAACCGATTTCAGCCAGCGAGGGTTCGAGCGGTTGTGTAGGTACCAGGTGGACAGAATGAAGACGATGCCCTGACCAGCTATGACGGCAATCGTGCCTGCAATGCTGAGCGCGGCGTTGGACGAGGAGCCTCGAGATTCGACTTCCCAGACACAGGCAATGGGAAGTCGGGGCTCCATGTTCTTGAGGACGGTTTGTAGGATGAAAATTCCAGATAGAATGCCAAGAAACATGTTAATCAACATGAGAATCTGCCTTATCCAGCGGAGTACCCAGTCTCTTTTGAAGTCGTTGACCAACGCTAGCAGTGTCGCCAAATTGGTTGCCGTCGAGAGTGAAGAGAGGAGCCAGATGATGAAGAAGTGATATGGAACCATCGTCTTCATTTTCGCGAGCCCAACGGATTGAATGCCGATTCCGGTCAAGATCTGTTGATCGGAGAAGGACTGTAGTAGTTTGCGACATATTGGCGCGGAAGTCGACTTGCGCAGCCCAAGGAGAATTATTGTAGCTGACAGGAGGATGGAGATGAAATTTGTTATTATGAAGGAGAGCAAGGTCTGCCGAGTGTCAGTGAGAACAATACTTCTTGGGTCTAGTCATCGGGTGGAGATGGAGGGGATCTTGCGTACTCCAGCACCTGCTACTCCAGCGTCTGTGTGTGTAGAGTCTGGGACATGCGAGCAATTTCCACCGTTGAACACCATGTTCACTCTCGGTTATCAAAGTCTGTCTATGACGAGACCTGTTTGTATGGCAGAGTGTCGCAGTAAACAGCGTGAAATCGCGAGAACGTCCAGAATTCAAGTCAGAGGTGAAGATGAAAGTGCACGTTGGAATTTCAGCGCACAGCCTCTTCCTATGGCATCATCAGCAAGGTCTCACGCCTAAATTAAGGCATGCTGGCGAGCAATGCTGGCGCGCGATGTTGCGAACAAGGGGTGAAAGCGCCGATCAGACAAAGGGGACACGGAAACTTGCTGGCGAATCGTTGATCTTTGGCTCTTTGTACCTGTGGCGCAGCGCTTAATCTGCGACATGGCGAAACGCGCGATTGATCCAGTCGCAACAGCAGTTACGCAGTTTCAACAACGGGCGTTAGCCAAGGCGACAAGTAAAGATTTTAGAATATACTTACAGATTGGTTCCTTTGAGAAATATGAGCATCAACCACACTTGTTGTTAGCGCAAAGTTTTGCATTACGAAGTCACGTTTCTCCGATAGAACATGTCTTGTGTCGAAGGATCCCCTTGCTTGTTTGTACTTGCGGTACAATAGCTTTATGCCCAGAAACAGTATTTACAGAGACACGAGTCCCTGGTGGTGTAGAATAGGACGAAACGTCGTATACACTATGTGGCGTTGCGGGCTTCCGGTGACCGTGCGGTCCACTAGCTCCCGCTGCATCTCCATCTTTCTTGCATCCAAAGCTCTTAGACTCCTGTAACAAGTCGTCATGGCGGAGTACTGGAAGTCAACGGTAAGTGAAATATCTTCTATTTTGCGCATGCAGGCTGACATCGAGACAGCCAAAATACTGGTGCAAGTTTTGCTCTACGTACGTAAAAGACACCAAGTTCGAGCGCGCACAACACGAAGCCACTGGCCGCCACCAGGGAAACATCCAGCGCAGTCTCAAGGGTCTACACCGCGAGCAAGAAAATGAGCTGCGCCAGAAGTCCCGCGCGCAAGCTGAGGTCGCACGACTCAACGGCCTTGTACCCTCATCTTCCACTCCCTCAGTAGCGACCGGCGTAGGCGGCACACCCACGTTCGAGAAGCGGCCCGAGAAGAAGGCGACTGTAGACGACAGGAAACGACAATGGGAACAACTAGCAGCTATGGGGGTTGCACTGCCCGATGCTGCAAGAGGGGATTTGGCGATTGCAGGGGACTGGAAAACCGTCTCTCACCAGGTGGTGGGAGAAGTCAACGAGGAGGGAGAGTTCAAATCACTAGCCCTGAATAAGGGTGTAAGAAAGAGGAAAATCGACGAGGAGGAAGAAGAGCGGGAAGCAGCGGGTGAAGTCATTACGAAAAGGAAAGGATGGGGTCATACATTCAAGGCTTTCCCAGGCAGCAAAGGTGGGGATGATGACATAGAGACACTACTTGGGAAGAAACCAGCAGATCAGGAGGTCAAGAAGGAAAAGGAAGATGATAGCGGTGTGAAAGCAGAGGCTAAAGAGGAAAGCGAAGACAAGGCTCTCCAGGATATACCCACGGTGGCGGAGGCGGAGGCACAGGCTTCTAAGGCCACGGTCAAACAGGAGGAAGATGCACCAGCCGCACCCACCGTAGTTTTCAAGAAGAGGAAAAGGATTACGAAGTGATGCAAGCAGGATAAAGCTCCTTTTGAAGCAAAACTCGACAGTACCACTTCACGACGCAAATGCTTCGACGACCCACGGACTCATTCGGCGTCAAAACACAGGCCACGGGAGCACACTATTCCTTGACCTTGCGATTCCGAAAGCTTTCGCCAAATCATACCGCTCAACTCTTTGAGATTTGGCTGACTACTGTGGACTTTGTGTGAGCCACATTACACAATCTAGCTGTGATATCGCTTGAGGAGGAGTGAGCATAGGGTAGATGATTAGGTCGATCAGACTGTAAGATATACAGTGCAAACAGCCGGTAATAGACATCGCGCAGAGCCATTTGCACAGTGGTCGATATCTGGGTCGCTCAGACAAAGATTTGGGAGCGGGGCGAGTATTGACTATTTGACAACTTCAACCTGCAAGACTTCCAGTGTGATCACTAAGTCATCACTTAGACAGTATAAATTCAATACTCTCCTAATACCTTGAATCAATGCGTCTCTCTTAACTTTCCATGTAAAGTCCACTTTTTTGATCGCCGCATGCACCTAAACTTTAAACCCCTGCCCAACCGTCTGCCAAGCGCGTAACTGCGAGCTCGCGTCGCCAACACCAGCCAACTGTCGCGAGCTACCGATACGTGCAATTCCACAACCACAACCTCAACTATTAATTTTGTTCCCCCCTTCTCTTCTCTCATGGTCGCGTCATAGTATGCTTCAATTCAACTGCTGAATTCCTATACGCGACCATGCATCTCATCAAGCCGCAGTGGTTGACACACCCGGGTTCGTTCACCTTGGCTCTTTAACAGCGCTACTCACGCCCTCTCAACATCTGGGAATACGTGCTAACATTACGTTTGTACAATAGGCGAACTCAAAGACTTCGAAGTATACAGCTGCCACGTTTCGCCGGACGGATCGCGTTTGGTTACGGCCGCCGGAGGTTCGTTAACCTCCATTGCGGAGCTCATGCGCGCTGCGCGCATCCCAGGAACAAGACTAACTGCTACTTTGCAGACGGTTACGTCCGAATATGGTCCACCGAAGCTATTCTAAACTCCAACAACCCCGAATACACGAAGCCAAAGCAGCTAGCAGCTGTGAGCCACCATTCAGGCACGATACACGTAGTCCGCTTTTCCTCCAACGGCAGATATCTGGCATCAGGCGCAGACGACAAAATAGTATGCGTTTATGCGCTAGATAAGAACGCGCCAACACATGCTGCATTTGGTGGGTGACATAGAACGTGTAGGGGAACAACTGCTGATGGAAGGGATAGGATCAAACGAGCCTCCACCGGTCGAAAACTGGCGAGTCATCCGCCGTCTTATAGGACATGACAATGATGTACAGGATCTCGGCTGGTCATTCGACTCGTCCATATTAGTCTCTGTAGGGTTAGATTCGAAGGTCGTGGTCTGGTCGGGACACTCGTTCGAGAAGCTGAAGACGTTGTCAAACCACCAGAGTCATGTCAAGGGCATTACGTTTGATCCAGCGAACAAATACTTCGCAACAGCTAGCGACGACCGCACGATTAAAGTCTATCGATTTAATTCCCCACCGCCGAATGCGACCCAGCAAGACCAGGTCAACAATTTCGTCCTCGAACACACCATCACAACACCCTTTCTCACATCACCGCTTACCACATATTTCCGACGTTGCTCTTGGTCGCCAGACGGAGCACATATAGCTGCGGCGAACGCTACAAATGGACCGGTGAGTTCGGTAGCTATTCTTGCGCGCGGAACCTGGGATGGAGACATCAGTCTGGTGGGCCACGAAGGGCCAGTAGAGGTCACCGCTTTCTCTCCAAGATTGTTCTACCGAGACCCGCCGAGGCCCGAGCATGATGGAAGCGTGTATCAGCCTACCGTTACGATTGTCGCATGTGCCGGACAGGACAAGTGCCTTAGTGTGTGGAATACGAGCTTCCCTAGACCGTTCATGATCTCGCAGGAGCTAGCCATGAAGTCAATATCAGACCTGGCGTGGGCGCCCAACGGAGAGACCCTTTTTGCGACTAGCTTAGACGGAAGCATATTGACACTCGTTTTTGAACCAGGAGAGCTAGGATACCCTGCGTCGCTTATGGAGAATGAGAAAACACTTTCGAAGTTTGGTGCGGGCAGAAGAGTCGGAATTATCGAGGGTACAGACGCTCTACTTCTAGAAGAGAGTAGCAAAGAAGGGGAATTGAAAGGTGTGCAGGGCAGGATGGGTGCTTTGATGGGTGACGGTGGTGCTGTTCAGCCGCCAACGATCACAAACGGTACCAATGGTATTTTACCTACAACAACTCTCACGAACGGATCGACTTCTACTGCCCAACCACCGGCTCCCGTCGAGCCACCTCCGGATCAACGGGTGGAAAAGCTCAAGCAACGAGTGACTGTTACCAAGGAGGGAAAGAAGCGAATAGCCCCAATGTTGGTATCGTCATCTTCTGGGGTTGGCGCATCATCCCTACCACAAACCCAGCTCATCTCCGCGACGACGACATCAGGCGGGAGAAGTGAAAACCCGCACAATATTCTCGATTTGTCCAAACCATACGATGGATTCCCCAAGGGGGGATTGGCGTCAATGCTGATCGGGAACAAGAGGAAATTCGCCGAGATTGAGGGCGATGAGGACCGTCAACTTGAACGAAGACTTGCTGCTTCGGTCCGACCTGGAGGCGCAGCTATAGTTTTGAATAGCGAGAATGGCCTCATCCCACCAGCTGCGGCTCCTCCAGGTGGAAACGAACTGCAGGGGCCTCCGAAAGTCTTACGGCCGGCTATTGTTAACCCATCGCTAAGTGTAAGTCAGGTACGATTGGCTGTGCCCAAAGTCAGAAGTGTCATCGTGCGGACAATGGATGGAAGCGAGCCGCCCCAGAATGGAGTGGATGCCAACACTGGGAAGGCGGAGATACCGGACACTGTGATCTTGGAAGCACGCAATGCCACAGGGCCATCACGGACAGGACGACCTCAAGATCACGATCCAACGAGGATGGCTTGCACAAGTAAGGGTCAGTCCCTCTGGCAAGACTTTCTGCCAAAGGCCGTGCTCTTGGTAACAGGCAACACCAACTTTTTTGCAGCCGCATGTGAAGACGGTTCAGTGTACGCATGGTCACCGGCGGGTCGACGGACAATGAACGCCGTGGTACTAGAAGCGCAGACTGTCATCATGGATTGCCGTGGCTGGTGGTTGATGTGCATCAGCGCCGTCGGTATGTGCTATATTTGGAACCTCAAGACCATGTCCGCACCGCACCCACCGGTCTCATTAGCGCCCATTCTCGACATAGCAGCGTATGCACAAGGTCCGCACCTTACACGCTCTCCTGGAATCGTATTTGCGCGATTAAATTCTGGAGGTCGGCTGGTAGTCGCCATGTCGAACGGCGAGGGGTACACATACAATCCCGACATGTATATCTGGCAACGCATATCGGAACCCTGGTGGGGTGTTGCCAGTCAATATTGGAACTCGACGGACTCATCAGTCGGCAACATTAGATCATCACAGGACAAGCATGCGCCGACCGAGAAGGACGATCAGGTATCGATCGAGAACATCTCCGCCGGTATTATACCGTCCCTCGAACGCAACACGACGAACCAGTCTCTCCTCCAGGGTCGAGCATTCCACCTACAACGACTCATCAAAGCGCTGATCTCAGCCGAAGGATTTGAGGCCTTGGAGAGCTGTGCTAGCATAGCACATCTTGAAAACCGGGTCGCTGCTGCGAGGACGCTGGGCGCACGGGAGGAGTTCAAGATTTACCTGACCATGTACATCAAGCGCCTCGGTGCCGAAGGCCTCAAAGGCAAGATTGAAGAGTTGCTACGCAGCTTGAGTGGCAATCTCATCGTCGAGGATGAGGACGAAAGTGAGGACACGAAGAGCCCTGAGGTGATTTGTGGGTGGAAGAGAGAAGAGTTACTGAAAGAGGCGGTGCTGATTCTTGGTAAGTGCTCTGCACGCTTTGACATGACCCCATGCACACCAAACTGACTCAATAAATAGGTAAACACCGTGATCTTCAGCGCATAACAGTGCCGTATGCGCGCCTCCTCGGAATCGTCACGGAGGGCCAGCGACAAGACGAGCAAGCTATGATTACGGACGTGTAGAATACCCCCTTTTTCTTTCTTACTTCTGTATCAAAAGTACTTTTGTCCACGTGTGGTTATGGAATAGGCGCGCTCTGGTTCGTCAATAGGCGCGCTTCTGGCGCTCTGGTCCGTCTCGGGAACGCATAGACAGGTGTATTAATAGCGAGGAGGTCGACTTCTGGGCTAAGATGGACGTCGACTTGACTACGATCACGACGTTGCAGGGGCAAATGCAAACCGTCATTTTGCCTAAGAGGTTGGTTGACGTTCCATGCATTCTCGCGATTTCTCACGATGTGGTATCTTCACTCGGCCAGTATTTGGTGCCTATGACTCCAACACCTAGTATTCTACAACCCGCAGTAGTCTGTTTCCACGACCCCATTAAAAAAAGGTAAAAGAGGACACAAGATTTCCAAAAGGCTTACGTGCAAGTAAATCCACTTATTCATGCCCTAACAGTAAGCTTATGATTACTATTCGCCGGCACGCTAAGCCGGCAAAGATGGATGTGATGCCGCCGCTTTCCCTTGCGATCTCGATCATCACCCGATCCCGATGTCTGCAATGAACGCCTTGGCCGAAGACTTTCCTATTAGAGCGACGTGGGGTGTAGTTTGATGTTCAGAGGCAGCTGACTTGGGGCGAGTGGATGGGTATTGTATTGCTGCGCCACCTACCGCCCGCAGTGATATTAGCACGTGAGTGGTTGGCCGGTTTGGGCGATTGGGTTTGAGGGCGATCAGAGTTGCTGGTTTCAATGGATCTTTGGAAATCTTTCTAGTTTGGGTAAATTGTTTGAGAAGGATTTCTCCGAATGCTTTCCTGGATCTCGATTGACTTTGGCATGTTTCCTAATGGAGTAAGTTTTCATAGTCATGCTTTGAGGAACGATTCTTTCGGCAAAGTCAAAGGCTATTAATTCTCTGTGTAACATAGCGGTAGATATTAAAGTAAAATCTACTCTGGCACAAAGCTGTTTCCGGATTTAAACCTAAGTTATGCAGGGGTGTAACGTAGGTAATAAGTAGCACGAGCGGTGGCTATGCATACCTAAGCTTGCCCTGAGCTAGTTTGAGCACGCCATAAACTATAGTCCACGGGTATTGAGGCAGTAAAATTCATATAATATAAGGCTAGCTAAAAAAAAATATTAAAGCTAATAATTACAAAGTTATAGGCTAATACCGAGCCTATTATTGGGAAAGCGTCCAAGCCTCGGGATTGCTGAGAAGCGATCCTTTCCCCAACGTCCATTCATCCAACAGCGCACGCATCCTGGAGTCAATGGACTCGACATGTTTCGAACCGCTGTGAGATTGGCGGCTTCTTCGGCAAACTATACTGGAGCTACCGGGCGCAGCTATGCCTTTAAACAACTCATCCAAGAGCGGCCATATATCGGGCGCGTTTGGCTTGCCAGGTCTGCCTGTCCCTCGCTATCTTTTGTGCTGATCATTTGGCTAAGGATCCGCAGATCCGACGAAGAGAACTTCATCTTGAAAGACATCCCGGAAAATATGTTCACGGCATTCGAATCTGGCACTCGAGCTCAGATCAAGGCTAGCCCATATCTGCGACTTCCAATTGACAGCATTCCTAGTCAAAGAATATTTGTGTATCGGTTTTTTACCGAGGACTTCCTGACCCTTGTCAAAAATCAAATTCCTCTGAAAGGGCGGAAAGAAATTCTGAAGTCAAGTTTGCAAGGTCTGGTTGACCTGCACGCCCAGGATGTCGTTCATTTAGGTGGGTAATGCTGAATGGCTCGATTTCCAGCACTGACAATGTTATGTTCAGACGTCAAGCCGGACAATGTCATGGTTGATATCCACGGGAGCGGCAGCGAGCTTGTCGTTGAAAAGGCTCAGTTGACGGACCTCGAAAATGCAGCGTACTTGCCGAAAGGCCGATGTATCAAGGGGATGCTGCCAGGGAACGATAATTGGCGGAGTCCGGAAGGACATCTTCGTGGTGAACTCAACAAGCCCACGGACATCTTCTCCTTTGGCGCCATGGTAAGCCTTATTTTTTGTTTAGAAGCATGACTGCTCTAACTGTAGCATGAAGTGCATATACGCTGTACTTGGTCGCGTGATCTTTGGGCCAGATGAAGGAATGAGGAAATTTACGGATCAAGGGGCATTAGCCTCGATGGTTCGTCTGCAGAGACAAGTGTCGTACTTTAGCGACAGAGACGGAATCAACGGGCTCTTGACGCATGTTGGGGATGACGAGCTCAGCTTGCAGCTTCTGAGCAATGCTTACGACGGCAAAGACGATGACGACCTTGGTTACAAGCATTTCTCGACATGGCCAGAGATCAAGGACGACAGCTTTAAAGATCTTGTCCTATCCATGATGAGTTTGGATCCTAAGAGGCGGATCACTGCAAAGCAGGCATTGGAACACCCGTGGTTCGAAAGTGTTCAGCTTAGATAGAGTCACTTCACACTGGTTCGTCATCGTAGTTATATTACTATTGAAGACAAATCGAAAGTCGTTGAAGTACATATTCTGCCAGTGGCGCCTCGCTTGCTTTGACGCAGAGGCGATCAACCAAATCAGGCGTATGCCACGAGTAGATTTGACTTGAAAATAGCGGTATATACCCAGCGGTACATCTGTGAGCGACCAGCCTTGAGACGCAAGATTTGAGGCACATAGCAGTCTTCATGGCTGCAGCTCCTAGGAGCAGCTCGCAACCAATGCCCTATTGAGAACATTTTTCGCAAATTGTAGACTCTCGTAGCCATGTTTAAGTGGACGATCTGGACTCTCGATGCTGCTGATGCGGTACATAGATGCTCGCTTGATCCTGTGTAAGCGCTCTGACCCGCTGGCATGCCCCTACGTTTGGATGTTGCTTGGATCAACGTCGGTTCAAGTATATGCTCTTCCTCTTCACAGTGAGGCTCTGACTGCCTTGCTCAATCCACTCTCCTCCTGACACTGCGGCCACTCTCATCCGTGTTGATCCCCATGACTACATCCTGCACTAATTCTCGCAACTGTTGTTGTACCTCATCTGACTGGTAGTCGTCCCTCGCTGCAAGCTCCTCTATCCGTCTCCGTATCTCAGGATCGGGCGCTTCTCCCGCAGCATCCTCTGCCATGGTACCCATGTTGATCTGAACACCGTTTGGTAGCGGAGGCGGGGCATGTACACCTTCCACCTCGACTGCGCTCGCGCTTGCTGGTTCGCTGCCTGTCCGCAGGCTCTTCAGATACTGGTAGACTTCATGCGCCTCGCCCTCCTCTTCACCAATCTTCTCTTCTGCTGTCTTGCCCTCTTCATTTCTCAGGTTGATATCTGCGCCCAGCTCTTCGACTAGACATTTTGCGACTTGGGCGTTTTCGGTCGCGAACAGAGCCGTTTCGCCGTCTTCGTCGAGGATGTTTACGTTGGCGTTGTACTTCTGGACTAGCTCGCGCAGCACACTGAGCTGGTTATACGATGCGGCTGCGTGGATGAGCGAGTAGCCGTGCGCATCGCGCGCTGAGGCGAGCTGTGGATGTTGGGCAAGCGAGCTGAGGATGGCCTGGGGACGAGTATCGATCAAGTTGAGCAGGAGATCGATAGTAGGTGCCGGGAGCGCCATGACTGGAGGGGCAATGTTCGATTGTCGACTGCGGTTTTTTTGGTCTACGCGTCTTTGGTATCCTGGGGTTCGACTGACTAACTAACTAATAACAGATCTAAAAAATGACGTGTGCGGAGAATTTGTGTGGCGTCGTCGGCATCTAACCCTCTCTCGGACCCGATCGTCTTGACCTCCATGATCCTAGCCCATATCACCCCCGATCTGTTGCCGTAATTTTGTTTTTGAAATCAGCGAGACGCTTGGTGTGCTTGGCCCCGACTAATTGTCATGGCCACAACATGGAGCCCGAGGCGCCCGTGTCCACTGCTCGTCCTTCTGGGCGCTAGCTGAGACGATGCGCGCCATTCACCACCCAGCTACTGCTTTCACAGCCTCAATAGGGGACGTCAGATTGGGCTTGGCGGTGTCGTGTGCCCTTCATCCCCGGGCTTTGCTTCCGTTGACGCCCCGGGTAGGCTTTCTACTCTTGAAGTGTCTTCCCGCCAACTACCTTGTCTTGCATAACGCGTCAACAGTGACCGCAGCAACTGTAGGAGTGACGCCGGATTCGGCCTTTTACCTTGCTGCGCACGGCGATCCACCCTCTATGCGCTCGCTTCATTAAGCGGCTTGGGACGTTTCGCGCCTCGTTGGCATACACTCTTGATTTCACCAATTCCTCCTTTGCTGTCGCTACGCAACTCCTCGCAAACATGAAGACGCTCAGAGGCGTGAGCTTGCCCTCGGTACGACTCATTACATCATACATCTTCGACTGGATCGTCATTGTGTAAGTGAATAGCCGATATGTCTCACTGAGACATCCAGCCTGTTGCTTCAACAGGACAAAGTGTCGCGTACCAGACAGTTGCGTGCAAAGACCGAGAGCTGACAGGCCAACAGCGCAATAGCAGCCGTTGGCGCTGGATGGGAATATGTCGAGCCCTTCCACCGTCCCTTCTCCCCAGTCGATCTCTCGATAGCGTACCCCCACGAAAACCACGAGACAATCCCAACATGGCTCCTTATCGTCGTCGCACTCCTCGCGCCCGCCGGCATCATCTTCTTCGTTTGCTTGCTGTTCGTGCCAGGGCCAACGGCTGAACGAGGAACGCCAAAGTCGCTCATTTGGCGGAGGAAGCTCTGGGAATGGAACACGGGATGGATGGGCTTGGCTTTGTCTCTCGCGACGGCTTTCATGATTACCCAAGGCATGAAGAACCTATTCGGCAAGCCCCGACCTGATTTGCTGTCGCGTTGTCAACCAGATTTGTCGCCCGGTGCCATTAAGAGAGCCGCCATCAACCCTATAGGAGAGATATTCAACGAGAACTGGGTACTCGTAACTTCAGCCATCTGCACGACTAAGGACGAGGACCTCTTGAAGGACGGATTCAAGTCGTTTCCCAGCGGCCACGCCAGCTGTAAGTGTTTCAGCTTCCTCACCCAACTTCTCCTTTGCTGACTACGAAATGCAGTTTCATGGGCTGGTCTGCTTTACCTTACTCTCTTCCTCGCCTCTAAATTCTCTGTGGCAATTCCATTCCTTCCACCTCGCCCATACAGTACAAACCCGGCACACACGTCCGCCGTAGCCCCCTCCAACTTCAAAAAGCTCTCAGCGCTGCCCTTCCACAAGCAAGAGTCCACACTCTCCACGCCAACCTACACCGAAGAACACATTGTACCTATTCGCTACCAAAACGCCGCGCCTCCCGTTTATACTCTCGTCCTGATCCTCGTGCCCGTTGGATCCGCAATCTATATCGCGAGCACACGCTTCACCGACTTCCGTCACTTCGGGTTCGATCTCCTCTTTGGTAGTCTGATTGGTATCACGACAGCTTGGTTCAGTTTCCGATTCTACCACCTTCCCATTACTCGCGGAGCTGGATGGGCATGGGGACCACGAAGCTATCAACGCGCGTGGGGTATTGGTGTCGGCAGGGGTTCATACGTTGGGACTGAGGGCTGGAACAGGGCTGGGAAGTCGGAGACGGCGCCGAGAAATAATGGGAACGAACTCAGGCCTGAGGACGAGGTGGAATTGAGGGATCATGCCGGTGTTTTCAATAACCATGATGAGAGGAGGGGCGATCTGCCTGCATTGCATGCTCCTGGTCAGGCTGTGTAGCTTTCATGTATGCGTGTATGATTATCTGAGGAGGCGTTGGACAACCCTTTGTTTTTTAATCAAAATTTCAGGAGAAGGATGTCGAGGATTGTATACCATGGTAGATAATAGTTCTCTCTCTAGCTTTTTAAACGAACATACTACATTATTGATCTCGAGTGCAAAATCTTGAATAGCCTCAACTCCATGAAACTTACACAGTAACAGTCTCTAGGGTAAAGAGCACGGAGCAATATATTGAAGTTAGACGAACGATCAGGATACCCCATTTACTCAGCATGTTGTACTCATTAAACTGCCTATTCCCTACAGTTGTTTTCTGCGCGAAGCAGTAGTCTTGAATCGTGTTCCTTTACTCTACTCAAAAAACAGTGATGAAAAGCTATGAAGTAATCCCCGAACCTAGATCCTAGAGCACTCTAGAATCCAAATCAGAAAAAATTAACAAGATTTGACAGTAAAGGTGTAGCGGAAAGAACGAACAAGGTTGTCAACAAAGACACATGTGAATCAAAGCGCTATCGATAAGCCTAAGCACGTGCCATCGCAACGAAACCCTCGTTTTGCCCGCGCCCAAGATTCACCGCGGTTGCCGAATATCTCGAACGTTTCTACATACTCTTGACACACACACACACGACACGACAAATACACGCGCGCATACTCAACAACATCGACCATCCACCACCCGACCCTCGCAAATCAACCGCAAGCCCACTCCCCCGTTCCACGCCCCCATTCATCGATCATCGAACACCGCAGGTAGCCATGTCCTCGCAAGCCTACACCGGCGGCTACCAAGCTACGCAAACCAGCACGCAAGACGCCGCCGCCATCGATTCCACCGCGCGCACCGTGCACTACAAGTGCGGCGACTGCGATCAGGACGTCCCGCTGAAGCGCGGTGAGCCCATCCGGTGTAGGAACTGCGGACATCGCGTGCTGTATAAGCAGAGGACAAACCGGTGAGTAGTTTGGACACTTGGCTATGGTTTAGGCAGGAATAAAGAGGATAGTGGGGAAAAAAGAAAAGGGGAGTATCTGGATAATGACGAGGGCTAACGTTTCTTCATAGTATGGTTCAGTTTGAGGCGCGATGAGCGACGACAAGTGGATGCGGCTTCGCTGCGAGAATAGATACCAAGGGACATGATATGGGCCGGCTACATAGGTGCTGACCAAAAGATTTATGAGTTGTCAAGTGTGGCATCGGAGCGGGTTTGGCTTTGAACATGGAGTTACGGCAGCCTAGGAACCATTTCCATGTGGCGAAAATCGCACGATATGCGGAAGGAGAGAGATGTGAAAGGGAAGCCATGTAGGCTATAGGCACCTAGTCATAGTCATAGTCACGATTCGGCTCAGACAAATCCTTGATGCGCACACCATGCTCATTTTCTTATCTTGTAAAGTCTCTCGTCAATCCCATCATACATTCCCATAACAGTAAACCACCAAAATATGCCAATACAGAGGGAGGTTGCATATGGCTCCACAATTGCTAGATGATCCGGCATCGAGGTTCGGACAACGATCCGCTCAACGCTAGTACCGTTATACACGTGGACATCTCGATGCTGTTGTGAGACTTGACGCCTCGCAAGGGTGGCTTGAATCATGAAACTGGTAGCTATGAGGTGACGGAGAGTTCTAATGAGAAAAGACCAAGGTGAGAAGAGGATCCAACGCCCATGCGATGCGTGTAATCCGATGTGATACTCTGAAGTCATATTTGGCCGATGAGAAAGCCGTTCAAAGCGCATGCTATAATCTATAAGGCATGTAATGCACGTCTCTATGATCCTCTGAAGGCATCGAAACGCCTGAACGTATAACCGATGAAAGGCAACCTCGTCGCATACTCGTCATCACCAGATTGATCAGCCTGAGCCCTATACGCAGCGCTGGTGTCGTTCTGATCAATCTCATCGATGGGGAAGTACTGCGTGTCAACGTTCGACTGCAGTTTGGGCTCGAATGGCGCGCGAATACGGCGCAAACCATCCCATGAGACGCCGCGGAAGAACGGGTGCTGTTTGATTTCGCTGGCGCCACCAATGCGGCCAAGGCGATGTTCGGCATCGCAGATCAAGCTAAGGCATGTTCGTCAGCTTCAACTGACTCGGGTGGATATTGACAACTCAAAAAACACTCACCGCCTGACAAAATCTTCAGCCTCTGCACCTAGCTGCTGGTCCGGTGGAAAGTGTAAGTTGCGCGGCCAATCGACAATCTTGCGGTATGTGTCATGTGGTTCTTCAGCGCAGAATGGTGGCCAACCGATAAGGCATTCGAACATAATCGTTCCAACAGACCACCAGTCACAGCCATAGTCATATCCTTGGCCACTGAAGATTTCCGGCGCAATGTAGTCGGGAGTACCCACGGTGGAGTAAGCGAGCTGCCGACGGGACTTTCTCCATGTATTGATTTGGGTGCGGTTGCTGACGGTTAGCTGAATTTGGTCCAGATTCATTGAAGCTCGGTTGTCCCGGTTGGACTTGTGTGCGCCTCCAGCAAGTAGCTTCTTGTAGTAACCGGCGTCGTGCTCCTTGTGGAAACCTGTTGATAGACCGAAGTCGGTCAGTTTGATATGACCTCCACGGTCCAGCAGGATGTTATCAGGCTTGATGTCACTTGTTGTCGTTAGCAAAGCCTACTCTAACATGCATATAACCCAGCATATCCTTACCGATGTATGAAACCAAGCTTGTGTACAGCTTCTATGGCAAGAGTGATTTCGGCCATGTAGAAGCGAGTGATATCCTCAGTGAAGATCTCGTACTTGATGAGCATGGTCATCAAGTCGCCACCAGGTAAGAACTCCATCAGCATGTAGAGGAAGGCGTTATCTTGGAAAGTGGTGTGTAGCTTGACGACCCATGGGCTGTCTGACTCGGCAAGAATATCACGTTCTGCTCGAACGTGAGCCAGTTGGTCTTTTTTAAACTATTCTTGGTTAACGTCAAAGTCACTCCGTACGTCACCGAAGATTGAGGACCTACCATCTCTTGTTTGACAAGCGACTTCAATGCGTAGATCTTGCCATCGTTCCTTCGCTGGACAAGCTTGACTTCTCCAAAAGCACCCTTGCCAATGATCTTTAATGTCGAGAAGTTATCAGGCTTCTCCTTGGTACGCAAGAACCGTAGGTATTCGATCTCAGCGCGGCGCATGGTGTTCTCTTTCTGAGCTTTGCGGGAATCTGAAATCGAGGGCTCCTTCATAATCGACTCTAATTCCAGGGCTCTGTTTTGAATTAGCAACGTCCGAAGGGTTGATGTGGTGCTCCCTGTACCTTTGATTCCGGTCGCGTGCTCGCTGTACGCTGTCTTTGAAGAAGGTGTTGATGAGACTTTTTGACATGGTTGCCTGCTTACCGACATTGTCGGAGTACTTCTCAGGTGACTTTACAGGAGGCTCCTCGTCGTACAACGAAGGGTGTCGGGGAGCAGAACTACCGCCATAGCTTCCATATCCATACCCCCTATTGTCCGCAGTGCGGGGACGCTGCTGGTGTGGCGAGGACTGGCGACCATACGGGCTTCCAGAGCGGCCACTTCCCCCCAAATGTTGATGTGACAGCTGTTGAGCCAGGCCGTTGGCACCCTGCTCAAAGCGTTGCGCGTTCGGCTGAAGATTGCCCTGCTGGCCTTGGTACTGGGCCTGCTGATAAGGGTTCACGAAGTAGCCTGCTCCATAGCCACTACCGCCCTGCTGCTGTTGTTGTGCACCCCAGACCTCCTGCTGACCAGCTTGGTTTGGGTATACGGGCTGTGGAAATGTCGACGGGGTCGTGGGAAACTGACGGCCTGCGTCCTGTTGATACTGGTTGTTTCGGTCACTACCGAAGCCAAAATTGAGCTGCAGCCGATTCGACGGCTGTTGGTTGTTCATGATGGGTAGAGGACGAAAGGTAATGAGAGTCCCGCAGAAGCACTCTCAGTACGGCGAGTGTCGCGAGTGCGAGGCCTTGTGGGGGCTTGGAGGGAGACGAGAGGGCCGTAAGGAATCGGGGAGGGGCGTGGTTGAGTGCTGCCCAAGTCGACAGTGGGGAGGAGCAGGTCCGGAGAGCGGTGCCACAATCTCGCAGGACGCGGAAGAATTGCACAGCTTCGGTAAAGGAGTTCGGAGCGAACAGCTGGCAAGGAGAGGGAGGAAGACGGGTGAGTGTCGCAGTAGCTCAGTCAGGGATAACTCCAAGGAAGTGCATGGACCAACACGCGGGGGAGAGCGCTGCAGGACGAATACTCGGTGAATCTCAAATAACTCCCCTCACTCCTATGAAGAACAGACGCGCGGCTGTCAGTTTATAGTCCAGCTTCTCGGATTAGATGCCTATTTTCTACGTCGGAGGCGTACGACCGGTCCCAGTCTTTCACATGAGCTTAGGTTAGCCACGAGTCATTTACTCAGGGTGCATGCTTTGTATCAATAGGGATAGTGAAACTCGTAATCAAGCCCGCCTCATGGATCACTCATCTGGTTGAGTTGAAACTGCTATTAATTTCCATGCGGACGGTTGTGATGCTGGCTTTGTACCCCAGACTCGAAGGCGACATCAACTATCGATAGGAGCACGTCAACCGCCCAGATACGAGCATGTAAGGGCACAGACAGTTACAGAAGCACTCTACCGCACTTGCTGCCGCTCTCAAAAAGCAATTGTATGGCTGCTTCGACTTCCCACGTGCCACTCGTTGCTTGTTAGGGTTACAGACTCATGCCAAAAGTGCTTGGTATACGCAGCCACGCGAGAAACCAGCGTGGACGCGTTACTCATGTACTCCAGAACAGCTCTGTGTTTGGTACTTCGGAATATCCAATACTTGTACGTGGGACCATAGACACATCATCGGGTAGTAACTTGCTTCTATTAAGGCAAGAGTAGGGTAGTACAACAACTAACTCGTATTCAACCATCATCATGCATTACACCATTATAGTACAAGAGCTGCATACAGATGCTGCGAGGGTACAATGTATCCAAAATAGGCTCAAAGCCCCAATTCTCCACAAGCCCACAGTCTATCTGCACAACTGCCTCAAAAGAGCGAGTGTATATAGCGCTGTAACCGCTAGAGGGTATAAAACAGTGACCACAAAGTTGCCGCCACGAATAATAGTCTGGGTAAATGTCCAGAAGAGTACAATAAGGTAGTACTATCAAGTGTAACATGCGTGTGATCGCGGCGCCGGTAAATGCGATATCCAAGAAGAGAACGCCGAGTATGTCGAAATGTATGCCGAAATTAGTATGATTACTCTCAGTAGGCCGCTGAATAGAATTATGGTAGTGGAAGGCGTCGTATCTAGGCCGCGTTGTCATGTCTGATCAAATTATGCGGAAGCCATTAGGGCTTTAACTTTCTCGCGCTCAGCAAGTATATCGGCTTGCAGTCTCCTCGTCTGCCTCATTGCCTCATCCCTAAGCTATGTTAGCGTTGTACGCATAAGGATACATGCTGGGCTTCTTACCTTTCGAATTGCAAATCTGCAACTTCAATCTGTGCCATGTTCATGCGCCCAACGACCTCCTCCATCTCCCGGTCGGCATCGCGGAGGGCCTTTTCTAGCTCCTCCACACGCTTCTCGAGCAACTCCGTCTTGGTAGCTTCGGCAAAGGTCATAGCAGGCCCGCTAGTTGTCATGTCAAGACGAGGGGTCCGCTGAGCGAACACCGGCGACGAGGGCATCTTTGGTGAGAAGGCTGACGGACTAAGCAGACCAGACTTCACACGGCGCAGATGATTAGTGTGGCTTTCCTTGATCGCTTGGACTTCCTCTTCATGCCTTGCAATAGACTCTTCAGACGACTGCTGGGCAAGCATGACCTTGTCTTCTGCTGTCTTCAGTCGCCGTTCGAGCTCGATAATCTGCTCTGTTGACTTCTGCTGCTCTTGTTCTCCACGAGTGATGGCTTCGGTAAGGCGACTGCGCAGGCTGCCATTGGCCTCAAGCTGCTGTTGAATCTTGCTAGAAAGCGCGTCCATGCGGGTAGCTGCGGCAAACAATTCGCTACTAAGCTTTAGTTCTTTGCCCAAGTGATCTATCTCAGACTCTTGCAGTGCGCGAGCCTGCTTGCGATACTGTTCGGCTTCTTGCTGCGCATAGTCACGCTCTGCTTCAGCGTCCGAAATGCTTCGCTTCAGCAAGTCCAGCGTCCGTTCAGCTTCGACTCCAGCAGCACCTAGCGATTCGCCATCGCTCGATTCCAGTTGCTTGACGCGTGCAAGTGAAAGCGCATGAGTTGTTCGTAGCTCGTTGTAGGCCTTGTCAAGGGGAAGAGGTTCGTTCTCGATTCTGATCTCGGGAATCGTAATGTCATGTTCATGAAGCAGGTCGCGAAGCGAACTAGTCTCTTGCTGCGCGCGGTCGAGGTCCATTCGCAAACCACCTAGGCCCTTCTCACATTGCCACTTCTGCTCAAGTGCATCATCAGCGCGGCGTCGGAGCGAATTGACCTCCTGTCTAAGGTCCGTGACCTCCTTATGGAAAGCGGTTCGTCGAGGGGTGAGATTGAGAGCGGCATCCCGCTCGCTTTCTAGCTCCTTGATGCGTCTCTGGAACTCTCTCTGCTGCATCTCTTGTCGTTGTAAGAGATGCTTCAAAGCTTTGTGTAGCGCATCTCGCTGTTCTTCCAGCTCTTTTACAGGGTTACTGGCTGCTGTCGCATCCCGAGGGGACGCATCGCCTGATTTGTCCTTGACTGAGTTGGACCGCGATAGAGATCCTCGTTTTGAATTGAAGCCAGCTGAACTTCGAGCCAGCGAATTTGATCGCGTCAGCCCGATGCGTAGAGCTGTTAGTGGGGCATTGTCTGCTTCCTCGGCTATAGGTTGGAATCGAACTGGCTGCTGCGACACTTCTTGCTGCATTCTTCGCGCATTGACGAGCGTCTGGTTCTCCGTTCTCAGTTGTTGGATCTCCTGCTGCATGCGCGTAGTTTCATAGACAAGCCTCTCTGTGTCGGCTGCTTCAGCCTCAAGTCCTTCGAGCCTGGCCCTAAGCTGAGGAACTACCTCGTCTCGCAGATTGTCGGCTTCATTGCGATGTTTCTCGAGCTCCTCGCGGAGTGCCGTCAAGAGATCCTCAAAATTTTCTTTGACCTGTCTTTCCTCAGCTAAACGTCTCTTCGCATCTTCTAATGACATTGCAAGCTCTTTAACACGGGGCGGCTCAACAGCAACTGAACCAGATCTAGACTTTGAGCTAACCTGGTCCTCAAGTTGTTGCACCTGCTCTTCAAGGTCTCTACGCCGTCTAAGCTCCTCTTGTAATCGCTCCGCCATGCGCACCTTTAGTTGTGCGCGCTCTTGCTCTGCTCTTCGTCGTAGCGTTTCCACTTCTTCTAGTTTACTTTCGGGATCTCCGATTGGAAACCGGACGGAGCTGGTGCCCGAGTCTGAATAATAGTCACTAGTTCTCCGGTTGTCTGACATGGCAGTTGTGCTCTCTGCCTTCCAGCGCTCGACCTCATCCTCCAGCTCCATCTCTCTTTGGATCGAACCAGCAAGCTCTGAGCTTACTTCCCGCAGCTCGCGCTCGAGCTCCTCCACGTGAGCATTCATCTGGGGCGACGATGACAAAAGAGGTGTTCCAGGAACGTTGAAGTAGGAGGATAGGGAGTTGGCGGCTGGAATGTCTAGGCCGTTCGGTTTGGTCTTGGCAGGCATGTTGGATTGTTTGTAGTGCGGCGAATCCGCAGGAGACAGCGACTTTTCCGAAAATGTGGTAGCCGGTGACTCGGCACCGTTCTGGTTCTTTGACGGGTTCCAGCCGAAGAATGAAGTGAAACCTCCTCCTGGTGACTTGGGCTTGTTCTGCTGTCTTACCCGCAACGCGTCGTCGTCGGCGGCGGTGGGATAAGCATCGATGAAGTCTTCCGTTACGCCATCCAAGTTGAGCTTGAGGTCTGGTGTACGGGAGTCGGAGGCATACACGGACATGTTGGGCATGGTAGGAGACCGAGCGTGCCACCCTTTGCTTCCAAAAGTCCTCAATTCCTCTGTCCTACTGTGGCGTTGGGTTTGGACACTGCTAACCGATCGATCATGCCGCGGTATAGATGTCGCGGTAGGGCTTCTCTTTGCGACGGTGAGCGAGCTCTTGCGTTGTGGAAAGGGTCTCTGGGGCGTGGATTCTATTAGAGGGGACTTCCCATGTGGGTTGCTGCGATTTTGGTCAGCGCAAGGGAGGGGGGAGGGGGGCGCGTAGTGCATGAATGAGGTGCTTACTCGTCAAGGTTCCTGGGCAGGAACAGTTCCCCGTCTGTCGATGGCTGTGACAGTAGGGTGTCCCGGCGAAGCGAAGGTTGGGAAGACAGGGAGTTGTGTATATCTGGTACAGGATGCGGTAGGCTATTAGATTGCCCTGCTGAGAAGCGGCCAACTACAGGTGAATTCGCAGGCAGGGGCTTTCGTCGAACCGGCGACTGGACTGCAACGGGGGCCGGCTGGGAGGATGTCTGGGAACGAAAGGCAGCAAAAGACGAGATAGCAATCGAGGCCAACGTCGGGGGCTTTTGACGAGGCGGTGACGGCTGGGAGGAGGGAGGCTTGCCCTCCGTGGGCGCTTGGACTGCTTGCATATTCTCGTTATTCCCCCGCGATGGACATGGCCTTGCACAAATAAGAGGCCTAGAGTGAGGTAGACAATTTGCCAGAGAGCGAGGCTCGAAAAAGGGGACCTGGCTAGCGAGCTACGCGCATGTGCGGGAGAAAGGGTGCACTCTGGGGCCTCTGAGCGGATCGTAGCGACCGAATTAGTCTCTGGCGAGGCGCCAGAGTCGACGGCCTTGACTGTGATGGGCGGTTCGCGCTGTCGAGTGGAGCGTGCCGTGCCAGGGGAGTAGGCCTGGCTGCTGCAGGAACACTCTTCACCCGCCCAATGAGCGCCGTCGGCCAAGGAGAAGACCCCGTGGGCGGCCTGAGCTATCTCGTTGAAAATAGCAGATGGGATCGGGTGATTCGAGGGCGGCCGTCGGCGGTTCATTCAAGATGGGATGGAGGTAGTGTTGATGTTGACTGTGCAAGGTCGCAGCTGGCGTTGAACCAGATCATGTTCCATGCCTTGGAACGACTGACGGCTTTGTCACGCCGGAAGAGCATTGAAACACGCCCGATGCCATTGAAACCAACACGCATGTGAGCCTGGTTGTACTTGCATTGCAGCCATATGCCATCGCCTGGGCAGTTCATCACAATATGCACAAACCGCACTCGTGTCTTAGCTCTCTTGCTCCATGGCGCCCGCAACGGCTGGCTTGCAGAGCAGCACCCCTGATGGCGCAACCCTTTTCCTTTTCGATCAACGCGACGACTCAACGAGGACGTCCCGCCTGCTCGCCGATCTGTATTTGGAACCTGCTGGCCCCAGGGGCCTCTTCGGACCAATCCAGCCACTGTCTGTTGCTAACGGGAGATATCATGTCTTTATGCAGGTGCTGGTGGTGGTTGACCCCTGAGGCCGAAAGTCACCCACCCTGTGCGCCAAGCGCTGTTCCTGACTCGTGGCGGCGTAGAAACCACGGCTGAACCGACGTCAAGGCATCGCTTCTACATCATGCACCTAGCTTCATTCAAGCTTACAACCAGTATCAACTCACAAAGGAGCTGCGGTCAGCTTCTCCTATTTCAATAATGGCCTTTCAATCGCCGCGCCACTCACAAACCTTCTACCAATACGATGCGTCTACCCCTCCACCACCCCCGCCAAAGCCAATAACCCACTCAAGCGGGACTACCACGCCATCACAAGGCCCTCCTTTGCCTCCACCCCCGCCAAACCAGACGCAGTCATATGACGATCGACTAAACCCACCATCCCATGTTCAAAATCCCGCCTACGCTCAGTATGACCAGCTAGCTGTTCAACCGCCGGAAGATGGTTGGCTACCTGATGTTTTCAGGGACAAGACGTACGTGGAATCGGAAACACCCAAAACATTCATATTAAACCACAAACAGGACAAAAGATCTCCACCACGTGCTGCAAACGCACGACCTTCAAAGTGCAATAATACACAACCCTGAAACAACACATCCATCGCTTCCCGCATCCATTGAGCCCTTGAAGGCCTTGCTCGCCCAAAACGTAGGATTAGCAGAATCACTAAAACAGCTTGAAGCTCATGTACAGCACCAACGCGATAGCACGCAGTCACGTTTATTATCGTTGAGAGCTCTGGAGCGGCAGTGGAGGGCAAAGCAGGCTGAGCAAGACGAAGCATTGCGCGAGTTCAGCCCGCCGGCCCTGTATCAGCGATTAAATGCTGCAGTGGGCGAGCAAGAAGCCCTATGTCGAGGCCTTGAAGAGAGCTTCCTCGAGGGCGAGGGCTTTGGGGGCCATGATGCTGTTGCCAGTGAACGAGAGGCCATCGACTTTGTGAGACGATTGAGGGAGGGCCGAAAGGTCGCCTATCTGCGAAGGGAGCGAAAAGAGCGCTGGGATGAAGGCCGAGTGGGTGGATGGCGATGAAGTGGTGGTTTTTGATCGAACAGTGAACTCGCATCCTAATCTCAGACGAAACTAAGTGAGCATTACACAAGCCACTTAGGAATCTACAATCCAGTGCCCTCACACCACGACGCTACGTGCTTTTGAAAAGAAGCATCGATACACAGTCAGTGGGCGCGGATGAGGTCTTGTAGGGCAACATGGTCAGCCAACAAGCCACTAGTCTTGGAGACTGGTAGCTGTAACTTGAGCCGACAGCCCAGATTGAGGTTGAGGTAGGATTCAGACAAGTGGTAAGATGGCATGGTTTTATAATGACGACATCTTAGCGACCACTCGGGTTTGAAAATAAATGCTTCCTCTAATCATGTAACGATACGAAAGCATCAGTAATGTATCCATATTGAGGCAAAGAAAGGTGATGGTAGTGAAAAGTGCCTTACATAAGCTCTTCCTAGCGTGTCCATTAGATCTAATCTTATCTCATCAGCCGGGAACTGGCCACGACCCCTGCAATTCAGGACACAGCAACACATCGCAAGTTCAAGCTCCAGTACATCAAGCGCGTGTCAACTTCTCAACTTCTTGAACTTCACACCGAAAGCACCCCTCCACCAATCCACGGCTCAGCCATCACAACCCTGCTACACAACGAAAATGGTACACCTTCCCCACTCGCAGACGCGCCTGCCCACCCGAACTTCTCCCGCTAACTCGCGGTTTCCGCATTCCAGGCAAACGTAATTGCGAATACAGGCCACGATGAAATGATTGTACGTCTACGAGTTCACTTCGAAGTCCGCGCCTGTACACAAGAATAGGGACCCTGTCGCCGACAGCGCAATGGCAGGCCCTGGACAAGACATCGACTTGCTCTCAATGGAAGCTAATGAAACACAGCATGACGCCGTACTGGACTACTATGGTCGGCGATTAGCGACATGCTCTTCAGACAAGACGATCAAGATCTTCGAGGTCGAGGGCGAGAAGCACACACTGGTGGAGACGCTGCGAGGGTACGTCACCGCTCATGATTCAGAAGCACTCGGTGTTGACAGCTGGGCAGACATGAAGGCGCTGTGTGGTGTGTAGCATGGGCGCACCCAAAATACGGCAATATCCTCGCATCCTCCTCCTACGACGGCAAGGTCCTGATCTGGCGCGAACAATCCTCCACCTGGCAGAAGATCTACGACGTTGCCCTACACACCGCATCCGTAAACCTAGTTGCTTGGGCACCGCACGAAGCAGGCTGCCTTCTCGCCTGCGCTTCCTCTGACGGAAATGTCTCGGTCCTCGAGTTCAAGGATAATGCATGGACACATCAGATCTTCCAAGCATGCGGCAGTGGTGTGAACAGTGTGTCTTGGGCTCCTGCTGTTGCTCCAGGACAGGTCATTAGCGCGAGTGGAAACCAAACGGGCGCTGCGAGGCGATTTGTTACAGGTGGAAGCGATTGCCAGGTCAAGATCTGGGAATTCAGCGCCGAGACTGGAAGCTGGCAGAACTCTGAGATATTGCCAGGACACACCGACTGGGTGCGCGATGTTGCTTGGTCACCTACGGTTCTCTCCAAGTCATACATTGCGTCCGCGTCGCAAGACAAGACTGTGCGCATCTGGACATCTTCAGACTTGCGTACGTACACGAGGGAAATAAGTATAGAATAAGCGCTGACAGTGATTAGGTGACTGGAAGTCTACTCTTCTTAACGTCGATGCCGTTGCGTGGCGCGTGAGCTGGAGTCTGAGCGGCAACGTATTGGCAGTAAGCACCGGCGACAACCGGGTCAGTCTCTGGAAGGAGAGGTTGAGCGGCGGATGGGAGTGTGTCAAGACAATAGAGGAGTAGGGCTCCTCGCCGACAGGCAAGGAAAACCCACACCGGAAGCAATGCTGTAAGCTACAGGTAAAAGATCAAATCATGTAGCAGAAGACCACGACCCTCACAGTACATGAGGTTGGACCAAGATCTTGGAAACGCTGTCGAGGCGTTTTTTCCGAATAGCGTGCATGATCAGAGCGATATCAAGGAAACAATCAATCGTCAAGTCCATCTAACCCGCTTCTCTTCCGTGATACTTGGGACTTCGTGACTCAACGAATCTGACCATAGCCATGATCGATTCACGGAAATTGAAATGTTGAAATACCATACACAGACGAGCTTTAACTACATTCAGAATTCTAACGTGTCTCGGTGCAGATATGCTGCTCCTCCAGCACCTCAGAAGTAAGGCAGATGTATTCAAAGGCCAGCACTTGGAACGTGATCACAGGCAGAACGATCTTGCTGTCTGCGCCAATAGCTGAAGGGTTGGCGCGGGCCGGAGGGGGTCCGTAATCGACGGGGTTATGTAAACTGCCAAATCAGGTATATTCGCCCTCTGTTATGGGCGCTAACGTCTAGGTAGCCTCAAGGTGGAACCCGTCACAACACCACCTTCCCTACATCAACATTAGAACCGAACTCAAGGATTACCTTACGATTGCGATTACTGTATGGTCTAGCAATACTAGGCAGCAAAAGAACATGCAGCATTTATCCTAGAGTTCGTCTCAAAGCGTTGCCTCGACGCTAACCCTGAAGGGTACGCTGCCTAACATCGCGCATACCATCCAATATCCCAATCAAATTCATAAAACAACATGGCGGCAGTCCAGGTCCCCAATGGCTCTCCGTCTCCACGTCGCGCCTCTCATCCTCACCAACAGTTCCCCGCATCAAGGATGTACGACCTACAACAAGAGCTTTCCTCAGTACAACTAGAAGCAAAGCAGATTCTAGCACACTTAGTGAGCAAACTGAAAGAGACGGACTCGAAATACTACGGTCGATATGGGAAGTGGATTGAGCGCCATCCCAGACAACAACTAGAAGAGTTCTGCTTTCGATGCGTCCGACCACAAGTATGGGCCTACCTTGGCGGAAGATGCAGTCTGGACGCCCTGAAATCCATCGGCGGCGACCTAAAGTTTGAAGGACGAAGTGTGTATCTCGACGGCGTACTCGGCCTAGACAGACGCGTTCGAGTGTACATCGGCCAAGCAGGCTCGCTCCGCCAACGCGTAGCGCAACATCTCAACTTCCGCTACAGACGTGATAATCCGAGTTTACACTATCACGCCATGCAAAACAGTATCTACAACACCATAGGCTGTCTCGCCATACTTCCGTCATCTAACCTGGGGAACCACACGTTGCCGGGGATGGATTGTCCTGATTTGCTGCTCAATCTGCTCGAGATGTGGATGTGCTTGGCCTTCCGGACGCTTCCGAGCCAAACGCTAGATGTCTGGTTGAGCGAGATGGAAGGTGTCAACAAAGGGAGAAAGGAAGGCAAGGAGGGGGAAATCGGCGGACTCAACATCGCATCGCCGCTGGACCACGGGGTCAAGCAAACAGAATGGATCGACCTAAGCGATTCAGACGATCCGTTGGTTCTAGAATACATGAGCCCCACTCCGTGGAGCAAGAGGGATGTTGAGCACAGAAAACAAAACGGGGTTCGACACGTAAAGAAGGAAGACGAGTATGATGAAACTAAGGAGCATGACACACCTGCGCAGAGGAAGAAGAACTACGCCGAAACCGCACGGAGATATATGAGTAAAGACGAGGGCGGTATACATGTGCCTCAATGGGTCGCTCTCGGTGCGCTGGCAGTGGCTTTGGGGCTCGTCTTATTTAATAGTAGGGGTGGACCGCAGCCACAGCCAAGAGTACGATTCCGGTAATGAGGAGATGGGAGGTATAGCGACCATATGTTGTATTTCAAGGATGACCAAGAAACAAGTAAAACATGAGTGGAGACAACATGCAAGGACGTATTTATGGATTCTTTCGTGATCGATCTAAGGGGACGAAGAAAGTAAGTACAGTATAAAATCACGGTGATACAGATATCACAAGCAAAAAAGAAGTAAGACATTGTATAGCCCCCAATTATATGACATTGTCTACCTAACACAATGTATGTGCCGAATCTCAAGAACTCCAAACATCTACGCCAGGTAGTGTAAGAGAGTGATTACCTCAGTCAGTCAGCCAGGTGTCACGCTAAAATCAAAGAAATAAGTGAATAGATGCCAATGTACGATGCTGCATTTCCCATCATACAATCAATTGTATACACAATTTAGTGAACAACAGGAAATGTCCGGGTAGATCCCCGCATACGCTCGTACAAAGCTAGATAGCGTCATACTTAGACAGCAGTCCGCATGGCCCGGTGGGAATAATCCCGCTTCGCGATCACGCCGTTTTGGCACTTGGTGCCCGCGGCGACATCTTGCCAGACGACAGAGCCAAAGTTGCAGATGCCAAACTGCGTCTCGCCATTGCACACGATGCTCCCATTGGGCGAACAGGAATTGCCTCCTGCAGTGCCAGAGCCAGGAGCCGGAGCCGGAGCTGGAGCTGGAGCTGGGGCCGGAGCAGGAGCTGGGGCGGGCGGTGCTTGCGAGGGTTGAGGAGCAGATGGGAGCTTTGTAGAGGGAACGACACCGCCGGTTTGCGACGAAGCTGGAGGAGAACCCATAGGCGCGGTCACAGTGTAGATTGTGCGCAAAGTTGACGTGAGGGCTGAGGCCTGAGAAGGAACCGGGGCAGCAGGTGGAATGCCAGGGTTGGCTGGAGGGGGTTGCGGAGTAGCAGGCTTTTGTGGAGCAGGAGCATCGCCACCGGTTTCTGGAGCACCATCACAGAGAGAGGAGAAGGGACCTACTCCGCCGGATGTCTTGTACTTGCCGGGGGCCGCAAAGAAGTAGTCGTTGTTGAACTTGTTCGTGCAAGTTGGAGTGCCTGGGCCGATATTGGCTACCGCCATGTCAGGCAGAGCATCAAAGGCAGCCTTGTCGTCCGAGCCGCCTGAGACTTTGATAGGGGCACAGTTCATATACATCTCTCGATTTCCCATCTTGTTGAACCACGTCCAGGCCATCGCCAGCTCTCCATTTGGCAGCTCCGAGGGGATTGTGAAAGGAAACGTGCCATCCGCATTTTGAGACTCAGGGAGATTGCCTTCAGCCGCAACTGGGCAGCCGCCCTCGATGCTATAGATGACTTTCCACTTGGACTCCTTGGTGGGTTTTGAGTCGGTCGTAACGGAGATCTGACAAGATCCTCCGCCGTGGACAGCTGAGCCTTTGAACGCTAAGGACTGTATAGAACCAACAGGCCAGTCGTTCATCTTCCTAATGGTGTAGGGAACGGACTTGCAAGGGAAATCCGCACCGCTGGCAAGTAGAGGCGAGTTGTTGGGTTCTCCGGCTTGTCCGAAGGGGACAGGGCTAGCCATGATGATATGAGCGTTTGTAGACAGAGGCACCATGGCCAGCAGGGCTGCCACCGCCGTCAGAGTCGGCTTCTGAAACATCATATTTCCAAGACCAGCTAAGAAACGGTTGATGTTCTGAATCGAAATGGTGGGTCGGGTAGCGTGTGTGATCGAAAGCAGTGCCGTGTAGGACTTGTCGCAAGCGCTCGGTGCAAGAATGGTAGGGAAGTTCTGGATGTTTGATTGCAGGCTATGGTCTTCTTGCTTGTGCATTCGATGGTTTAAGTAGGGAAGATATAGAGGCGGCTTATGTAGTTGGTATCCTCAAGTTGCAGGAGCATTGTGCGGAAGCGATACAATAGTATTGTCGGAGTGAAACTGTACAGGGGCTTCACAATAGGACTAAGGACAGGGAATGTGGTGCGTGAAAAGAGAGGTGAAAGTGAATGACGAGATAATAAGGCTTTTGTGCAGTAACAGCCAACGGAATTCAAGGAACTGTGTGAGAGCAAAACTGGAAGGAGGCGACAATGACTCTGAAGCAATGCTACGCCGCATGCTCGACATTTTTTTGCACACAGAAGTACGACTAAGTAGGCACCAAGTAACCATAAGTAGATAGAATACACACAGGAGCCCTGAGAAAGCTAAGAAAGGAAGAGAGCATCGTGCGGACAAAAGCGGTGCGGCCATGATGAGGTACAGTGAAGAAGCATGCTGTCCATGCTGCGATGTGGTTGGTCAGATTTCACTTAAACAGCAGCATGACCTTTGGTATGGATACGCATCCAAATTCTATAGGTTGAGTTTACCTTCATGCTATTTGTCTAGTAATAACTTAGTATCAGAGAAGTGGTGAAGGTGACGAAGCTACTAGAGCTGTGATCGCCCGTTCTAGAAACATTGAAGACTGACGTCGTTACGAACTAGCTCAAAACTGCTTGTGATACGCTTCAGAGTTGGGCGACAGACTGAACCTTGGAAGCGACATGTGAAAGAGAGGGCATGATAGCGGACATGGACGAAGTCAAGTGGAGTTGGGGACACACAGTCTAGCTGGATGAGATTTAGTGTCTTGGCACTGATCCACTCACTCCAGCATCGCAACCCGCGAAAGCATCCCATGGATCGCCAGGGACGCGCAGCAACGAATACGACGAGACGAGACTTCTAGGCGCAGAGTGGGCGCAAGACGAATCGATATATTGAAGACAACTTGAAGCATCTGGCCCCCTTGCATACGCTTTTCCTTCGACCAAAGGCATTGCGACGCGTCCAGGGTTCGCGAGCTCCTTGAGCTTCCTCAACTTTTCATTACCACCCATCGCGCATCTGAACAGCCATGTTCACCAGTACGGGCAAGACGGCGCCGCCGCAGGCATTCATGTCTAGCTATGCGCCGCGACTGCGATCCCATGGAAACTCTCTAATCTCGCCAATTGTTCCACCATCGAATACGCTTCCAGCGCCTCGCGTGACGAAGCGCGGCACGGCTGTCCTTAGCTATGCAGAGGATGCATATGACGACGACGACTTTGAGGACAGCGATCGCCCGCGGCGCGCCACTGGCTTGCGTAGTATACAAAGGGAAGATCCCTCCAATGTGGATAAGACGGCGCAAATCGCAGCGTTGGGGGAGGAGCTCACTGCGCCAATCGACATTCAAGGTATCTGGCGAGACTGGATGGGCAGACCGAAGCGCACATTGTGAGTGCAATGGTAGATGGGGTTCAGCAATGGGCCGTTGGATCCTGGAGTCGTGAGCTAACGCAATACACAGGACGGAGAAACAAGTACAAACTCAGTCGGCTCTCCCAGTTACATTAATACCGATTCGAATAGACATGGACATACAGTCTTTCCGCCCTGATGCGCCGCTACCAACGCCCTCAAACGCCCGGGATTTCGGCATCAACGAGAGCTTACCCGCCTACAAGCAACCGGATATCACACCAGCGTACAGACTACATGACATGTTTCTTTGGAACCTACACGAAGCTCTGACGACACCTGACCAGTTCGCGAAGCAATTTGTGGATGAGCTAGATCTTCCAAACGATCGAAAGCCGTATCTGATTCTCAACATCGCGAACCAGATCCGGCAACAATTGGAGGAATACGCCGGTGTCGCGTTGCATCCCCTTTTCCATTCGACAGCGTCGCCTGCGCTCCAAGAAACGACGGTTAGGCCCCTGATATTATCTTTGTCGCGCGACGGAACCTCGACACCTGCGCTACCAGCAACAAATGGCGTCTCAACGCCTGTCTTGAATGGCGCGACACAGACAAATGGTGCGCAGACACCAGCAGGCATACCAAACGGCATTAGTGCCTCCGCTACTGCACTGCCGTCCGAAGAGTTGCACAACCCTGATGACACCTACCGCTGCATCGTCACGCTAAATATCAACCTGATGAACCGACTATACACCGACAAATTTGAATGGTCCTTGTTACACCCGCCGGGGTTTGCTGAAATGTTCGCCAAAATCACCTGCGCAGACTTGGGATTAGCTGGGGAGTGGGTAGCAGCAATGACACATGCCATCTATGAAGCAGTCCTACGTCTCAAGAAAGAAGCATGCGAGAATGGCGGGCTAGTCGGAGATGGAGAGATTGACAATGACGCCGTTGAACCCACGATTGGCGCGGGCTGGAGGTACGACCACGAGCACCTATGCGACGAATGGGAACCCAAGGTCGAGATTCTATCGCCAGAAGAAATCGAGAAACGCGAAGGCGATCGGGAGAGACAAATTCGAAGACTCCGGAGAGA
The DNA here is from genome assembly GCF_010015615.1 of Cucurbitaria berberidis CBS 394.84. NCBI lineage: Eukaryota > Fungi > Ascomycota > Dothideomycetes > Pleosporales > Cucurbitariaceae > Cucurbitaria > Cucurbitaria berberidis. The sequence continues at coordinate 1,174,121 of NW_024468940.1, read as the reverse complement.
AACAGCGCGCTTTTCATCGACCGCGAATATGACAGGCACACCGCAAAACGAGTTCTTCAATAATATTGAACAGCAAGAAAACATGGGCCGTGGCGAGCGCAGCAAGAAGAAGAGGAGATTTAGGAGTCTTAGTCCTGTTGGCCGCGGCACACCCGGGGCTGGGTCTGGGTATGGTGGACAGGATGGCGGGCTGCAAGAAGGGTATGGGCTGACCTCGACATTTCTTTTGAAGACATCGCTAACAGGCCGGATAGGGAACGACAAACGTGGCGATGCGCTCACTGCTGGGTGTGGGGTACTGCAGTTTGGGCTGTCCGCGACGGGCCACGGGGCCCACGCACTCTTTGCAACAATTGCGGCTACCTTTACGAACGAGATAAGAAGCTTCCGCCTTGGTCTGAGAACCTGTTCTACCACGATCGACCGTATCACGAAATCCAGCAACGGCCGCAACGGTAATGGACCAAGGCTGGAATAGGATATTTTTTCACTAGCACCAACTTTTCGAATCATTTTTTTGGTCAACGTCGTTATGCTCAGCCTTATGGACCGCCGAAGTCTTCTGCTGCACGGCGACCATGTTTCCAAATATATTGCAGCAGTTATCAGCGTAACTCCCTATGTTGCTTTCGAAGCTAGAACACTACGCATTCAAGGTCACCATGTCACACATCTATATCCCGTGGATTGGAAAAGGCGTTGTAAGATTTCCCACTAAACGCCGCGAAGGACAAACGGAATGTCTTGATAGGCGGATGAGGCGTGCTAGCCTACCTCGAAGGCTTAGATCTTAGAGAAGCAGATCACGAATCAATCGGGGAGATGAACAGGAAGCGGTCACGACAACAGCAAAACCAATCCAGACTCGATCGCGTCACATTTGACTCAGATCTCGGTCTGGCCCTACTTCGGAGGATTTGTAACTGTAGCAGATTATGTATTGTTAAGATAGCGCGTTGGGCCAGATCCGACCATGGCATTCCTATTGTTCTTTGATAACACCATGGCTCTTAGCGCCTTTATTGAACGTATTGTGCCACGTAGAATGCTCACAACGTCCACGTAAGCAATGAACAAGGGCAAGAGCCTAATACTTGTCGCAAATGCGTCAAAGGGTCATCTCCGTTTAACAGAGGGCCCCGCTCGCTCTTTCAAAACAAAACAAAATAAAATCCAGGCAGCCTTGATGGAACAAAATCTCCAAGGATGCGACTTTAATTATCACAACTATACTGCATTATTCTATCCATCTTACATTTCCTGAGATGTTTGTGGGAATGCACTCGGCGGAATAATGCGGCTAAACGCGTTGCATGTTTGGTCATTTCAAACCCCCTTTCCTATTGTTCCTGCACAGTCTTCCTATTGTAGGCTGTGCAGCGATTGATGACCGCCAGATTTGACACTAAGACGAAATCCGTTGGAGGCAATGCGGATAAATGTCTACGTTGTTTGAATGTAGTGTAACGCCCAAGCTTAGAATTCTATTGTCGATGCAAAATCTTCCTATTGTGGACTGCGGCGGGAAGGTATCAGGTCTTTTCTGTTTGCGACGACTGCTGCTCATGTCGGGTACAACTCCGAAGTATCGTCGTGGGTGTAGGCACGAGAAGCTTGCTGGTCGCAGTCGTCTCATCTCACACCATTACCATCCCTCACCCGGCAGTCATCTCCAGACGCCTTGATAGGCCCCACGCCTCAGACATCAATGCCGGGAATGGTGTGGGTCGTTGTGAGTGGGCCACATGGTAGCACGATTACCCGATTTTCTAGCGCGCCTTATTGAGTGACGAGGGTCACAATAGCAATGGCAAGGCACTTGCACGCAAGTGTTTGGCCGAGGGGTGCATGAGCGCCGCAGGCTTGCTATTGTGTGCGCGTTTCAGCATCTGTCAATAGCGGTAGGCTGTGAATGTAGTATATAGGACATGTGAAGTATCTTCCGTGAGTCCTGAAGTTTGAAGTTTGACTGTAGGCTGATGCGATCTTGCGTTTCCCAACGACTTTTACGACCGTTGGCATCAGACTGTACATTCACACATATCGTTAGACGTTCATGTGAGTTGTACAGCCGTCGATGTTCAAGGGCTGTTCGCTAACAACCTCGTGAAGACACCTGCCTTGCGAGCATACGGTTCCGGAAGAACACCTCAAGATCATTCCACATCGTCGGGCTCCTCCGTCGGGCACAACTCCGCCAAAGGCTGTATAACATATCATCCCGTTCTGACAATTTTACCCGTCATTATCGAAGATTGCCCGGGAGAGATTTTACCCACCTAACTTTACGATCCCTACTCGCATGATCTCCGCCCAAATCCTCAGCCCAGCATCACGCCACACCAGTATCACGTTACCCCACGGTTCACCACATCCTGATCACCACATATCGGCTTCAGCCTTACGAGCTTCTTATATCCATGGATCCGTTCCGGAATGCAGCGCTGCAAAACGCCAAATCGCGATCCCTTTTCCAGTCAACACAACAACCTACAACTAGATCAACGCCTGGTGAGGATATGCCAGCACCACCAGCCTACCATATGGTTGTCGATTCCAATGCACCCCTTCCAACTATATCAAGTCCCTACGAGCCACACATAGAGGAAGAGGAAAAAGACGAGGATGACACACCAGAAATTACTATCAACGCTGCAACCCAGATCCGAGGAAATGGGAATATCATCTCCATAGCGCAAATGGACAGCGCACGAATAGCCAACCTCATCGCCTGTATGCTACATGGAGGCAAAGGGACAGAGGTCGAGAGCCCGACACAAACACATCCGCAAAGTCCACCAACGACACCCACTGCACCAGCGGCGCCAGTGGCCCATGAAACGACGAAGAAGCAATTTTCCACACTCAACATTACCGTCAACTGTGGGGCAACGATAATAGGAGATCGAAACATCGTTGGTCCTGGACTGGGCGACATTGCGAGGCAGATGCAGTTGGCGCAGAGGAATCAAGTATTGCATGCGCAACAGCAAGCCCAGCAACAGCAACAGCAGCAACAACAACAAGCGCAACACCACCACCATCCTCAGCAGCAGCAGCAGCAGCAGCAGTCGCCGCTAAGCCCTCCAGATGTCAAGGAGTCAGCATTAGCTCAGCGTCGCGAGACATTGTATCAAGCTCAGGCAGCGATCGCCCAACACCATGGGACAATGTATGCAGCGCAGGGATTGATGAGTTTGCACGCTCCCACGCCGCCGATGAGTCGGAGTTCGAGTTTCGGTGATGGAGCAGGTGGCGTGAAGCGGAAAGCCGAGGGTGATACCGGGGAGACTTGTTGCAAAAAGCAATGTTGAGCGTTGTCATTTCTTTTGATTTTTGTGCCTCTTCTGTTGTATACCTACCACTGTTGGCGTTGATGGGAACTCTCTTGGTTAGCGACCATGTCTACGAATACATGATCAGACATGAATGTCATGCGGGGGTAATCTGTTCTGTTGAGTTTTGTGAATCAGACCTTGATTCTGGTCTGATGGATGATAGCTGGAACTTTCATGAAGACGAGCTCAATACCATACTCATCCCTGACCAGCCCATGGGCCTTGCAATACGTGCTAAATTTAAACACGCCCAGGGGCCTTGACAAGAATCTCCAAGCGGTTGTTGATATCTGGCAAGAGTGTGGTGCAAGGGAGATGGGGCGCCAGGCCTCGCCAAGGCTTGTCCATCATTTCCAAGAGACAGCTCGTGTCACCACAGAGACATGCCGGCGCAGGGCGATCCTGGGATGGGAGGAGGTACTATGTTGGAAGAAGACCAGACGTCAGGTCGATGGAGGCGGCTGTCCAAAGCCTGTACGCTAACGGCCCGGGAGAACAGATTGCTTTGCGGCAAATGATATAACGGTGGCTCGATAGCCCGATGACTTGATTACCTGATGGATCTGTATCGTGCGCAGTGTGACACGAGTCGTCACCGTTTTGAAGAATAGATGCCCCCCATCCTCGTTCTGGTCGGAAAGTGTCGGTGCTACTGTTCCGTTGAACGAGCTTCATACGAGCAAGCAAGGTGGCCTTTCCAGGTTGCCACCGTGCGCCCATGTCCTCGAGGGGGGCTTTCGGCTCATCGGCACCAAGTTGGCTTCAGCTTCTGAATGAAATAGGTGCGTACAGTCGAGGGCAAATCAAGGAGATGAAATGATTTCCCAACGTCGAACGCGAAGCTCCTTTTAGCTCCTTTTGGCTCCTTTGGTTGGAACTGCAGGGCGACGCAGCTCACCACCCCCCTGCCCTCGCGCCTAGTGCCACTAGCGGCGTACCGAATGGGCAGCTCAACACCACCTGCGACCACCTTTCCCTCCGCAACCTCACCCATTCTCTCCCCTCTCACCACCCATTTTGTTGGCTCTATCGTCCCCTCGACCTCAATCTGCAGCAGCTGAACGCGACCAAATCTCGAAAGAGACGTCACCGCTAACTGAGTGCTTGACAGACGTGCCTGCAGGTGGCCGCGTGGAGCAGCTTTCCGAAGTGGTCCACCGCCTCTACCTGTCCTTTGCTCGCAACGGTATCCGAGCTGTCGACTCGAACAGGCCGTGCAACGTGTGCAGAAGCTTCGACGCAGCACAGTGAATTGAAAGGGCAGCCACTTCCTCAATTGCTCTGACTCTCCTTGCTTCACCAGAGGTCGGCCTCACCAAGCTCCCTTGTTGAAGTCATCAACCCCAGCGGTTCGAGACTCACCCACACTTCCATCGGCCAATCATACACGATCTGCGAATCCATAACCCACTCCCCGCATCCAGATAGCACCACCTGAACCGTCTCATATCACGCCTTATTCAAGATGGAGACCTGGATGAGCTGGGCTGTGTTCCTGGGCATTGCAGGCGCAGCCTACTGGTACTACAACCAGAACACCGGTGCAATTGCGCGGGGCCGCTCGACCACACGCACTCCAACAGCCAGCTCATTGAAGGACGCAGCTCAATGGACTGACTCGGAGCGCAAGCCAAAGGCAGCACCGAAGCCCGCAAAGCCGGCCAAGGCCAAGGCGCCTCGCAAGACGGTCAAGACGACCGTCCAGGAAGTCGCAAATAAGGCAGAGGCATACTTGTCCACCGCATCATCCACGGCCGACGCCGACGCCGACGATGACCTCTCCCCGGTCGCCTCTCCCGCCATCGCCTCGAACAAGGCCCCGAGTGGCAGGGATGTCTCTGACATGTTGGGTAACCAGGCTGCGGTGCCCTCAGTTCTGAGCATCAAGCCCTCTGAGAAGCACAGCCGTCCCGCTAAGCCCCAGGCGCAGAAGGCAGATGTCTCCCAGGAGACGAAGAAGCAGCGCCAGAACAAGAAGAAGGTGGAGGAGGCCAAGGCTGCCCGTGAAGTGGAAGAGAAGCAACGCCAAGCCCTCCTCGAGCAGCAGCGACGCACTGCCCGTGAGGCTCGTGGAGAGTCGGCCAAGAACGGTCTCCAAGCTGCTAAGGCCCCTACGTCGAACGCTTGGACCGCGGTCCCGTCTCGCGGTGCTGCTCAGGGCGGACCTGTTCAAGCTCCCGCATCGGCCTCTACCGGCCAGCTCCTCGATACTTTCGAAGCTGCCCCGACCACCAGCTCGAGCAATGCCCCTACCAACGGCACGACATCGACATCTGATTCGTACAACGGTCTGCCCTCCGAGGAAGAGCAGTTGAGGCTCGCCATGGAGGATTCTGCCTGGACGACTGTCCCCAAGGGTGGCAAGAAGCAGCGTAAGACTATCAATGATGAGCTGCTCGAGGAGGGTAGCAACTTCAGTGCCGTGCAGGAACACGTCCCGGCTAAGCCCGTCCGACCCACCCAGGCCATGAAGCCTGAGAACCAAAAGCCCAGCTCTCGATACCAAATCCTCTCCGAGCCTTACATCGCACAGGGCAACGATGATTCCGACTGGCCTGTCGTGTGAAACAACCGACTCGTCTTCAGATCATTCCCTGGTTTTCAGACCAAACACCATCCCACGGTCATTTCTTGCGATATTGAGGTGACCCCGTTCGATCTTCCCCCTTTCCGGCGGCATCTTCAATTGGAGTTACGGTGTCTTCAGTATTCCAACTTGTACGATTGCTACACACTACTGTCGTCCTATTCACGGCAGAATTAAAGAGTGCAATGCCATGGTGCTTATCCCGAGTTGTGCGCTCGCCATTCATGTATGAGATGGGAGGTGATTGTTTATGTTCTCGTCTTGCTTGCTTCAGACAACAAAAGGCATCGGTGTCGGAACTGCATTTGATTTTGACAGCGTTTACTCTTCTATCCTTGCCAAACAGCCGGAGTGGCAATGCGCCAAGACCTTTATATAGTATTGCTTGAAGCTCTGAGGCCTTAGTAGGTCGGGCCTTTAGCAAGTCGCCAATGTGAACTGAACCAAAACTGCCTAGTACCGTTGCTCGCTTGCTCCCTGGTGAAACTAGACAGCCAAAAACGCCACCGGTAAGCGATTCCAATGGACTGAAATTGCAAGCGGAACCATAGTTACTCATAGCGAGACGGTCTTCAGCGAGTAACGCAATCATCAGGTCGTAATTGCAATAGCAGGTTGAGGATTTGCAGCGGGAAGAGCCATGTCAACAAACCTTACTGTTCTGGTCACGTAGGTCTGACGCAGAGCATGAAACGAGCGATCTGGCATCACGGAAATATTTTGGCGAACCAAGGATCACATTCCCAAACCCACAACTAGCCCCTAGAAGGCGATATTTGCCTATTTATACAACCTGCACGCGCAAGAGCAAAGATTTTACAGAATTGCAATTTGCATAGACCTGCAACGGGGAAAGTGCAGTAGAGCTGTCCAGGGTAAAGATACAACGGCCGAAGCTAGTCGCTGACATAATCTTCATCCGCAACTTCGCAAGGTGTCCTTCACGCGCCGTAATAGCTTCGGAACACCAAAACCGCCAACTCGCCCATTCCACGCCGCGCTCTCAGCCGCTCAATCCTTCCTCTTTCCTCACACTCGAAACCAGCCATGGCGCAAATACGCGGCACTGCTGGCTACCACCTGGGCAATCAGAGTCCTTTTGGCAACGCTGGGCGAAGCGACGAGACTAGCAATGACCCGAGCCCACTGGACCAACTGAGGGCGCAGACAAGCAAGCTCGAAGATATGCTAGATACTGTTGCGGATCCTATTAAGCCGTGAGTATCTCTCCGCAACACGACAGGCTTTGGTGCCCTTTGTTGGTGCCACAAAGCCGCTCGCAGGAGGTGGTAGCTAATTTGGGCTCCAAACAGATACCTCCCAGCAATCGGCCGCTTCCTAATCGTTGTTACTTTCCTCGAAGATGCGCTGCGCATAATAACGCAATGGCGTGACCAGCTCACCTATCTTCACGACTACCGACACAGTATGCATTCCCAAACACTCTCACAACACACGCGTCGGTCGTGGCTGACATTTGCCCCTCCACAGTTCCAAATGGCCTCACCCACCTATTTCTCATCGTAAACGTTATCATGATGGTCTCTTGCTCGGTCCTAGTTATCGGAAGGAAATACTCGGAATATGCTGTGGCTGGTCTCATGAGCGTCGTGGTCCTACAGGGTCTCGGATACGGCTTGGTCTTTGACCTGAACTTCTTCCTGCGCAATCTCTCCGTCATGGGAGGTCTGCTGATGGTGCTCTCCGATTCCTGGGTTCGCAAGAAGTTTGCCCCAGCTGGTCTTCCCACGCTCGATGAGAAGGACAAGAAGATGTACTTCCAGCTTGCTGGTCGCGTTCTGCTCATCTTCCTCTTTGTTGGGTTCGTCTTCCGTGGCGACTGGGGCTTCTGGAGAATCGTCGCTTCCCTCCTCGGACTGGTCGCTTGCGTCATGGTGGTCGTGGGCTTCAAGGCCAAGTTCTCCGCCATTATGCTCGTGCTCATTCTCAGCGTCTTCAACCTTTACGTCAACAACTGGTGGACGCTGCACCCGCATCACCCGCACAAGGACTTTGCGAAATACGATTTCTTCCAGATCCTTTCAATTGTGTAAGTAATAGATCTCGGTATACAATAGTGTGGCAGTGCTAACGTCATCACAGCGGTGGTCTTCTCTTGCTAGTCAACATGGGCCCGGGTCAGTTCTCCGTCGACGAGAAGAAGAAGGTCTACTAGACTATATCTACGTTGTGTAACACGTATTTGACTTCAGTCTGGGCAACGAGCGTCCATATATCTGCTATCACGCATCTATCAATTGGGAGCAACTTGGAGCGATGATTTAGGCTCACTAGGGTATCAAACAATAGGAACAGAAGGGGTTCAAAAGCGCAACTGCCTCAGCCAGTATAGTGTTTGCGGGCATGAGACGTGTAAAGTACATTTTCCGGCGTTTTGTCCGCTGCGATTGGGTCCATCGCACGCATTGGAATACTTTTTATATTTCAGCAAATGAATACAGACCAAATTATGGACAGATCTCTAGATTGTAACGCTGAGTTGGGCCTCATTTTGCTGACCCCATAGCGGGGAGTTTTCGCCTATCGGGGGACTCCGCTCACCTTCCATGCAGGGTTTGGTCTGCGAGATCCGCTACTTATCTAATCGTGGCCGATGCTAACCAGCAACGAACAAACATTGCCGAGCAGTGATTAAGTTTTTGTACACCCTTTTCTTTCTTTCTTGACACTCATACACCATGGCACCGAATAAGATCATCATAGACACGGATCCGGTGAGTTTCGTGGAATGCGGGGCAATCTCAGTGAGATGGTTGACTAATGGTGTGAAAGGGCGTTGACGATGTCCTCGCCATGCTCCTCGCCCTCTCAGCGAAGCCAGAGGAATTAGAGATTCTGATGATCTCGCTTACCTTTGGGAATGTCGAAGTGCAGAAGTAAGATTCTTTGATTTCGTTGTTATTTCTTCATTCGTCCACCCTCACGTTTCTACACCATCTTCACATCTTTACATCTTTACATCCTCACATCTTCATTTTTCTCCTCGTTCAGATCAACTATAATAACTACATGTAACTAATTTCGAGTTACTCCAGCTGTCTAAGAAATGTCGTCACACTCTTCCACTACATCGAGAAGGAGCGGGCATGGCGTAAAGCAAATGGCAGACCAGAGGGGTTTGAAACGCTGAATGTGCGGAAACCTATCGGTATGGCGTTTAACAGATCTCACCATCACACTTCCACTAACTCGTTTCTAATTCAGTTGCCGTGGGTGCCGAAGAGCCCTTGGCAGAGCACATGATGGTAGCTGATTTCTTTCGTAAGTGCACGATGGCTGAGATAGGGGAAGTGAAGTAGCTAGCTAACAAGAATTAGACGGCATCGACGGCTTGGGTGGCATCCATCACAGTGTATGCTCCATTCTCACATCCTCTACAGAAACTTTGAGTTGATCCAGGTCGCAGCACCCACACCTCTCGCCAGCAGAAACATGGAAATCCCTCTTCCTACCCACACCAGAAAACTTGTCGGCTGAAGAAGCAGCCGCCCTCGAAGCTGTCAAGGAGCAGCACTCGCTTTTTATTCCATCGTTGAAGCCGGCGCATGAACAGATGCTGGACTTGTTGAGAGAGAATGAGTCTGATACGATTACGATTGTGGCTGTTGGTCCCCTGACTAACCTCGCTATTGCGGCTGCAAAGGACCCTGAGACTTTCTTGAGGGTGAAAGAAGTTGTCGTTATGGGTGGAGCGGTTGACGCACCAGGGAACGTAAGTATTCTTCCTCTCTCTAGACTGGTTTGGTCTGAAGCTATCTCAATAGCCGCCACCTCTGCATCTCATCTACTCCCCCACCATCCAGAACATCCCCGTCCCCAACTTCAACCTCATAAAACAGCCCGACACCCCCTTACGCAGAGCGCTGAACCACAGAAATCAGATGACGCCCGGCGCCGAATTCAACACGTACGCAGATAGCGTAGCGAGCGCGCGAGTCTTCGCACTCACATCCCCCAACCCCCGCATGACCATGCCTCCCACCCTAAGCGGCCACAAAAAAGAGCAGCTTCCGCCATATCCCGAGAAACTGAGTAGAACGCTAAAGTTGAAGCTGTTCCCGCTCGACACCACGGAACGACATCTCCTCCCCCAAACACTGTTTGAACAGTACACAGGCAGTGAGCAAGTGAAAGACAGCCCTCTGGCGCAATGGGCAAGGCTCTTCCTAGACGTAACGTTCCAGAAAAACCACTCCCTAAACCCACAACAAGATGATTCGAAACGTGGCCTGCAACTCCACGACCCGATGACTATCTGGTATGCGTTGTCGCCTTCTGAACCTGCGTGGACGTTCGAAACGGAGGATATTAGGGTTGAGACGTCCGGGCAATGGACGAGGGGCTGTCTGGTCGTGGATAGGAGGGGGCGACCTGTTACGGCTGGCACGGGGGATTTGAACGAGGAAGTTATTGGGGATGCGGGAGGGTGGAGCGACTCGCGACGGGGGAACAATGTACAGTGGTGTGTGCAGAGCCCCGGTGTGGACAAGTTTGCTAGGTTTTTGTTAGACCGGGTGTTTGGGGATTCGAAGGCGTGAAAGGAGGCGAACATCTAACGAAGAAAGTTAGTTTCTACTGCCTCAAAAAACATGCCAAATTGCACAATAGTATAGTTACCTTAAGGGATTGCTGGTCCGTCCTCACCAGCACCACCGCTTAAATCCCACCAGTTGTCATGCCAATTTCGATTCTGAAAATCGGTTTCCAAAGCTCTTACGAAGCCAGGCGGATAGAAATCGCCATCGAGTGTCATTGGGAAGTCAGGCAGCGAAGGAAACGACGCAGCATCAAAGTGAGGCAATTCACTTGCCACGAGGTTCTGAAAGTTATCGAGACTTGAGGTTGGAAAGTTGACTCCTTGCATGGGGGGAATATGCGTTCCCTCACCACCCATCGCAGTTGTTGCTCTGGCTGCGCGCTTCTCGTCTTGCATGCTTCTAGACACCTTGTTTAATGCGTTAATCGTCTTTGCAAACGGGAAAAAGTCCCATCGTCGCGTGGAGGCCTGCGCCATTGCGGTTCCGACCTTCTCGAGCGAGCGTATGTCGTTCTCGCAATCGTCTGGATCGGTACATGCAAGTACATACTCGTAAAGGCTAAAAACGGCGCAGAAGGGATAAAACGTTATGAAACTGCGGTACAGTTAGCGACCGCGCTGAGATGTGCTGACGGCGCACAGTGGCTAACGTGGCGTGCTGTCGATGAGACAGGGTTCGTGGTACATGTACCATTAACTAGGGTTGAGTGGAGATAAACACTTACTGATCGAATATAGTTTTGGCCTCATTGGCCAAAGGGGGACCGGTGTTAAAGTCAAGGATGATGCTCACGACCTTTCGAGCAGCGCGAACTGTAATGGCATTGACAGGTCGTCCCTGCACAGTCGTCTTTACCATCCGTTGCATTCCTATGATTATAGCGTATACATTCATTATGTGATCTGCGAGGAGGCAGCGGAAGTTGGTGGTAGTTTCTTTGGCGTCCATCAGTGACTCCAACTTAAATTCGGCCATTAGCTCTTCGAGCTGGAGACAAAAGTCGTCAACCTTTTGAGCAATGACCTCATCGCGATTGTGTGAAGCGTTGTTGTCTATGAAGTTGATCATCTCTGCAGTCATGAGGGTATATCGTACCCAAACGACCGTAACGATAACTTGAGGGGCGGAAGGGTGCATGTTATTGGTATGGAACAAGGCTGGTGCTCTGACTTTGTTTGGTGACCATCGTACCTAGAACAGTATCAGCATAACCCACGTCTATGGAAAGTATTGAATGGGACATGTAGAAGGCGGGAAAGTTTGGCGGATTTGGCGGCTCTTTGATAGACTTGACGAAGGCCCGTGAGACTATGCAGCCCGAATGATAAGTACACACTTACAACAGTAGGCTTTCCATAGAACATGCGGAATAGAGTATCAGTGGAGAGTACATGCCAATACAAGAATCGAAGGACATCTCTTCCACCCTCCTCCTCAAACGTTTTTGAAGGCACTGTGTCGAGCTGGTCAATGCCTTTCATCTTTACGTAATGACAGGACTTGCAATGGAATTTCCAGGACAACTGATAATCTTGGTTGTTCATTGCAGTCCATGAGGTTAAGGCTGCTGTATGTCCATCCATGTTAGTCTCGTTCGAAGCCTCGAGCCATGCAGGTACGGCCTCAAGGACTTTCATATATGCTGCTCGCACGAGCGGGCATCCTGTGCCACGAGTCTGCTGGAGGCCATAGTAAAGCGCGTTATAATACATGACGCGGATCCCTGGCTCAATGTGGACATAGGGAGAATCTATAATGCTAGGAAGTGCATAGAAAAGCTGAACATCTATAGATATAGTGAATATATCTGGCACAACCATGGCGCTTAGTAGGTTCGCGAATGCATCAATGCACTCTTTCGACTCTGCGGGAGAAAGACTGAAGTCGACGTCGAACATATCTGCCCGGACCCTAAGATTTCCTAGGTCATCAAGAGCCTCATTTAGTGAGAGCATTGCATTATCGACCTGAGGCGTCGGTATAGCGACTGGAGTTTTCTGGTTCTGGAAGTTACGTCTGGTGTCGGTGGCAAGTTGGTAAATCCACGCTGCCCTCGTTAGCCTGCAAAGTTTCCGGGTTCCATGTCAAGAAACCTGAGATCCAGGGCTATGTATGTGATTCTTACATTCTTGGCCATCACCGACCGTCAACGAGGCTTCAGGGGACGGCACAGGTGTGATATCTCGAGCAGCATCCGGGCTTGAAGGCACAGACGTAGACGATGAATGTCCATCACCGTTACGACTAACTTGTTCCTCGAGCAGCTTCAATCTTTGGGTTAGATGTTGCACTGCAACTTTCTGCTGCGCAAGTCGAGGCCTTTGACGTCGCTCTACATACTGGCATTCGGATTTGGCGGTAGCGCATTGATGGCAAGCTGGCTCCTCCTTGTCACATTTGATCTAACAACCATCAGCACCTTGCTAAAATGCTGGCCTTGACATGAAACCACTTTGCGCTGTAGGGAAATACATCAAGTTCTTCCAGGAGCATATGCTACAGAATAGAAATTGTGTGCTACAACGGGAGGAGCTGAACCTACTTTCTTACGCTTGCAGCGCAGGCACTAAGTAACTATTTAGCAGTGTCCTCTATTTACATGAAAGAAGATTACGTACGGCAAGCTTCATCACCATTGGGAAATGGTATTATCACACCGGAGTCGGAGGTTTTTCGTAGGCCGTGTTGTCCGGCGAGATGTTCGCGTGTTCCGCCCAGGTCGGCTCACCTAGTACCGAATGTCCTTTAGAATTCGCGTCCGTAAATGGAACTTTTCATACAGATAACATGCACTGTAAAGAAGTATAGCCCGGCTGGGCCAAAAATATGAAAGGATTCACTGACGTGGACGCGAGTAAAACGCCGGAAATGCGAACCCCGAATGTCCGTAAAGGGTAAACCCCGGGGCACCGAATGTCCGGAAGGCGCGAGCTAACGGCCGGGCGTAGGTGGGCCTACTAGAGTGCTGTGCTTCGACAAGCATGATGCAATAATGCTGGTTGAATATGACACATTTGTTGCATCCTTAGCCTCCCGTTGAGCGTAACAGACACAATGCTCAAGCGCAGTGAAGCCCGGTGGCTCAAGCCTTTGGACAGGGTCATGCAGCATATACTCAATACTAGCGATAGTTCAACCACGGGCAGGGTGCATGCGCTAATTACATCTTTTGTTTAGCGCTGACTGGTCTTCTTGTCATGCTTCTTTGGCGGACATCCGGACTCTCGCCGCGAGCGAGACTGCCTTGGGAGCTATGGCGGAAAAGGGAGCTTTTCAAAAGGATGCAGCTACCGTCTACTTCTCTTAAGGTCATCGAAGAGTGAGTGCACAAGACTTCGACACGTTGAACGATCTTCCCATCGGTAAGGAGCCCTCTACGAGCTCATTCGTGTGCAACTTGGCTAACACTTGAGGAGTACCATTATTGACAGTATTTCCGGTAGCCACCGCCAAGTCCAGCCGTGTTTTGATGATTTTAAATTCCTCAGACTGGAGGGTATAGATTATTTTGCGTTTCCAACTTGGTTGGCCACTGCTCGGCTACTGAGGACGAGTGACAGTCTGACCGGAGTTTCCCTACCGCCAGTGAATCTGAGCTGATATGTCGGCCGCTATGGGCATCGCAGAAAAAGTTGATCGTGCAGAAAAGTCACTCACAATTCACACAAAACCCGAGTCAAGCTGTGACTCCGAATATGGGACAAGGGACGAGGTTATACAGGACGTGAAGTCTGAGCAGGAAGTGGCAGAACTTGTTCGCATGTTTACGTCGCAGTCACAACAGCAGAATCTCGAGTCACCCTTTACTGCCGAGCAGAACAGTCGGCTGGACCCGAAGAGCGATCGGTTTCGAGCTCGGGATTGGGCCAGGTCTTTCTACGACTTACGCTATAGCAGCGAAGGCTCTATCGCTCGTGTGGCCGGTGTTGCCTTCAGAGGCCTTAATGTTTGGGGCAAGGGGTCTCCTACTGACTTCCAATCGACAGTAGGCAACAAAATCTTGAAGCTACCATCCTTATTTGGACGAGGAGCCCAGAAGGTTGAGATTTTGCGAGACCTTGAGGGATTGGTACTTCCCGGAGAACAATTGTGTGTGCTTGGTCCTCCTGGGTAAGTCTCAACTGTACTTGTCTTGCGGCGATTGACTGACAATTGGTAGCTCTGGCTGCTCTACGCTTTTGAAGACCATCGCAGGCGACACCCATGGATTCAAAGTCAACTCAGACGCCTACCTGAACTATCAGGGCATTCCTGCAAAGGACATGAAGACGTCTTTCCGAGGAGAAGCCATATACACAGCAGAAGTAGACGCTCATTTTTCCCAACTGAGCGTTGGAGATACTCTTTACTTTGCTGCGAGGGCGCGAGCACCCCGGAACATCCCAGGAGGGGTCAGTCGGCAACTCTACGCCGAACATCTACGCGACGTATGTAATCATTTCTACTAATGTACTGCTTGGTTGACAAACATTTGTAGGTTGTGATGGCGATGTTTGGAATCTCTCATACAATCAATACGCAAGTCGGGAACGATTTTGTACGAGGTGTCAGCGGTGGTGAGCGTAAGAGAGTTACCATTGCTGAAGCTACTCTGAGCTTTGCACCTCTGCAATGTTGGGATAATTCAACTCGAGGCTTGGACTCGGCGAACGCGGTGGAATTTTGCAAGACGCTACGGACACAATGCGATGTCTTTGGGACATCAACCTGCGTCGCCATATACCAAGCGCCACAAGCTGCTTACGATGTAAGTGCCATCTGAAGCTCTTTGGCTTTTCTTTGCGGTCTGGAATAGAGATCAGTTGGCTCGAAGGGCGCGACTAACTTGCACTAGGTCTTCGATAAAGTGGTCGTTCTATATGAAGGCAGACAGATCTACTTTGGTCCTTCCTGCGAGGCACGCGGATACTTCGAGAGCCTGGGATTCGAATGCCCTGCTTCTCAGACCACCCCTGACTTTTTGACTTCGATGACGTCGCCGTCAGAGCGTCGTATCAGAGCTGGCCTCGAGAATAGCACGCCCCGCACATCAGACGACTTCGCCCGATGCTGGAAAAAAAGCCCTGAAAGACAAAAACTGCTGAATGCGATTGAAGAATACAGCCAGACTCACCCACTCAAAGGCGAAACCCACGAACAGTTCAGTCTTTCCAGGACATTAGAGAAATCTCGAAACCAACGCCAGAAGTCCCCATATACTCTATCCTACTGGAAGCAAGTCAGTCTTTGTATGTGGCGAGAAGTACAAATGCTCAAGAATGACCCAAGCGTTATTTTTGCTATGCTGGGGATCAACTTTGTGGAAGCTTTAATAATCGCCAGTATCTTCTACAATTTGCCTAGTACCACGGCGTCGTTCTTTAAACGTGGAGCCATTGTCTTCATGATGGTAAGTTATCGAATGACCTCACACTTCCTTCGCAGCTTCCGTACAGACACAATGCGGTAGTTGAACGAAGCTAGCTCAGATTACTGACTGCCCTAGGTCTTGTTAAACGCCTTTGCTAGCATCATAGAGATCATGAGTCTATACGCAAAGAGGACTATTGTCGAGAAGGTGAGTTCCGCGCTTTGAGATGATGCATGCGCATGGAGCTAACCTTTTGACCGAAGCACAATCGATACGCGCTCTACCACCCAAGCGCTGAAGCACTAGCCTCAATGATAATAGACATACCCTATAAAATCGCCAACGCAATCTTCGTCAACTCTACGCTGTATTGTAAGTAACGCTGGTGCACGAATTGCATGTGAGACATATACTAACTTCGTATCTCAACCCTTAGTCATGGCGAATCTACGTCGAGAAGCTGGCCCATTTTTCTTCTTTCTGCTCGTTAGTTTCACTATGGGGCTTTCGATGAGCATGCTCTTCCGGCTTTTTGCTTCTATGACTAAGACGATTGCTCAAGCGCTCGCCCCGAGTTCGATCCTCCTGCTGGCACTCGTTTTGTATTCTGGCTTTGTCATTCCGATAGAGTACATGAGAGGGTATAATCTTTCATTCAAGCCAAATAACTATGCTAACGTGCACAGATGGGCAAGCTGGATACGATTTATCAATCCCGTTGCATACGGCTTCTCCAATGTCATGGTCAATGAATTCAATGGACGGACATTTGAGTGTACATCTTTCGTTCCTTCGGGGCCGTCATACGAAAATGTTTCTGCCGAGCAGCGAGCATGCGCTGTCCAAGGCTCAGTTCCTGGTTCAAACTCCGTCAGTGGCACTACGTATGTTGAAACTGCGTATAAGTACCATTACAGTTCCCGATGGCCGAACTACGGAGTCATCCTGGCGATAACAGTAATTCTCTGTAAGTGTCGAAGTACGAGGTACTTGTGAGGCATATACTGACTTCGTACCTCTGCTTCTCCCAGTCATTGCGCATCTCGTCATGAGCGAAATTGTCGCATCCGAGCGGTCAAAGGGCGAGGTGCTAGTTTTTCGCCGCTCGAAGATGCAGAATAGTAGCAAAGGACACAGTGCCGATGAAGAGACCGGTAGCGAAACTGCTCATCAAGCCGAAAAGTTTCGCGACAACAACGACTCGCAGCACGAGGTGCAAAAGCAGGTCTCAATTTTCCACTGGGAAGCAGTCAACTATGAGATTCAAATCAAAGGTGAACACCGCAAAATTCTGGATTCGGTGGACGGATGGATCAAGCCTGGAACATTGACCGCTCTTATGGTAAGTTCAATTTTCCTGGTAGCCTGAAAGACTTCGATAGCCCTGACTGTTGTCATTCATGAATCGAAAGGCGTATGGAAGTCTCCAACAGCTCTACATAATGTTATCCTTGTACCAGCTAACAAGTCACAGGGCGTCTCAGGTGCAGGAAAGACCACATTGCTGGACGTTCTTGCAAGTCGGACCACCATGGGCATAATCAGTGGCAACATGCTTGTGGACGGACGTGAACGCGATGAATCGTTCCAGCGTAAGACAGGGTATGTGATGCAGCAGGACATTCACCTGGAAACCTCAACGGTACGAGAGGCTCTGGAATTTTCCGCCCTTTTGCGACAACCTATGGAGTTCAATCGTGAAGAGAGATTAGCATACGTGGACCACGTTATCCGACTACTGGACATGGAAAAGTACGCCGATGCCGTGGTTGGGATTCCTGGATCAGGTCTGAACGTAGAACGTAAGTGTCTCCTCCAGTTTCGTACTTTACATAAGTCGCTGTGATTAACCATTTGCAGAACGCAAGCGCCTTACTATTGGTGTAGAACTCGCCGCCCGCCCGAAGTTACTACTTTTCCTCGATGAGCCCACGTCAGGCCTAGACAGCCAAACGTCCTGGTCAATTTGCGACTTGATGGAAAAGCTTACCCGTAACGGACAAGCGGTTCTGTGTACAGTCCATCAACCTTCTTCGCTTCTATTCCAGAGATTTGATCGCCTACTTTTGTTGGCAAAAGGCGGCAGGACAGTCTATTTTGGTGACATTGGCTCTGGCTCGAAGACAATCGTGGACTATTTCGCCCGCAATGGCGCACCAGAGTGTCCTGCGGGTACTAATCCTGCAGAGTATATGCTCGAAGCAATCGGAGCCGCCCCAGGTCATGAAACGGAGATTGATTGGCCCTCCGTCTGGAAGAACAGCAAGGAATACTCTGACGTCCAAGCAGAGTTAGCTAAGCTAAGGGAGCTTTCTAACCAGCCATCAGCTGTCATGGACTCGTCCGATGCGAGCCATCAAGAGTTCGCAGCTCCCTTCATGATGCAGCTCTCCGCGGTCGCTCTACGTTGCGCGCAACAGTATTGGCGAACACCTTCATACATATACTCCAAGGCACTCCTCACTGTCGGATCCTCGCTTGTGATCGGCTTGTCGTTCTTGAACGGCGAGAACACCATACAAGGCCTTCAAAATCAGATGTTTGGCGTTTTCATCTTTCTATTCGTCGTCATACAACTCATCTACCAGATTCTCCCAATGTTTATCTCCCAGCGAACGCTGTATGAGGCTCGAGAGCGTCAGTCGAAGACATACGCATGGCAAGCTTTTGTGCTCTCCAACATTGTTATAGAGATGGCGTGGAACGCTGTAAGTACCTACCAAACCCACTCCGTACCCAGCGAATACTGACCATGATCCTAGCTCATGGCCATCTTCTGCTTCATATGCTGGTATTATCCAGCAGGGTTTTACCGCAACGCCGAATTCACCGACTCAGTTCACATCCGAGGGTTCCATGCGGTACTCATCGTAGTGGTGACTTTCCTCATTGCCAGCTCGTTAGCACACCTTCTAATCGCAGGCGCGCCTAGCGAAGAGATTGCAGCAGCTTTCGCTACCTTGCTATCCATTATGCTCTACGCATTCGCGGGTATTCTTGCAGGCCCAAAAGACCTCCCCCGCTTCTGGATCTTCATGTATCGCGTCAATCCCGTCACATACCTAGTATCGAGCTTTATGTCGACGACTCTAGGCCAAGCACCAGTATCCTGCGCACAAACAGAGTTCCAGACGTTCGCGGCGCCGGCGAACCAGACCTGCGGACAGTACATGCGGGACTATATTGAAACGGCCGGTGGCTATCTTCGCGATGCACAGGCTTTTGGTCAATGCCAGTACTGCCAAATGGACAGCACCAACCAGTTCCTGCAGCGCATCAACGCTGACTGGGACACTCGCTGGAGGGATTTTGGCTTGCTCTGGGTATACGTCGTCTTCAATGCTGCGGCAGCGGTTTTCCTCTACTGGGTCTTTCGGGTTCCGAAAAGCAAGAAGATGAAGCGTGTGTGAGTGATTGGATATTTGCTGTCCCTCCTGACTACGGTGCGTTCGGAAAGTGCAGCATTTTCGCAGCTTCGCTATACTTAAACAACATAGTTTTCTTTATCTGTACTTGTGATTTTACTAGACGTTCATTTTGTTCTTGGCATTTCTGGCGGCTGTATTCTGAGTACTTTTCGCATAATAGGACTACATAGACTTTGTAATAATAAGAGATGGGACAACCTAAAACCTTACTTCTGTTTTGCGAATCTACTAAGCTCTTATCTGAATGCTCCCCATTGTGAGGTGGGAAAACAAAAGAATAAATAGTCTACTCAGAATCAAGGGGAATTGGGCATTCTAGGATCCATCCTCAATAGCAATAACGCGAAATACTCCACGCACACTGAGTCAAGACCTTGTTTGTGTGTTATAGACGACCCTCACAGTGGAGGCATGCAGGTAGATAGTTAAGGTGCAGAAGCATAGCGAGCTCACGATATAGGTGGATTGTTAATTTTTGTTATGAGGAATGTAGTTTGATATGAACAGTGCTTCCTGTTTGATATGTGTCTTTGGAATATATGTCCATTGAACAATGCACAAGGATACATACCACCTTCTCGGCTGGGTGTATCACAACTCTTATTTGCCAAAGCACCCAGGACCTCCCAAGCGCCATAGCTAACCTGCAATATTTACGCTCGTGCTCCAAGTCAATGCACATCTTCTCTACCTCCTCTACTCTTCGCTCGATCATTCATAAGCACTAAAATCCAACGGTACACTCGTTCCTCTCCCAGCCCTATACCTCTTTATGCCACCGCTAAACTCTCTCGGCCGCGGAAATTGGGCTTCGTCCTGAAACCTCCACCGCAAGTCATGTATTGGGACAATTTTTCCCTTTTGTCCTGTCCCTGCAACCACACCCGGACCTGTTGGGCTTTTGATACCAGATCCGCCGTTCGTTAACGTGTATGAGGACGGATCGAGCATAGAACGTAAAGGAGCGTGAGAGGCAGAACGGCTTGGAGCTGGGCTAGGAGGCGGTGGAGGAGCAGGGGCGGATGGTGCGTGGGAGGGAGTTGGTGTAGGTGCGGACCCTGGGGGTGGCGGTGGTGGTGGTGCGGCAGGCGATGCGCGGCCGAAGGCGTTGCGAGCTGCTTGTTCTGCTAGTGATGGCGCGTGACCGTTGGTCGGCGCTTTTGGTGGCGGAGGAGCAGGTGCTGCAGGTGCTCGACCGTCATAGCGGTATGGATCGTAGTCGTCCTCGTCGTCTGATTTCGCATTCGGTGGGGGAGGAGCGGACGGCGGAGGAGGTGGTGTTGACCGTGATGGGGCTCGCGGAGCTGACGAAGGTGGTAGTGGAGGTGCTGGCGGTACTGAAGTCGGGAACGAACGAGGTGGGGGTGCTGAGCCAGGAGGTGGAGGAGGCGGTGCTGATGGTGTTGAAGAAGGCGGTGGAGGTGGAGGTGCGGGTGGAGCACCTCCAGGAACAGGTGGCGCGCGAGCTGGAGACACTGGAGGCGGAGGAGCGAGTCCAGATGGCTTTCGAGAAGCCGGAGGTGGCATAGGCGGTTTCTTGCCGATTGGAGGTGGTGGTTTCGGCTTGAGTCCTATGCTTGAGGCTACTGATGACGGTCTCGAATCCTTTAGTCCGCCAAATACTGGATTGAGCGGCGGTCGTGATCCTGGGATTGGAGGCGCAGGAGGAGCCCCGGGAGGTTTCGGGGCAGCCCCTCGTGGTGGTTTGGGAGCTGAACCTCGCGATGTCTCCGGATCTGAGAGGTATGGTGTATTGCTCTGGTCTGCGCCTGTCTTCACGCCGCCCGCTTTCCTCAGCTTCGGCATGCCTCCAGCAAATATCCCGGCTAATTGAGGTGCTGATGCCATTGCACTCTCTCCGCCTCCTGTATCGCTGTTACTCCTCGCTCGGTTTCCTCCTCCAGGCACCGGCGGCGCAAGTCCAGGCGGCGCAGGCGGTCTACCCATACCCGGAACTGGTGGTGCTCCTCCGATGGGCGGTCCACTGGGTCCGTCATTTACTTTGCCAACTATTGGAGAGGATCGATCGTTGACTTGTGTGACCTTCTTTAACCTCGCGCCCTTCCCGATGTCTGACAAGAGCGCTCCCTATGACCTATTAGCTTGGGCTCCATGTTGGGCCAACCTCGCAATCACAGCATTCTGTTGGATCCCTCGGTGTGAAGGTGACATACTCTTCCAGCTCCCGACGGCGGCTTTCCTCCTGGAGCCTTCATTCCAGGCATTGGTGGCGGCGGTGGTGGACCCCCGGCGCCTCTTCCCATGGGCGGCATGGGCGGAGGGGGAGGTGGTGGAGGCATCGTGGTGTGTGTCCCTTCCTTGAACTATAAGGTTTCGTTTTCCTCGCCGAGTAAATGAAGAGTAGTGGCAGTATCCTGCTGCCTTGACTGTATGTTGGTTCGCAAAAGTGTAGTGTTCGGGGCTTCGTCGTGGTGGAACATTCCGTCACAGTCGCCCGTGCTTGGCATCAATTCTCAGCCACGCAGGGCTTCGTCACTTGAGAACTTGACCGCAAATGCGAACACCACATCCAACGCCATGAAACCCGGCAGCCTGCCAATGCGCGTCCGGACGCGGCCAGTGTGCCAATTGTGCGACTACATACTGCAGCAGCCTACATATCGCCGCGCATTCGTGTCCGCCTCCACCCTCCAGGCACCCTCAATACCAAGGCAACCCGCGCGAGCACATGGCGTAACACCACGGGTACCCTCGCGAAGCTTTACGACGACGGCGCGGAAATCACGTGAGTCTGATAGTAGAGGCGATGGGGGTCTACAAACATCGGAGAGGGTCGCTGCGTTGAGAGAGGAGCTGGTTGTGGTGGAAGGTCGGATCCGGGCAATATACGATTCACCCAAGGTCGAGACGGAGGCCGTTGTGCTGGAGGCATTGGATGGACTGGAACACATTGCACAGCAAGCAATAGCGATACGCGCACGGCAACCTCCGCCCACCAAGGTTCCCATCAGGCAAAGCGCCGCAGGCGCAATACTCTCTGGCCTGGGTAACGAAGAGAGTGTCAGTAGCCAGAGGAGGACCAGGTCCAAGCAGTTGGGACTCGATGCGCTTCCGTCGCCTTCGTACCTGTCCAACCTGGCCGAGGACCTTATCAAACATGAAAAAGTCTTTGTTTCGCCCAATGTTCTCGCAGTGTATATCCACCTCCAACGGCTGCTTGCGCGCCCCAAGACCATCCCAGAAGCCCTGTACCTCTACGCCAACAAGGCCGTACCTGTAGAAGGCTCGTCACCACCCAAGTTCTCGCACCCATCGCCAAAAGCTGCGAAACAAGCGGTCCCAGCAGAGCTCGCCGACCAGGCCCTGACGGCAGCTATCGACGCGAAAGATCTATCACTGGCCCTCGATGTTGTTGACCAGACCTACCGCACCCCTGCCTGGCGACGGCACCGCATGGTCACAAAGATGGGCCTGCCCGCATTGTTAGCAGGAATTTCACCCCTCGCGATGTACATGATCGCTCAAGAGCTCTCCGTCTACAGTGGCTACATCGACCCCTGGACCTTTAAGATGTACGCCTTTGCGGGCTTGAGCACCTACGTCTTGTGCACCGGTACGCTCGGCTTCGTCGCACTTTCGACGTACAACGACAGCCACGACAGAGTCGTTTGGAGGCCAGGTGTTCCGTTGTTGGATCGCTACTTCAGGGAAGATGAACGAGCGGCACTGGATCGGATCGCATGCGCGTGGGGCTTTAAGGAGCTCTGGAAGAGGGGCGACGAAGAGGGTGAGGAGTGGGAGGGGCTGCGGCAGTGGATCTTGCTGAGAGGTATGGTGCTCGACAAGCCTGATCTAATGCCGGGTATGAACTCCACGCTTCATGAACGAGAACGGTAGCGATGGGTGTGTACGAGATAACTGAACTGTTCATAGATAGTGTCGTTGGCGGCGGACGGCCAAGCTATATACCATACTGTACAATCCACACCATAATACTCTTCGGTTTCGCACTTTTCCTATCGTCAACACGAGCAAAAAGGAGTTTCTAACCGTCATACTATTCTCAAGGAGATCGAACCACTACGCTCAGCCCTATCCAAGGACGGAAGAACCGCAAAAAAGAAGGCATTGGTGATTACTCCAGGTTTATGCGACACCTGTGTGATTCGAACACACGCTCCCGAAGGAACTGGCTAACTTCCGCTCTTTCGAACGACTAGCAGGCCAGCGCGTTAACCACTCCGCCAAAGTGCCGGCCGAATGACTTATTGATATGTATTTTGGCTATCCTATGGTATATAGCCCGTAGAAATAAATGTAGGAAAGCGGACGCGAAGTTTAGATTTGGCGACTTGGCGGTTTCGAACCGGCATATGGGAGTGGTAGCGGGCCGTGCGGGGCGGGGGCAGAGAGCTTGGAGTCACCCCCACTAGCATTCACAAGCTAGTGTCGGAGCTATGGGGCTTCTACCATAGGCTTTCAATACTACGCAGACTCTCACAGGAGGAGCTTGCCCTTTATCATCCTTGAAGACTACGACCTCCTTTCTCAGTCGAAGAGCCTGAGTGCTACCCTCCAAGGCTCGCCAGTAAGTCGCAGCTGAGTGGCGAGAGCGTTACTGAAGGCAACCAAACAGTCACTGACAGGCCCAGATATATCTCCCAGAGACCACTATCACCTCCAGGCACTCCAAGCCGTTTCTCACTCCAACGCCATGTCCGCAGAAGCCCTCCCAATAACCCCGGCGCGCTTTGCCCAAGCCCTAGACGACCTACCCATCAGCTCGCTGTATGGCAAGTACGCCGAGCTCACGAACCAAATCCAACATCTCGAATCGAGCAACCAGCAGCTCGAGGACTTTGCCCGGGAGAACGACGACCGCGACTGCTACGAAGCGCTCCTGGAAAACAGACAGGTCATGAAGCGCTTCCAAGAGCGCATCGAGTTGATCAAGAAGGAGGTGCAGGAGGTGCGCGGATTGCCGTTCAGACCGCAGGGCGAGGAGGGTGTCGCGCAGGCCCCGACTACGAATGGCAATGCAGCAGGTTCGCAGAACGGCCATGTAGCAGGTGGGGGGACGGCGGCGCAAGAGCAGAGGAATAACAGCGGAGACGAGGAGGGTCTGTATCTTTGAAAAGTTCAACTCAGATCACCACGCAACACCACCCCCAGCGCGACAACAATGCGAGGATGGCACGTGCGGGACCTGTCCAGCCTGTGTATTACACACATGAGATTACACACAACGAAGCAAGGGGAATGAGTGAGTATGAGAGCCCTCAGACAACGCACCAAGCTAATGCTTCCACAGCCTGAGACCTTTAGTCCCAAATCATAGGCAATGAGAGCATTCAGCCTCGCTCTTGACAGAGCTTGATGCGAGGCCACACCTATCTACTAGATCAAGCAGTCTCCACTCGATAGCAGACAGAACATGCACTTGAAGAAGTGCTCGAAGACGGATGAAACACATGCGTGTAGCAAATCAAGAGAATATGATTCATCAAACGGCGTCCATATTGTAGGGCTGGTATTCGTGCTCCCCCGCACCTCATCAATATATTACTAGTCTTTCTATATTCACCACGTCCGCATCCACTCACTCAGCTACCATGTAAGTACAATCTTTACAGCTCTGCGCAACATGCCAGCTTCGTCAAACACCCAAGTATCGCTATCCACAAAGTCGATCACTCTCTTTCCCGCGTTGTCCACGGCAAGTCTACTGCACAAGCAGAGTGAAGAGGTTTGCGCTTCCAGCCATCAAGCCTAAGATACAATGGTGTTGCCCCGTTTCGTTTCCGGCGTCTACATTGGCACCACGGTCAAGAAGCATCTCTGGGGTTGATATCCGCTCAGGAATCTGGGGGCAGTTTCCGATCGAGCATATTGAATGCAGGATCTTTTCTCCGCCTGTTGTTGCAGCGCAAACGTCTGCGCCTTGCTCAATCAAGGACCGCACGATCTCAACATAACCATTCTGCGCCGCACAATGAAGTGCTATTCGACCATCCAAGACAGTTGCTTGAAGATATGCTCCATAATTGAGAAGTACTTTCGCGATTTCAAGCCGTGGATTCACGTCTTCGCAGCGTGGAGGTGCACTCCCGCACGTGACGCAGTGAAGCGGCGTCCATTGCGCCTCGGTGGCGGTCTCGTTGACGCTGGCGCCGTTCGATAAAAGAAAGTCCACGTTCAATGCGCCCGTCTTGGCATGCCACGTGTATAGGAGTCCTGCCCTGAGCATCTTTCACGAATAGATTTGCGCCGAGACTGAAGAGATACGATGTGTAGTCAAGTCTTTATCTGTGACTACCGCATTGGCTCCAGCTGCTACCATGGCTTTAATATTGTCGACTTCACTTACTTCCGCAACCATGTTGATGATAGGAGGCGGAGAATCGTCAGGACCGTCGTCTATACGCATACTTTTAGCTAGCAGCAAACACGCAATGGATCCGTCATAAAGATGAGATTCTACTGCAGTCTAGAAGAGAGTCAGACCACTCTCAGCGTCTGTGGCGTCTACGTCAGCTCCATTTGTGACGAGGTGTTCCAGGATGGATAGCAACCGTCCTGGCGTATCGTGAACCTCCCAGGTCCTACATCGGTGGTCGCATTCAAAATCAGTAAGTGCATTGAAA
The DNA here is from genome assembly GCF_010015615.1 of Cucurbitaria berberidis CBS 394.84. NCBI lineage: Eukaryota > Fungi > Ascomycota > Dothideomycetes > Pleosporales > Cucurbitariaceae > Cucurbitaria > Cucurbitaria berberidis. Next base: position 1,148,254 of record NW_024468940.1, on the reverse strand, counting down.
AGTGCACCGGTGAGGTACATTCGAGCTGCCTTGATATTCTGATCCGGAAAATCTTTAACAATAGTATGCGTAAGAAGGAGTTCAGCTGCCTCTGCATGCCAACAGGTCGTCGCTTGACTTAGAGCCTCTCTCATACCATTCAGCCTCGATCCGTCGCAGAAGTTCTATCACGACGTGTTGCCGACAGGCTGACTGTTCTTCATCGAAAGCCACCACCGCCTCAACAGCATGACAACTCATCGACGCCTCTTGCAGCCATCGCCGGGTCGATCATCTGCTATGAGCAAGGCAGATAGGTTTTGAAAGAGGCACATCGGACCGCGCGTCCACACATGCCTCAAACAGCTACCTTGATTCGCAACGTACCTTGGACTAGACCAGCATGAACACGTGAACGGCGCGTAAGTGCGTTAGCAAAGTGATTTGATATTGATCGTTGCCACTACAGATGTCGCAACTGGCATACGGCGTGATGCGTACCAAGAGACATGGAACATCCATGAAGCCGAGTGTCCACAAATTGGCGAACCCCAACCTAGAGGCTTGTTTTCGAAGGGTGGCAAGATACCTTAGCACGACTCTCGTTCGTCAACTAGAGTTGTCGGATGCATTGGTGCATGTGTTGTCATGCCTTTTCCGATGAGGTGAGCGTAAAAGCCTACAAGCCACCAGATCCCAATCAGGTTTTGCGATGATTGTAGCGTCATCAGGATCTAGGGACATCTCGATGAGAATCTAGGCTATCGTCCGCTGGCCAGATGCAATCGACAGCTGCACTCCAAACAAGGTAGGAGGAGGAGAAGGAACCAAGTTTCTGGGAAGCTGGGCTGAAGTATGAGCATTTCATTTCAGGTCCATGTAAGATCGATCGACCACAGACATGATGTTGAGTGAGTTACCTTGGATAGATTCGTTAGAATCCGATTCCACCAAAGAAAATGTACCGGCTCCTTGTAAGTTACTGCATCGCCGTCAAACTTCTCCTTCTCAGCCTGACAGCTCGCTAAACGCTTCGTCCAAACCCCGCTCTCACCATGTCAATATACGCGAAGCCTCATGCGGGGACGGCGACAAGATGTGGTGGCTGTTCTGTGCCGTTTCGACGAAGGAGGTTCACCGGCTCGTTATCCCCGCTCACCTTTCAATAGTACCTTGAGCTGAGGCCCTGCAGACATGCAAGCCACGGCCGAGGCACTTGCCGTTCCGTGAGTGAACCTCTGTGACGTCGGTGAATAAGCGACACTATCCAGCATTTATTCACAATGGCAAAGTCTTGCATAGAGGTCCGGAGAAGGTCCGTCATTTCCGATTAGATTGTGCAAAGAGTGCTTGGGTTGCCCAGCTTCTTGTCTCGTATACATCTCTTGCTTAACACGAAGTACGAAGGAGACGAATCGGTGAGCAAGAACAAGGGTGTACAGCAGTTGGCGGGGCTTGCAGCATACCATGCATCGTGTTGAGGCCAGACTGCCACCGCAAAGAGTCAGCTCGATGTCGCAATTGCGAGTCGTGGATTCCATGTCTTCTCCATTCAGGGCAGAAAGGCGGAAAATGCTGTGACTTGACGCCAAGACATCGTGACGAGAGTAAGATGAATCTCATCTCCACTGCTTGCCCGTCTTGCCCGTCTTGCCCGTCTCCCCAGAGCATCGGCCGGGCCCGCTCTATGACCAGGTCCACACTCTACCGAAATCCATAATTTACAGAGAGCGGGCCGAGAGCACATTCAGCGCCACAAACGCGCTCGGCGAGAAACCACTTCCTTCCGCTGCTCGTATATACACAATAATCCGATCCAAAACCCTGGTTCACCATCATCTAAGCTGTCAAACACGTAGTCAATGCTTTCCTTCCGACCAGGCCATCTCAGCTCGCGTATATTCGGCTTACCACCCCAGCACAACCAAGCGACTCATTCAAGCCCATCGTAATCATAGCGCGACATTCCATCAGCCGCACTAAACTATCGTCACCAAGTCAAGTCAAGTCAAGTCACTATCACAATCCATCGCGGCGCGTCAGCACTACGACCCACCATGACAAGGCTGAAGGACGTCCGTCCTTTTCTCCTTTTTGCAGCCTAGCCAACCCCACTCCATGGGAGAGACCCGTGGGTGCGCCACCAAAACAGTCCGTGCTTCCTTAGTGTTTTATCTCCAGGGGGCCAGTTTTTCTGATACGAGGATCAGAAACCTTATTTGCGCGTCTGTTTGTTTCAAAAAGGGAAACAGCTAGCGAGAGAAAGATCGATTTGGGCGAAAATGGCGCAAAGGCGTCACACTTTATGAGGTTTCTGTGGCTGTAAGATGTCGGAGTAAACTCCTGCGATGGACTTGGTGCTTGTGGCTGTAGACTTGAATCATGAGCCAAGTTAGTACCATTGAAAATTGAAATTAAAAGTGTGTAATAGCAAGCATTTGATAGGTATTCGATATGCTGTTCCATTGAGCTGAGCTCCAAGATGCTATGCAGTGAGTGTGGGACGGCCAGAATGCCGTCTTATGTACTCGTCGACATAATGTCGTTAGTTGAACCCATTAGAACGCCGGTATGATGACTGCAACTATAATATCGCTTTTATGAGGCCCCGCAGTCCAGTGTGGCAAGAAACAGCCGTAACATTACATGCCAACCATACATGCAGTGCGAGAATGCCAGATTAAAACCCCGAGATTCCCCGTTGGTACATGATTAAAACGCTAAAACTCCAATGCAATGGTGGGGCCATCGGGCCTACCCGAGTGATGCCGATGAGGTAGTACAGATCCGTAGAAAGGGCGGCCCAGCGCGACGGTCGCGTCGCGTTCGTGTGAGATCTCATGTCACAGAACGTGTCAGAGATGATGACGTGTCGACGCTATCGCAGTAAGGGCTTCAGACTTGCTCCACGAAGGCAGATTTCCGCGAAGCCGAAGATGATCTTCGCTTCTTCTGGAGCTTCTTTGATTGTCTCCTATCAGCCAGTTCCAACTCTGCTGGTGTCGGCGGCTGGAATGTGCCTGGCCTTAGGATCTCGAATCCGGCGTTGACCTTGCGGAGGACTTGTGATTCGCGCTGGTTCTGGTCCGTGTTAACCTCGTACGGCACCTCATCGTACGAGTATTGGTGATGGGGGCCTCGGGGCTGGTAGGCATCAGGATAATAGGCGGCCTTGGGCGCGTATGACTCCGTCAGGGGGACTGCCTGTCTAGCCTCGTTCGCTGCGTGGCCGTCCTGGGTAGGGTTGTAGGATGAAGCTAGGCCTATTTCCTCGTCTGGTGGGTCGATAATAGGTGGGAGCGGAGGTGAAGGAGTCTTCTGCGGCACGAAATAATTAACACCATTGAGCGATGATATCTGGTGTTCCGCCACGCTCGCCCATTCTCCGCTGTTACCTGGTCTGCGGACTCTAGGGGTGAGCTGCCCCGTCTCAGCGACATGGGATAGGCGATGGCTTTGGAGAAGGTCGAGGTCGGTTCGAGGATCAATGGGAGCTTGCACCGATGCGGGCCTAATGTAAGCGTTTTCGTATGCGCGGACATCGTGCTGGATGGCCATGTAGTCGGACTCGTCGCTCGTACGGCGGCTCGACTTGTTAGAGGAACTGCGGGTGCCATTACGGGCTGCATCCATTAGCGATGAACATGCCCCCAAAGAACAGGCGAGACTTACGTGAAGGAGGGCCTGAGATAGGTGCCGACCGTGGAGTTTCAAGAGCTTGCAGAGTCGCCGAGTTGCGTGAAATACTGTGACTACAGTTGCTGCAGCGTTGTGTGGGTGCTAATCCGCGACCAGGTGACGAGGAACGAGAGTCATAGTCATTAGTCGGAATGCGTTCGGCAGACACAGCGCGGTCAAAAGAGCTGGGTGGTCGCGAACTGCCGCGGCTCGACCCATTTTTTGCGGTTTGGGGAAGTTCAAGCTGGGAGTTGTTGTAGCTGCGCATGGGCTTGTGGTCGCTCATGATGGACGCCCTGCTGCTGCCGACAGGTGTGTTGCTTCTCGAGATCCAGACGCCGTCAACCTCAATTCCACTCTGAATCGCTCGAATGCCGAATGGGATCTCGTCTTTTGTTTCGGTTGAAACAGCTGTTACAGGCTGTGCCTCGAGCATCTCTGGCGTCTGTGCTTGCTTTCCCTTGTCGACTTTTGTGTACTTGCTGAGCCTTCGTCGGTCGACAAACAACTTCATGAAACCAAGTACGATTGTGATAGCCTGTGACGGTTAGCTCTGCCACTGGATGCATGGAGGAAAGTCGTACAATTGAGCAACCCAATACCTATCACGATGACGTTAGCATGCGCCATGTACATGGTCGGTAGTAGGATTGATGCTCACAAAAGTCATCTTCTGCCATAACGGCCAGCTGGTGAAGAACTGGCGGCCGCCCATGTTTGCGGTTGAAGTAAACGAATTAAAGAATTAGGTCCTCCGAGGTAAGAATAGCAGGTGAGACACAGGAAACAGAGGTCCACGACCCAGGAAGGTGTGACTAACAGTCACCGCCCTGTCCGGCAAGAACGACGTCAGGGATTTGGCCAAGAAGGGGTGTGACTATGAGCGGAGTTGCCAATGGATGATGGCAAGACAAGACTGGCAACGACGGGGAGCGAGAAGCAGACGTTTCTTCCACAAAGGCTGGGAGGTGAGCGAGGGCGAGATGCAAAAGTAGCCAAGATTCTCAGGCCACAGAAATGGGGTAGGCGGCGGGGTTTTGTGTCGAAGCTTGGGAAAAGCGCTGGGGGTAGTGGAAACGAGTGTGGAACGTCGAGTTGGGTAAACGAGGAAACGGGTGTCACCAGTGAATCACAGCCGTCATACACAGACGGTGATTGCCAAGGAACTGCACGTAGACTTTGTGCTCGGCGGTGGCTGTTCAAGTATGCGTTCTACTGGAACGGTGGTGGGGGAAGGAATAGTCAAAGTCGAGACCCGGGCACAGCGAGCACGAGGGTGCATGGGGTGAAGAAGAAGAGGTATATTGCGTGCAGGCTGAGGAGGGATCCGCGTCCACTAATACCCGCGGAGGATACAAGGGAAACCTCATTTTGAGGAGAAGAGCGCGGTACCGCTGGTCCCAAGACGCCCCAGACATGCTATGCTTGCACGCATCCCGCATGCTGGCCTTGCGCCACCATGCTCATAGCGAAGCCCCTGCTCTCCCTGTGGCCAGGGGCTTGCATAGGGCCACGCACTGGCGGCGGGCGGACGGCAAAACCAGCGTGCCCGAAATAGCAGACGGCGCGAGTGTTTGGAACGGCCATGGTCTGCTCGCAGATCGGCGCCACGGGCGTCGAACAATACGAGCTTAGAGTCGCAGGACAGGATGAAGCGGAGTGGAGGGCAGGCCAATAATGGAACCCAAGCATGCGAGTGAGTGCGTGGGTGACGCCGCGGCTGCGTGAGAGCCTCGTGATGCCGTGCGACAAAGTGCCCAGCGCCGTCCGTGCTTACAGTACAGTACCATAATACAATAATACATGTATTTGCAGAACTTGTCGGAAATATGGCGAGAAGCGATGTGACGAGATGTTGAGTGAGAAGCCCGCGCCATCCTGGTCGCCCAGCTACAAGTGGCGCCCGCCCTACCAGGCCATACCAACCGTACCTAGCTTAGAAAACAGGCTCTTGGGCCCCCCCTCTCTCTCCGTCTTTCTCTAGGCAGAGCAGGGGTGCCAGAGCGCCTCTTACCAGCGATAATGGTAAATGGTCCTTTGACGACGAGCTGTCATAAAGAAAAGAAACTTTGCGGCTATTCACTGTTCCGTTCCTAGCTCCTCTTGCGACGACACTGCTGCTCTCTCGCGTTTCGCCATGTTGCACACTGCGAGTACGTTGTTTAGCAGCCGTTAGAGACCGACGACTCTTGGGTGCATAACCGCAGCCTCGACGACCTCAAGGCCTCACTACTTGGCCGTCGAAAAATTTCTCTGCTCGTCCGCCCGTCTGTACAGTAGTTCCTCCGCTACGGCCAGGCCCTGCGCCCTATTCCCCATGACGCAAACACGGCCTGTCATGACCAGCTCTGAAGTTTCATCAGCCACGTCCTGCATCGTCGCTCAACAAGCAGGTATCCAATTTCCCACGCACCAAGCGAAAGACACTTTGCACCCCACATGGGACGGGCCTCTCTCGTCTGCTATCCGCTGAATCACTACTGGTTCGCTATCCCCAATCCAAGACACGGAGCCAGCAACACTGGCCGCGTGCGACCTTACGAGGTGGCTTTTGCTCCGTCGTCCAGCTCGCCATCGGGATGGGTTTCCTCGCTGCTCCACCATCATGGTAGCCTGCCTATTCCTGCTGACCATTGGCGGGGGCCATGTCCCTGCTCGCCTCTATCACTTCTCGGCACCAGGCAGAGAGCACAACATGGAGAGGTTATTGATGCCACCACGCACAGCGTCTGTGTAACAGCGACACCCAGCAACTCACCGCTCCTGTCGCACCTTTCCGTGAGAGGCCACGCAGCAGCCGTGGTAATGGGTTTCTGGAACATCCTGATTTTGCCATCTTCAGTCCCGCGATTCCAGGTTTGGTAGCTGTGTGCTATCGATTGGACAACACATCAGGAAGATCGGCCCTACAATGCAGCTAGCAGGCAACCTGCAGCCGCCTCAGAGGATACCTCGACTGCATCAAGCTTCTCATGGTGCATTCTTGATGCAATCTTCCTTCCCCAAGTAGACTGGGCCACCGGCTGTCATGGTATCCTGATGTTATTAGTTTGGTGCTGAAATTTCAGCCTTGAGCTGGAGGCATGTACGAGGCGAATAGTGCGTGTACAGTAAGCAATCAATATTGGCTTAGGCTCCTAGACGCTCGTATCGGTAGGCCGATTCCCGAATCAATGCTTCTATGCATGAGACGAGTTTTTCCTCATTCTCTGGCGCGGAGATTTCCATCTACGCGACTTTCAGCTCTCAGAAAACAGTCAAGTCATGCAACGTCCTACATTGAGATCTTTCAGTCACAAGACGGGTTGGCATATTATCACGGATCAGGCTGGAGCTGTGCCCAGCGTGATGAGGGCATCATCTGTAAATGCTCTTCTTGCTGCTCTGTGCGGATGGCTAGAAGCAGCAAGCGCTGAGATGATCTACTCCGCGTTCATCCACAGCTTCGCGCAGATGACTAACCGGAACTGAGGGGGAAAAGAGAGGTCGAGCAACCGTTAGGGCTGACTATGCTGTCAGCTGAACTCTCATTACGTTCAGGTACCATCGGGACACAGAAAGCCTCGGAACAGCCCCAATCCACGCTGAGGTCCAGCTTACCACTAAATCTTCATTGCGCATACTTTCCACGCTCAGGCTCAAAGCACAGCGCAGATGACGAACTCGCTGGGTCGTGAAACCGCGTGAGCGGTTCAAATTATAGTGCCTGACAGTCACAGAGCGGCAAGGACCCCTGCAATCATACAAGTTGTAAGACGTCGCCCCGTAGGTACGCTTATAGCAGCAAGCGTCATACTTTGCCTGACGCCTCAGAGCAGGCGGAGTATGGCCTATTCGAACCATGGCTTCGCGCAGGCTCCGAGCTAGATCAGTAGCTGTAAAACTAGAAAGCTGTCTACGCCGCAGCCACGCATTGTGCGTTGCTCTGTAGAATCACACCATGTTCAAAGGTCGGCTATTAGAGAGCAAAAGAGGGGCTCGAAATGCAGAGGTGGAGTCTGCATGCATCTTCCGCGGTCTCGATTTGGTGATCGTCAGGTGTTGCAGATGCAATGCTGGGCTTACACCAACGGCATGGTCATGATTCGCGCAAGAAATCTCTTCGAGTGCTCCCTAAATAAACAAGATAGCTGAACGCCTGGTGACTGTTCATACTACTAAAGGTAGCATCGGGTATGTGATTTCAGGGCGTCTGTTCGTTCGATCACCCGAGTTGGCACGCACACCATCGCATCCAATGTCAGTCGGATGACTTGTCGTGGCGAGAGCGGTGGCTGATGCTGAGACAGCAACAAGTGTGTGTGAAGTGCCGAACGGAGTTTTTGGTTGCGATAATTGACTTTCAAGCCATGCCACTCAAGAGGCTGATTTTGAGGCGGGCTGTGGTAAGCTGAGGCCGGGGCGCTCACGGTCCCCACCGTTACCGTTTGGTACCTGACGACTTCCATTCTTGTCTCATGCAGGGACCGGCTGAGGCTCTCTCGCTATGTTTGATCTGCACCACAGCATTTCGCAGGACATGTCGCTGGAGAGAGTCTGACTGATGATCGAGTCTTCACAAGCCTTCACAAAGGACGCGGTATGACGTCTTCCGATACAAGACTGTCCTAGGTGCGGATAATGTTAGCACCGAGCCAGCCCTAAGGGAGGGCGTTCCTGCCCGATTGGCCCCGCAAGGAAGTCATGATGTTAGACCCCAGATGGAGAGGTCTCTCTTCAACCACTGCAACCAACATACACCAAACCTCTAAAACATCTCGCCTAATCCTCGTATTGCCTTGTTTTTTCCTCGGTGCTTGATTGCGATGCCTATCCGCAACCCGTTTCGCCGCGCTGGCGTCCCTGAACCGGTCGATGAGGCCCAACGGAGCACACCGGAGAATGGATTCACGAATACAGCAGTCTCAGGAGCGCAGCCCCTGCAGATCAAAGACCCCGTTGAATACAAATTAAGTGGTGAGACTCCTTCAACACGCGCTGGGAGCGCATTGCGATCTCCGCATCGTGCATCGGGTGACCTGGCGCTTACAGTTGTGGAAACAGATATCAACGACAGCGGCGTCTACCTGCCAGTAAGCGCCCCAAATATGCCCCATGCTGGACATACCCAGTCGATTGCTATGCGACACCGATGACTGCATATTGCGCCAGTATTGTTGACATTTGCGCCAGCCGTCCCCGCAGCAAGAGAAGCCAACCTTCTGGCACTCCAAGTCTAACACTTCTGTCGCCTCGTCGAATCACCGAAGTCTTCTTAGCGAAAATGAGCCCTTCAGTATCTCGCGCGAGAGTTTTGACTCGTACAGAAGGTCATTTGTATGTGGGCGCTTTATGATAGTCGCCCTGTGCTGCCCTGCTGACGATCCAGGACATCTCTGCCCGATCACCTGTCCAAGATTGCATCAACGAGACATATCCCCGCCAGTCGCTGGACGCGCGCCGCTCTGTAGATACTAGGCGTTCCTACGATATACGCCGCTCGCGAGCCACGCCACGGTCGTCGATGCAACAACCCCGCAACAGCGAAAGCCAAGCCGAGGTACCCGAGGAGGGCTTCGAAGAGGTTGGATTAAACGATGAGCCAAAACCACAACCCCAGAAGAAGCGCGGTCTTTTTGCACGCTTTGGAGACAACAGCGAGAAGCAGGAAGAGCGACCAGCTTCGAGCCATCACTTCTCCTTGACCGGTCGAAAGCGCGCCGAAAGCGGGGGGGCAGAACTGAAGCCCATGCCGAGGCCTATGACGGAGGTGCCCGTAGAGGGCCGGTAGGCTACTTGACATACGAGATGGGAGATGGCTGATGAGCATGGGCATGGGCATACACGGCAAGAGCGCCCCGATTGAGGTTCGCCAAGGGCTGGGTACTGGGACAATTGAAAGGCATCACGGCGTTCTGGGCTTGATTTGGCAGCATTACCCACATAGAGCATTGGGAACTCGGGCATCACAATCGCTACCAACAGAAGCGGGCAGGCGTTTCCTAATTCTGGATAACATGAAAAGACCTACAAACACTATATGTAATAATGAATCCTAACTGTTCCACCACATTTTCTTCTTTCACCTTTCTTCCTCGGAGCTATTGCTCTCAATTAAACTTGCCACTCTATCCTTGAGAGTTTAATCCCGGCACCCGGCAACTAAGCTTTCATGACCCGTGGTTCACCATACAACCTGCGCCCTGAGGCGCTCAACCAAGGTAGTCTGTTTCAACGGCCCAGGATGCCGTCATCAAACAGTAGCGGCCTATTAGCACCTTTCAGCTACATTTCCACTCCTCGCCAGCACGGACAATGGCGCGATTGAAATCGTGGTCTCCGCAATCCGTTTCGCGCGGTGCACCGACTACTACCTGACTCACGTGTGAAGTAAGCTACTCCCTTCGTTGGGACCCGTTGATCTTGTTTGAGGTTGACACAAGGCCCATTTGATACGCTACCACGGTACTGAGATCCTCCAGGAGGCTGCTGCACTGGGTTAGCGTTGCGTTGAGGTACTTGTATGGTTCCCGTTGCCTTGCTGGGCATGTCATGAATGTGAAACATGATCGAAAAGCTCGAGCAGTAGCGTGGGTCTTGTCTCAATGAATGGTAGATTTGCTACTTACTAGCTGATTGTGATACGTAGAACAAATTTTCTTCCAACTAGTGTTGGGCAACTTGTTTTGGATCTCAGATCTTCGTTAGATAAGCGCAAATTTGCTAGTATGTAGTGTAGATCTCCGAGTCTCTCAAAAGTGCATGAAATTAGAGTAGAGCAAATGACACTTACGTACTGCTGCGTTGGTACGTGTCCTAGGTCCCAACAGTTGTCGTACGCCCATCCCGCCATGATTATCATATGCTATCTCTTCGAAATTTCTCCGTCTCTCCATACGACATGTCTATATTACTCCGGAAACACACACAAAAATGCGCGATTGAACTTCTCTCAATTCAGAAGGACGGTACGGTGCTTTGCAGATCATATATACACCCTCGCCAGGCACATATACGTGGGCCGTGTCCGGCATACGCGTCCCCAGGTTCCGAACCTGGCTGGCATCAAGCGGGCCGGGGGAAAGCCTGCTCTTAGCAGCCCGGGATATATCCGCAGGATTGGAAGGAGGTCAAAGCCCCTTGGACGTGACGAGTTTGGAAGCGAAAGCTAGGGTCCATGGTGATAATATAACTGACGAACCTGGTGCGTAATTCGTTTATATTACGGCGGCGTATGAACAGGTTGGAGCGGGGGTTCTGGAAACAAGCTTTTGTGATTGATTGACAATGAACGAAGAGACATTGACGGATATGGGGACTGGGGAATTTGGGATACTGGACGGTGTATGGGACGCAAAATGTATCCTGTTTCGATGAACTGCGTTCTAAAGTACCACGAGTTGACATGATGTCTTTCTCGACGGCTGTACCAGTGGACTTCAGTAGCTGCATCGCCCATTTTTCTTATTAAAAGCTCTTCAAGCTTCAGGGTTATCGGAGGGCTTGTAATTCAGGTAAAGTTCAGTAGATGTGCGCTGTCTACTCTTGATCCTATGGAGGTGGGCTGCGATGGCCAGCTCTTGCACGTATCCTAGCATATTGAGGTGCTCTTCGGTCCTCTGTATTGTACACCGCGGCCACAATTATCATCAGCAGTGTGCCGGTAAAATCGCAATGCTGTCTGGTGTGGTGCTGGAGTCCCGACTTCCAAAGTCACGCATGCTGTGTTGGTGTTTCCTAAAAAGGGTTAGCGCGAGCCGATGACGCTCGTCCCTCCGCGTTTTCAACTTCACTCCGTTTCCCAACTCTCGCAACAACTGATGAATTGTGATCAATGTTCCGCTACTGGTAATGGGAACTGTCTATGATGTTGATTGCTAAACAGTATAAGTGGGGCGGCAGATACGACCGTAAAGTGTGGGTGCAATTGGTCGCATTATACCACCAGGACGCGTCCGTCTGTCACTCCTCATGGACAACAAAGAGAATGATAAAAAGAATGATAGTAATGAGCAGAGCGAGGAGCCCTAAGCTGATGAATCAGGGTGAGCTCGAGTTGCAAGAGATACTGCCTTGGAAATATACCTACACCTCTCCGGCCTCACCGCTACGGACCTCAAGTAGCGTCGCAAAAGATGGGGTGTCAGCGAATGGAGAGGCGCAGAATTGTAGAGGTTTATGTAGGTTGTTTGATGCATCTTTCCTCTATTGAGTGTCGTGCCCAGGCGAAGGGGCGTTGGGGAGTCGGATAGAGAAGGTGAAAGCAACTTGGTTGTCTCGGTTTCACAACAAAAACACGCAAAACTTTTCCTGTTTACGCGTGACTGGTAAATCCCACAAGGCCTTGCTCTCATCACCTGTTCCCCACCCCACAACACCGCCTGTTGTTGCAACGACACGTTTCTGCTTCGCTTTTTTGGAGTTTTCGACACCTTGACGGTTAACTGAGGTTCTTTCGAAAGTTCGTAACCACGGATTTGCAAACAAGAAGAGCGTTGGAGCTAAATGAGCTTCTTGCTGACCACGAATGTCTAGACGGGCGCGCGTCGAGCGTTTCGCCGCAATGGCTTTGGCACCGACAACCTACCTTTACCACCATATAGTGCTTCCCCCGAAGCTGCCTCAGGAGAACGACCATGTTAACTCACACGAGCGGCATCTCTTTAGCGTCGTCATTCAGGTGCTGAAAGATCTGAGGGACAACGTGAGAAATGAGCACATTGAGGCTGTCACTTCGGCTATAGCAACGATCGAGAACCTTCGAGACGGCCGAGATCACTATGGAGACGTTAGCGAGGCCCAGTTGCTTGCTCTTCTTACCAAACTCACTCAGGGCGAGACCACGGGGGCAGTGCCGCTCGAAATCAAGGCGCAGAACGCTGGTATTCTTGTGAGCCGTTGTTCAGACAATCTATATTTCGAGTTTTTCGAACTCTCGCCCACCAACGAGGCCGCAATGCGTTCAGGACGGCTTACAAGGACGTTCCCCGGCCACGCTTCGAGGATACCAGTCACAAAAATGGCAGAATTGGAACTGCAAAAGACTCTCGCCAGCACCATCGCTAAGATGACGACACAAACTGCGCCAGGCTTCCAGCCACAGGTTCGCAAGAATGGCGAGATGCTTGATGAAGACCGCGATACGACTCACCCTGGGTTGGTGACGGACTTCCTCATGAATATGATCGCGGCTGTAGGCGAGGCAACTGATGTACCGGGCATCATCAAGAACACCCGCGAAGAGACACTATGGAGCAACTGCCTACAGCCATGGCGACGATCCCCACTGTGGCTACTGATACGTGTATCACTGCAGCTCCTGTTCGCTCGCAACGACGGCAATACGCGATCTTCCGGTAAGCTTTATAAAGCTTTCATGATATTTATGCTGTCCCAATTGCTTGAATCGGCAAAAAACAACTGGCAGCAACTAGGCAGTGAAGTTCTTCACATAATAACTGTAAAGTTGGCCCGCCGATTACGCAAGTTCGAACTTCTAGGTCAAGACGAATGTCTTCAGCCGCATTGGGCGACGTCAATTCAATCCGGCATCACCAGTGCACATAACATCATCAAAACGCATTGGCAAGGCCTTGTGGGCGACACTCAAGCCAACATCGACACAGCTGCAGTTCGTACTCTTCGACCTACGGCTGATCTTGATTTACCCCTCCCGGAGTTAGACACATTTCTCTCCGAGGTCGCTACTCGACAGCGCAATATTTCCTCCTCTAGCTTCAGGCCTACCTCAGAGTATCTTGATTTTCCTGCTGCCGAGCTACCAGACAGCCTAGCCGGCCCCGAAGCAGACACGTACTTTCGCTTGGCAGCATTCGAAAAGTGGGTTGAGAAACACCTCAGGACTTGGATTTTGTTGCATCTTAACGATGTGAATACGTGTGGGAGGCTTCGTCGCCTAATAGAGCACTATTACGCTTGTGCCAATACTGCTTACGCCGGGATACCAATCGGCCTGTCACTCATGTACCTAACTGTTACCGAACTTTGGGCAGCCTGCGACGTCTCTGCGTGCATCATTCATCCTTTACTGCATGAATACGATCCCGAGATCTGTTTAACCGAGTTTCAATGTCTCGTACTTCCCTTGAAGAGCCAGATGAAGCGCCTACACGAAGTCGAATGCTACGTCAAATCACGACGGGATGCAGCATACAAAAGCCAACCTTCTGTATATCGCAATTTTGGTCATGCTTCATCATTCGCCGTCAGATTTTTTGAGCAGTCCGACGACCTTCAGGCTACACTGTCACATATCGAGCAGGACGCAACCGAGAAGCGGGCACAAAAATGCGAGGAGTTAAAGACAATGAAACGCGAATATACCACACTAATGGACCACTATAATAATAGTGCCTGCGAAACACATGAAGCATTGACCGGCAGCTATCATGGGTTTGCGGAAACTCGACACAAGTCGGATTGCTCTCGATGCGCATGCAAAAGCGTGGCAGCTTCTCTAACTATCCAGATCTACGAGTGGCCACTTTCATCTGTACCGTCCGTTGCGAAAGCGACTGTATTTGAGTTGAAGGTTCCACAGGCTTTTAGCGACTGGCGTGATGCTTCAAGGTACTTCATCATGACCGTACTGCGTCACCGAGACAAGTTTGCTACAAAGCCAGAGTGTTCATACACTCTCGACAAACACGCTGGACTTTTTCAGATGCTCTCCTCACGGTATAGAGAACGGCAAATAGTGCTCTTGTCTTCCATCAAGCCGCACACTGTCACTCACCGGAGGTTCCAGAAGGCAATTCCCCATTTGAACGATGATGATGTGTGTCTGAAGAACGCGCTGCAATATGCTTACTACGACAAATCGCAAGACTTTATAAATTCTGCCGCTCCAGTCTGCACGGAAGAGTTACCGAAGCAGTGCATGTATCAAATACCACTACGGTCGAACGCCCTGAAGCGCTTCCTATACAAGCCACCTTCCAATCCGGATGGCTTACCACCAAACGAAGTGATTGTAAGTACAATCTGTTATACACGCAGCACAATTGTCTGGACTTTTTTTAAAGCACCTTGTGCGCCCCTTCTTCACCCAGATGCAATGTTTTCCAAGTATATCCAAGAGAATACCACTTTCACTATACCCTGCTTCAAGTTCTTTACTAACGATGACATCAATTTTAGGCTAGTTTGTCTGACTGCCCCGCCCACCTCTCGATTGAGGAGTACAAAGCGTTAGGAGCAATGCCACTCGGTAGTCGCATTATCTACTCGAACATACTCGCACAGTTGGCGATACCTACGGTGGACCTCACTAAGGTCGAGACCCTGTGCTTCATTCTCCAAATTGTGCAACAAGTCGGACTGCCAGACAAGCATATTGAACGCCAAAGCCACTACGTTCTTACGGAAGCCTCTTTCGGTCATGCCATGCTCGGACAGCTTGAGATTGCACTACAACGTGTCGCGGAGAACTGGGAGTCTTGGAGGGCTTTGGCATCATATTCTTTGCTCGCTCGACGCTTGCTGAGTTTCTCGTTATGTTCTGAGGTTCTTGAGCGTAGCCTCGACTATCTCGCAGAATTGCGTCGAGTGTTCTTGCGTTGGGCTGAACGTCTAAAGCAAAGGGCACATTCCTCCGCAGACATTAAGCAGAGAGACGAGCTGTTTTCGCGGGCAATTGAAATTGCTCTACTGTGCACTAGCACGTACGATGTTGAGGAAGCGCACATAGAAGAGATCCTCCAGCAACAGCCCGCAATTTCGACGTTCCTACGGTGCTCGATTCTAGTACAGGATAACCATCGGTCTGTTCGACCCGAATTTCCGGCCCTTTACAAGACCATGTTCCAGTCATGGAGAGCGCTGATGTATCGCGTATTGCCGAAATTACGCAAGCGCATCCTCCTCGACAACACAGAACTCAACGAGGTCGTAACAGCCAATTGGGCTGCATTTCAACCAGCATTGGCGTCTCGTTGGGTCTCACTCAACAAACCACATGAGCATTGGCTCCACATACTATCCGGTACACTTCCGGTACACTTCAACTTGCTCACCGCAAAGCTAGTTGTCAACGGACTTCCAATAGCTCGGTTACCTTGGCAATTCATACGCCATTCAATGTACTTTCCCCTATTCCAGAAGTCTATGCTGGAAGTAGTGCCGACGGACGAGCATGGGATGACGTTTTCTGCAAAGACAAAATATCATGGCCACAAGCTCTACTTGGGGCTCAAGGATGAGGAAATGCTTGTAGTGGCTGTTGGGGACAACTCTAGGTAAGTCTATCTCATCTTTTCATTTCCGCAAAGGACCGGGTCACTGCCATGGCCCGGTCATTACCATTACCTGTTCTTTAAACATACAGACTTTCTTTCGTACGATGCCAACAATTGTAGATTGGATCTACTTCCTTCTAGTTTATTTCAGGACCGGTTACCACACGCATTCGTCACAAACTTCATTCATTGGTTCGATCACACCAAGGGTGAAGTTGTCTTTCGGTCTCGAGCGACCCCATGGTCATGCAATCCTGGAGACTGGAACCTTAAACGCGATGATAGTGCTAGAACATGGCGTTTAGTGAAAGGTTCGAGCACTTTAGTTGACCGGGCAAGCAATTCTGCACGCGTTCTATCAAGGATGTTCCGATCATTGGAAGATGCGAACCACATTCACGTTGTACTCGACTCCATATCTCAGACGATTGATATACAGCTTCCGAGATTACAACTTGGCTTCTTCGTTGAGCACAATGATGCCAGAATATATTCGCGGCAGTATCGTGGAATGATCGTTGATGATAATCAAGGCATCGGTACTCTGGTAGGCTTGTCCAGCAAGCTTGTGCTGCAAAAATCTGGCCATGAACGTCTGGTTCTTATACCGGTACCACACAAGCCTGGATCTCAATCTATCAGGTACGCGAAGGACTCTGATCTCCACCATGTTACCGTCGATATCAACAAAGACGATGTAAGTGGAGTGTACGTATACTCCCTTGACAAGGTCCTTGGGAGAATACTGGATACTGGAGACATACAGAGTCGGCTTTTTCTCTGCTACCTATCTGCACTCACATCCCATTGTGTGCCAGACCCTTTTACTGGGTATACTGGAACAGAAGCAGCTCTTACAATCCTGCAGTCGGCCGCTCTACTATCGTTCAGCACCCTCACACAGACCAATATCGAGTTTCTGGGTCAGATAGCAGCTCTCTCACCCAGGAGGTCTTTCTACCCCGCGAGTGAGATGGTCATGCAGCAAATCGCCTGGGACCCAGATTTACCCTCTCTCTCACAACATCCGTCCCTTTCTTCGTTCGTGCATACTATTTTCGAGCAGGCAGGAAAGATGCAGTTGTTTTATCCGGAAAATAACACCTGCGGACTTATCAACAAGATTCAACATCGATTATTTTCAAGTATGCGATCCGATCGAGATTTATTTCGAGCATCGAGACTAGCCAGTCTGATCTCTTCTTAGCTTTCACTAATCTTATACAGGCTCTCACTTGGACAAGCGTGATGCTATTCGATCATCGATATTCCGTGTTTCAGGATTCGGTGCCGAACAATATAGCACCATTCACGATGTCCAGTACGACGCACGAGACAGACAGCAGAACTCAGAGAGGGGTGAACGTGCGTTCTTAGCTGCCACATTGATCGCCAGAGATACAGCTGCCCTCCATCAGTTGGTCCCTGATCTCAAAGACAACCTTCTGCAGATGCATTTTGGTACCGCCCTGATTCGGGGTATAAAGAGCTCTTTCTGTCCGTCCAATCTTCGATTCGATTCAAAATGGCTGGAAGACTCTTCCACGCATCTGACTGAACTGTGGTGCAGTCTTCATCATGGCTTGGCTAACGCATCTGGTGACTGCAACAAATTCGACATAATGGCATGGCTAGCTACCATGGCATACGCAACATCAGCCGACATAAATGCTATACAAGCTCTCTCAGCGTTTTACAGACTCCAACGCGTCGCCGAGATAGAGCCGCCCTCTGCGTATGAGTATGATCTGGATTTCGGGGCTACCTGTAGACTTGCAGAGGTTCACACCGAAATCCAACGCTTCGCTAGACCCTACAGAGGATCTGCAGAGGCGAGGCTTCCAAGACAAGCCCTTGAGACAGATCGACAGCACACCGAGAGGACATATGCTTTGTTCCAAACTCGCCAGAATGCAGCGATTGCGAATTTGTCGTCTGCTCTACAACTACAGTGGCCAGTTCGAAACCCTTCGACCCCACGGTCGACTGAATTCAACGCATATCTCAGAACTTCCGCCGCAGTGTCAAAGGTTTCGGTCATGTTCAATGACTGGTACGATAATCGGTGCTTCCTCGAGTATCTTCAGGAGATCTCAGTTGCGATGGCACGTCAAGAAGAATTGGCAGTGCTCCCTTCGTGCTACAATCTCGCATTGGTATCTGAGAAGCGTAGCCTGAGTGATGAAGATCGTCATTTCAGCACGAGAGGAATATTTGCCGGAATTCCACCTACCATATCAAGGAATTGTAAGTGTTATCTATAGTTATAGGACGATTTGCTTATCAGTAGATGCCTTCGATATGCACTCACTAACAAAATGGGCAGCCACGAGCCAGAGTTCGCCTCTCTCGCTAATACCTCCTTGCGAGCCTGAACTACTAATTGTGGAGCAATCTCTATCAACTAGAAACCTGCAAATGAAGAACCGACTTGAGAATTTTTGCCACAGCCTACAGGCTTACGCCAAATCGAAATGCGAGAAAGACTATGTCAACCAGTTACGCACTAGTTGCGCTGCTCTCGATGAGCACATCAGCAGCGACCAGACGCGCAGTGTATTAGCCGCTGGTACTGAAGATTTACTTCGAAGGTACCTCTACGATTGCGAAGAGTATTTCGACAAGATCAACCGTGCATTGGTTCAATGCATCGAAAACAGCAAGTCTTTGAGCGACCAGCTTGGTTTTTGCATACAAAACTCGCCTCGGATATCGCCGTCCTTCTGGCTTAGTCAGTTGCATCGCGACCGCTTTGACTCCCTGTCAGAGCCATGGAAGGCAATCATCATCGAATATGGGCTGGCTATCACACATCTTCACCGCGCCCAGAGATTAGTAGCTCTCTCTGATAAGCCAATTGACTTGGCTGAAGAACTCAAGCATGTTCGCCACAGCAACTGGAATGGAACAGACTCTTCAGAGACACTGCTACTTGAAGCCGAGAGTGGTATCATGGTCCGTAAGGAGCAAGAATTCATTGCGAGCCACATGCGATCGCCTCAAAACAGCAACAATATCGTGCTTCAGCTTCTCATGGGCGGTGGCAAGTCTACAGTTGTGACCCCAATGGTCGCTGCTGCCTTGACGGACAAGCATAAGTAAGTCATGTATATGTTCTGCGCATGCCCGACAAAGCTGACTATGATTTCCAGGCTTGTTAGAGTTATTGTTGCAAAGCCTCAGAGCAAGCAGATGCTGTATATGCTTATTTCCAAGCTTGGTGGTCTCTTGAATCGACGCATATACCACCTGCCATTTTCGAGAGCGCTGAAGATAACCGCAGATGATGCTAACATGATACAAGAGCTGTACCGAGAATGCATGGTTACTCGAGGTGTGCTCTTGATTCAACCCGAGCACATACTATCATTCAAGCTAATGGGCATCGAGATGCTTTTGTCGAATCAAGACGAAGCAGCACGTTCGATGTTATCTACACAAGAATTCTTTGATGCGATGAGTCGGGATATTGTGGACGAAAGCGACGAGAATTACAGTGTCAAGTTCGAACTCGTCTACACCATGGGATCTCAGCAATCTATCGACTTCGCCCCGGAACGATGGTTGATCATCCAAGAAGTTCTCGGCCTTGTCCCTCGATTCGCTACGCAAGTGAAGAACAGTCTACCTCAAGCCGTTGATATCCAAGACAATGGCGATGGAAAGTTCCCTCGAATCAGGCTCCTTCGCAGCGATGCAGCCGACCTGTTGCTGGATTTGCTTGCTAGACATGTCGTCGAATGGGGCATATCCGGACTCCCTTCTCACTCACAACCACCGAATGTACAAGCTGCAATTCTCCGTTACATCACCCAAGCAGACCTGAAGATGGAGGATGTCAAGGCTGTTGAGGATAGCAAGTTCTGGACCGTAGCCACGAAATCACCTTTGCTCTTGGTCCGGGGCTTAATCGCTGGTGGCGTTTTGCGCTTCACTTTGAGTAAGCGATGGCGTGTAAATTTCGGTCTTGATCCCGCCCGTACTTCTCTTGCAGTACCTTATCGAGCCAAGGACTCTCCGTCACCTCGGTCGGAATTCTCGCATCCAGATGTAATGATCCTTCTCACACTGTTGTCATATTACTACGGTGGGCTCAGTGACGAAGCGCTTTTTGACACGATGGCCCACGTTTCCGATTCAGATCAAGCAGCGATCCACTATGATGAGTTTGTCACCACTGCATCTTCTAGCCTGCCTGCAGCTTTCCGACAGCTCTCAGGTGTTAGCATACGAGATCGCCATCAATGCACCGTTGCTGTGTTTCCTGCATTACGCTATTCGAAAAAGGCCGTAGACTACTATCTGTCGTACCTTGTTTTCCCAAAGCAGCTCAGGCAGTTCCCTAGAAAGCTGTCAGCCTCTGGATGGGATCTTGGTATGATGAAGACGCACCCAACGACTGGCTTTTCCGGCACCAACGATACCTTGCATCTTCTGCCTCTCGACGTCAAGCACCTAGATTTGCCAAGTCAGAGCCACACAAATGCGCAAGTTGTCAGCTACCTACTTCAGGACGAGACATTGGTTGAGCCTCTTCCACCACGTACAAGGGGTAGCGATGCGCAACATCTACTCACTGTCATTGAGAAACTCGACTCAGATGTGAGAGTAATACTTGACTGCGGTGCCACCATCCTGGAGCAAAATAATGAACAAGTGGCAGAGATTTGGTTGAAAATGCGCACTCATGACATACAAGCCGTCGTGTTCTTCAACGACGAGGAAATTTCGGTGCTGGACCGCACTGGCCGCATCGAATCCTTCCAGACCTCACCCTTCGCCAAAACCCTCGACGTCTGTCTTGTATACTTAGATGAAGCGCATACGAGAGGTACCGACTTGAAGCTCCCACGAGACTACAGGGCTGCTGTCACACTTGGAAGCCAATTGACCAAGGATCGGCTGACACAAGCATGCATGAGGATGAGAAAGCTTGGACATGGACAAGCAGTTACTTTCATCGTACCTGAGGAGGTATCTACCAAAATTCTTGAGCGAACAGGCAAGCCTAATGCGCCGATTGATGTTTGCGATGTGCTGTGCTGGAGCATAACAGAGACATGGCAAGATCTGAAGAGGAGTATGCCACTGTGGGCAGTTCAAGGTCTACGCTTTGAGAGCCATAGGCACCTCTTGCGCGGCGCCAATACGACGAAAGATGAAGCGAAGGGATTTCTAGAGGACGAAGCCCAAGACCTAGAAACTCGCTACAAGCCGCGTACTCGGGACGATGATGATCATCAGCTTAGCAGGTGGGACATGTCAAACAATAACATAGCTCAGATTGCGTCCCGATGTCGCGACTTTGAAGCTATGGGTTTTGGCTCTGTTTCATTCAGCGAAGAACAGGAGAGGGAGCTAGCTCCTGAGATCGAGGAAGAAAGACAGATCGAATGCTCTCCACCGATGAGCGCTGAATGGCACAGTGTTCACCGGGACCTTTGTCGACTGGTACTTTTTGGTGAGCTCGCAGTTAACTCTAGAGCCTGGAGGCCCGCCTTCAAAGCTTTGCACTCAACTAGTGCGGCAAAGCTCTTCAATCTTGATGGGTTCCCGACTTTCCCATCGGAACTACTTGTCACCGAGGAATTCATGCGCACAGTCAAGATTCCTTCCGATGATTGTGCGTCCTTTGTCTCTGACTCATATCAGCGACCGGTTCAGTTCATCTTGTCTGTACCCAGTTGCCTCTTCAAGAATATCGTTCGACACTTCATCATCGTCAGCCCTGTTGAAGCCAACCTCTTACTCCCGCTGATTCGTGAGTCGAACAAGGTGACTTTACACCTCTTCGCACCTCGTTCCAATTCTAGCTTTGCACCTCTCGATAAGCTCGAACTCTATAACGTCGGCCACGAATTCTCACCAGACTGGGTTTCCCGTAGCCTAACGATGCAACTCAACCTCTTCGCCGGTAGCCTCTATCTCCGCTCTGTCGCAGAGTACCACGAGCTATGCGACTTCCTCGGATTGCTTCGGACGACGGCGACGGATGGTCAGCAGGTTTATGCTGATGGCTTCATGGATCCGCCTACCGGAAAGTGGGGCCTGCACAAGTCCCCGGTTCCTTTCCTGCGAGCATTACTCATGAAAATCAGGCACGAGGGCGAAGGTTTCGAGAAAAAGACGCACATGGGCAAGATCCTGAACGGGGTGAGATTGGAGGAGGGCGATTTTAGGGCTGAGACTTAGTTGTTGAGGTTTACTATGAGCGTGCTAGATTTGTTGTGCGCATCGCATACGAGAGTCTTGGCCTTTCGACCATGGTTTGAGACTAGAGTGGAGCAGTGAGAATGTATGAACTGTATGATGTTGAATCGAACCAGGATGGATTGTTGGATGGAAACTTGGTACAACTTTGTATCTTGGTCAACGAGATGGTATTCAGCTCCTTGAGCCGGTTCGCTATGCCTATAGTTCACCCAAAAACAGATGTTTGAGAACAAAATCCATGTTTTGTGACCCTAATGTCGAGTGCCAAAGTCTATGCAAGAAATGAATGTACGCCATCCACGCTCCAAAATCTCCGGTGTAACAATGCTTCCTTACAGCTACACTTCTAATTGCCCTTCCTTTCCACTAAATCAGGTCATACTTGACTTGGAGTAGCTTAGCAAGCACGGAGAGGGGCGGTGAAGGCGCAAGCGGTGGAAGGACCAGTGTGGGTAGACTTGGGCTCTTTACCAGGAGTGGTACCCTCAAACTCCTCGCAGATCTGCTTGACGCTGGTGGCGCAGGTAGTGGAGTCGATTTTGGCCGAGTCACCAAAGTTTGTGTTGATTCCTGCGAGAAGCTTGCCGTTGCTCGCTTTGACGTTCTTGATGATGACGTGACGCTCAGCACTCTTCTTGCAGTTACCACAGGCGCGGTACAGCTTGCCAAAGGTGTCGACTGTGAAGCCATCGATGGTGACGGTTCCGGCGCCATTGTGTTGGACGACTTTGTCGTCAGCTCCGGTTGCGCCACCTCCAGTTACGGTGGCGGCACCATCGCCCTTGATGGTAAGAGCATCTAATAGCAAGTCAGCATGTGAGCAATTCGATTCTGGGAATGGAGTGGAGCTTACCCTCGCAGACTTTAGCCCACCAAACGTTCTCGATGGTGCAAGCGCCCTCTACATGTGGATGTCAGTGTATGTCCGATAAGCATTTCGTGCCTAGAGGTTCTTACCGCAATGAACACCTTCAATCTGATCCTTGCCGATGATAGCATTCTTGAGTGTGGCGCCGTTCTTAAGGATAAAGACGGCGTCCTTGTCGCCACCCTCAGACTGGCCGGTACAGCTAACACCGCGGCCATAGGTCTTGAGACCACCGTCAAATACTCCAGTGATCTCCTTAGGTGCAGTGAAAGTCTCGGTACCCTTAGAGGCAGGAATAGGAAGCGTAGCACGCTTGGAAAGACTGAAGAAGTTCAGAGGGGAGGATTCGGCGGGGCCAGCAGTGGCGGCGGCGGCAAACACCAAGATAGAAGTAGCGACGGAAGCCTTCATGTTGTCGGGTTGGTCGGGTTGGAGGTTTGGTGTGGGAAAAGCTGGAAGTTGATAGATACAGAGAAGGTTGATAAGGTCGGCTAGCGAGAGTAGTGCGTCAAGCAACGAAGTGAAGTGAAGAGAAAATATGTACGGTTGAGAAGCTGAAAGACTGTTGGTAGCTCAATGCTGAGTGCAGACTTCAGGAAGCCGGGCTCACTCCCTCTTATACTTCTTGCTGGTGCATCTTCCGACTTCTCGAAAATTGTCCACAGCGTCATGACTGAGACATGCAGACGAGCTGGAATCGCAGATAGAGTGACCCCACAGTCTCCACTGAGTCTAGAGGTGCGTTAATTTACGGTCGGCACCCAAAGTAGGCAAGGTAGTGGTTGATCGAGGCCAAGTAGGGAACTTTTCCAGCTTGAAACTACGCTCATTTTGTTCGGAACTATGCATGCTGGGGTAACCATAAGTTTCGGGTATCGAGTTGTGACTGGGTCGTACCTGTTTCGGATTGAAGCGCGGATCAGCGTCGTTTCAGACTATGGAGCTATAAGCTCCTCCAATAGAGAGGCCGCGTCAGACCTAAACAGTGTGGACGGCATGAAAACTAGCGATAGACAAGCCTTGCATCCAAGTGGTTTTGCATAATAGTTTCCTTGGCGGGGGCGGGTGCTGTCAACGTTTAGGAACGCCAGGTAGCACTTGTCATGCCAACAACAAGTAGTAAACGGAATGAAAAAATGGGGTCGGCTTCATTGCTTAGATTGCATGCGTCAGGTCAAAGCATGAAGGGCTGTTAAGCCAAGACTCCCTTGATGTTCATCTCCTTAGTAACAAGAAGTTTTTTACCTTTTCGAACTAGATGTAGATGTAGGCTGTAACCAAGAAATAGGGACTGTGGTTTACTTGAGGTACCTTGGAAGTATTCACGCGTGAAATGAGACCGTCATTTTCAGCAGCTGTGTAGGTGTTGGAAGAGACCTGCGGTGCGCGGATAGTCATGGTTTGCAAACAAGTGTTTGAATGGTGGAAGAAAACCATCTGACGTCGATGCCTTGAAACGGCCAGGAATTAAAAAGAACTGCGATCAGGGATCGAGACCTCCTGGTCGGCTTTCGGGAGTTGATGCTGTGGAACTGGAGAGCCTATGATACGACATGATTAGAGCGAAGTTTTGCCGCGAGTCCCATCCACTCGATAGGATACCGCTCGGAACGACAACGACCACGTGCAGATCAAACACGGTTTGAACCGCACTGGTGAGAAGTTTGGCAAGTTTGGCACTGCAAGGACCCGCGGTCAGGAGACAGACAGCTGGTGGTGTGGTTAGAAATGCGTCGTCGTCATGCCGGCCCATGCCTCATGAATCAGATTGCTTGGCACGCCTGCCCCACAAACTCCAGCCTCCTTGAATTGCCTCGTTCGAGACGCGACGGCCGACGAAGCAAATGCTGCGACGAGGAAAATGGAGTGATGTTCATTCAATTTGCGCAGTACTGCAACTTCAGGAAGCCCATCACAGCCTCGCCGTCTCTGCCTGCATTTGAAACCTACCATCGTCCTCCTTGATCAAATCCGCCCCCTTCTCACCAACGGCGTACGTGCTTGCCATGATGTTACCACTGACGTGGCCTGGGAAAATACTAGCATCTACTACTCTCAGACCTTTGACAACTTGTCCTTTTTCGCTCATCACTCTCAATCGCTCGTCGACTACTTCGCCCAGCGCAGCAGTACCAATCAGATGATATTGCGTCGAGATGTGATTCTTCACATACGCGATACGCTGCTCCTCTGTTTCCAGACTATTCGATGGAGGCGGCTGCACGCGGTCGCCCAAGGACTTTGCAACAAGAGGGTGCTTCGAGACGGTATCCAACCACTTGATTCCTGCCGCGAGGATCTTCGCATCGCATTCATTGCGAAAGTAGCCTGGATCGATGGTAGGGGGCTTAAGAGGATCTGAGGAGGATATGTGCACAGTGCCGCGAGATAGTGGATGCTCGAGACAGATGAGCAAGGAGACGCGGTTCTTGCCTGCTGGTGGTGCGCTCAAGAATTGTATTTGGTCGCTTCCGGCGCTCATGTCTAACTGACAAGGGATACAAAATGTCTGGAGGTTGGCGAAGGTGGCATCTGGCAACTGATCCACGATGACCTGCGTTTTTCGTCAGTGACATTGAGCACATGGTGTGGAGTGGGCCATCGCGTACCTTTTCCTGTTTCTTCTCAAATTTGGTCTTTGCTAAGCTCGTCCTAGCAATCTCGTTCTGCAGCTTCTTCACGCCTTCATTACCGACCAGACTAGCATAGCTCACAAACCCCATCAACATTCCTGGACTACCATACGGACCTTTATTCGTCTTTTCGTACACCTCCTGCTGTGCCTTAGCGTACTCCTCGCCGTGTAGCGCATCCGAGCTCTTTATACCCTCCTTGAGATCGAACAGCATACCACCGAGAACATGGTCTTGAAAGTTGGCTCCCACAGATGCGTTCTCGATGACACAGTCAATCCCAGCCTTCTGCAAGATAGCAGGGTCCCCGATATCTGACAGCTCGAGAAGCTGTGGGGTTTGAATCACACCCGCTGACAGTACGACTTCTTTCGCAGCCTTCACTTGACGAAGCTCACCTGCATGGTAAAACTCGATACCCACAGCGCGGCCACGTTCAAGCAGTACTTTGGTCGCTTGTGCTTCCGTGAGGACTCGGAGGTTCCCTCGGTGCAAGTTTGGCCGCAGATATCCGGTTGCTGCGTACGACCTCCTTCCCGGATCGGCCGTTCGATCAACAGCCCCCAGTGAAGAGTAGAATCCCATATGGTCACCCGACCAAGCATCACTAAGCGTGCTATTCCCACCGCCAACTTCATACGCCACCTTGCAGAAATCCTCCTCAAAAGGCATGTAGTAGTCGTTGAAGCTCGTGTGGATGGGACCGTCGGTGCCATGGTACTTCTCTCTCGCAGCGTGTGGCATGAACTGCTTGTCTTCAGGTAGCGCAGCCTGATCCGGAATATCAAGTGTCTGATGTTTCTTAAAGTACGGCAACAAATCGTCCCAACCCCAGCCACGATTTCCCATTTCTGCCCACGAATCATAGTCCTTCCTCGAGCCGCGTACATACATTTGGTAGTTGATCGCCGAGCTTCCGCCTAAGACTCTACCTCTCGGCATCGAATACGTCTTGTTGCCAGCATTTGGTTGTGGTATGCTGGACATGCACCAATCGTACTCTGGCCGCCCGATGAGGTTTGGGTAGAGCGATGGAGTGCTGACTTGGGGGTCAGCCATGCGGTTCTGGCCTGCTTCAACGACGCCGACTGTCACTGAAGGATTCTCGGTCAGGCGAGCAGCGACAGTCAGGCCTGCTGTGCCTCCACCGACTATGATGTAGTCGTATTTGTGGGAGAGAAACTCATCGAGAGAGCACAGTGCTGGACCAGTATTAGAAGGAGCCATTCCGAATCTCAATCACCGAGAAATAGGAAGCAATAATCAACACCATACATGACGAGAAACTACAAGTATTTTAAGATGGGTACATGTGTAGTGTCTTGTCTTCCCCGCATCCTCAAGATCCGCTTCTGCGAGCGTATATCCCCGCGTCTCCGCACACTACAACTATCTAGCAACGCGGGGTCAACAAGTTGGAGACTGCTTTTTGCTTAAGATGATAAATCCGGTTAAGGAGTAAAGAGGATCATCGTACATACCCGCGTGCGGGGTAGTGCAAGGGCGCTTCACGTGACGCCCACTGCATTTCTTATCGACTTCGCTATTGCCTCTTTGAACCAAAACATGGATTAGTAGGTGTCGAGGTGGGCGTTTTCCTGGCAGTCATACGCCCTGTCTTGGAGGCTGGCGCACGAATCCTACACCTTATTTCTAGTCGCGCGACAAAGACGAACGTTGTTTGTTTCTCAATGCAGCTGCGTTGATATAGTGACTAGAATAATGGCATGAGGCAAATCTAGAGTGGTGAAATGTGATTATCGGTTATTAGCTACGGCATGCTATGCTCTCCAGGTCTCTAATCCGCATTACTGCCGCCAACGAAGAGGTGAGATGCAACGACCCTAGAAGGCCGGCATGATTAAAAATATACCCATCGCCTGTTCAGACGTGGGTTTGATGAAAGAAAAGGGGGGTATCTAAGATGCTACCAGTCGCGAGTAGAATTGAAAGAAAGAAACTCCCTGTGTGCAATGAATGATGACAACTCTTACGATGGGGACAACCTAGATGCAGCGGGCGACGAAATCGAGCTTAAAAAGCCAACTTCCTCAACGCCCGACTCCCAAATATACTCCGTCTCCGCTTGCGATGCTAGGGAAAAAAAAGAAAATGTGGCGGGTGTCGTATGACTAAATAGGCTACTATGGAAAATGGGTAAAATGGTCGGGGATCGGAGGCTTAGTATGGACGATGAGCGGAAATTACTGAAGGACCAGCGCGGTAAGGACGAAGTCGTTGGCGTAGTCCCAGTGCGGATGGGACTCGAGAGTTTCGTAGTCTTGATATAAGCGTCCGCCATAGGCAAGCCGGACTCTGGAGTATAAATCAAGCTGTGATTGTTAGCGACGTTATCTTCCGCTGGAAGACAGGAAAGCGCGGTAGCTGAGTGATTGGCCACGGAGCAGACAGACATGGTGAACATGAGAGTTCACGATATACTGTGGAAAAAGGGAATTCACGTACCTCGACTTGCTTCTTGACTTTTTCAATAACCGATGCGATGGTCTCTTTCCTCCGTATACTGACCAGGACGTCCCGCTGGTTATAGCTGGCCCGGACTCGGACAAGCTTGAAATCATCCTCGTCCTCTCCATCGGAGTCTTCTGTTTCATCAATTTGAGCAGCAGCGCTTGTCGCTCCGGTGGCAGCCCCGCCTTGTGTCTCAACCCCCTCCAACAGGCCATCGGGCTCCACCACCACCCATTCTGGTACCTTGTACTGGACACCAGTGGTATCGTATACGCCTCTCCACAGGAGTCCAGTAGGACATGTACACCCCGTCGCATCGAGCATTGTTTGCGCCTCCTGCAGCTCTCCTGCCTGCAAGTACTGTGCCGCAAGCCTTATCGCGCCCCATATCTCCTGCGAGCCGGTTACTTGTGTATCCCACCAATCTTGGCGCTCCTTGTCTAGTCGCGGTCGCGTCCATGTAAGATTCGTCGAGTCAGTCAGAGGCTTGACGCGCCCTCTGCTCTTTGCGGACGGTGAGGCGAGCGTGTTGGGCAGTCGCGAGCGCTGGTCTGCAGAAATTGCCTTGAGGGGCGTATTCGGGCGATCGTTGGCATCTTGTCGGCTGCGCAATGTCTGAAAATTGCCTTGAGAAGCATGCGACCCGCGCGGTGAGGGTATGGAGCTTGGTCGCGTGGAGGGGGCGGTAATGTTGTGCGAGGAAGAATGCCCTTGGACGGCTGGTGGGCTATCGTCGCTTGGACGGGAAGCGCAACATCCCTAGAAGACCATTCTTAGATACTGTGGTAGAAATAGAAACATTCTCTGAGACATTTTGTCCGCGCTCAACATACCATGGTGGGCTTTGCTATCCCCAACCCACGGCCTAGCCAATATGAGTTCACGTAACACTGTTGAGAGCACGAGTGTGGAGTTGCAAGAGCAACGAAACAGGTGGGGTAAAGCAATAGATAATAATCGCATGCGCAAAGCTATTTCAAGCGAGGGAATATGCCCTAAAAGCCTCAAACTGCGAGGAGCTTCTGTACATGGCCTTTGCAGGTATCAATCGATCAAACTAAGAGGAAGGTGAGGTCGACTTGTATCAGTAGCCGCGGACGCTTCTTCCCCCCTCCCCCTGCTCCCGTGATCAAGATGGGTATCGTCCATCGAAGCTTTGCCACATGTGCAATCAAGGCGGACTAGAACGGCCTATGAGTGATGTTGGCACAATTGACCATGGGCCAACGACTCACTACCAGACTAGCACTACCTCACTAGTCAATACGTCATGCCATCCGTTGCTCCACTGGCGGAATTTCACACTCAACCACCCGTACTCTGATCAATTGCTATCCGAGCACCTTCGTTATACCTTGCGGTAGCCGGAGAACTGCAGTATATACATCACATTACAGCTCTGGTAATTCATTGAATCGATCCAGGCCCAACTCCAGGTTATGGATCGCAATTGCAATCACCAGGCGGACAGACTTAGAAAACCACAATTCAATTAGATATTATTACGTCGTGGTGTGTGCCCTAGCGGCCGCTTGTGTACATCTCCTAATAAGGCTGTACGCAGAGGGTATCAGGGGGTATTGCGCGATAAAACAAGAGGACAACCAGAAACGACAGCCAGGTGCGTCCACAATCAGACAATGGTATCAAAACGAAAGAAACAAGTGCAGAGTGGTATCAATCTAGACACAAAGTGGGCATGGACACTGAATTGGCAAGATAGACATCTTCAACATGTCAATGCCGCACAAATCGTGATCCACGGAAAGGAGCGACGAAGAGTTGGTCCAAATGCAAAGACAAGATGGGGTATGAGAGAGGATATGTGAAAAGCTCGAGCCAAATCCTAAGCTGGAATCCATATAAAAGATCCAAAGAAAGATTTTGGGGGTATCGATGGGTTGTGGCCGTGCGGTCAAACAAGGGGATCACGGTATCTTTGCTTTTCCGTCATTCCGTCGTGGCTGTCGTCGAGGAAGGGCTGGTTCCACCAGACCTTATACTTTGGTGGCGACGGGGAGGGCGCTTTTCGGCTCGCCTACAGTGACGGCTTCAGCAGGGACATCGCCGATCGTCTGCTCAACAGGGGCAGCGGGAGCAGGTGTCTCAGTCTTGTTCTCAGCAATGACAGGAGTCTCCTCAGAGACTTCTGGGACCGTCGCGGGAGTCTCCTTGGTCTCGTGGGTCTTGACGTCTTTCTTGGTTGTGGCCTTGGAAAGACTGCGAGTCAACGAACCAAAAAAGGAAGCACGCTTCTCCTTTTTTGGCGTCTCTTCCTTCTTCTCCTCAACAACCTCTGGCTTGCTTTCGGCCACAGGCTGAACGGGCTCAACAACAGCCGGGGCTGCGACAGCAGTGTCCTCAAGCCTTGGTGCTACATCGGCCTTGACTTCAGGTGCAGGCGACTTAGCCCGTTCCTTGTTAAAAAGCTTGCCGAATGAGAAGTGTTCCTTCTCCTTCTCCGGGGTCCTAGTCGCGACAGGCTTGGTGTCCTCAGTAGCAGATGTCTCATGGACAACTGGGGTGGCCGGGGGAGCAACATGGGCCTCCTCTAGGGGCTTTGAAGCCTCAGGAACGGCGTCAGTGTCCTTGGCCGGGGCTGGTGGAGCAGGGAAATCATGTTCCTTCTTTTCTTCCTTGGGGCTCTTGAGCTTCTCGACGAAGGAACCAAAAATTGATCCGCGCTTGGAGATCTTGGGCTTCTCCTCAGTCGCCTTCGCAGGAGTTTCCTCTGTCTTAGCTTCTTCCGCGAGGGCAGGAGTAGCGTCTGTCTTGAGCTCCTCGCTTGGCTTGGGAATGTCCTGGGTGATGACAGGAGCGGTGGTCGAAGCTAATAGATGTCAGTAAATACGAGCTTCGCAGTGGATCTTAAAGACATACTCTCGCCGAGTTGAGGAGCAGCGGCAGACTCGTCCTTCTTGACCTCAGACTCAGACTTGACAGCCTCGCCCTCCTTGTCCTTCTTGCCACGAAGACCACCGAAGATGCTAGCACGCTTGCGGCTCACGGAGCGAGACTTGCTCTTCGACTTCTTGGCCTTCTTCTGCCCATCGGACGAGCTGCTGGAAGATGATCCAGCACGTGCAGGAGTAGCAACAACCGGGCCCTCGGTAGCAGGTGCGTCGCCTTCGGCGAGCTTAGGCGTAGCGTCGATGCTCTTCTTGGGTGCGGAGGTGGAGGCGGCCGCTAGCGGAGTAGGCTTGCCTGTAGTCAATGATGTCAGCGAGCTGCAGCAGGAATAGCCGAATCGCGAACTAGTCGTGAGACGACGCGACGCGTCTGACACGAAAATCGGGAACTTACCAATCTTCTCCTTCTGCTCCTTGTAGCCCTCGCTGGACTCGATACCCTCTTTGGCTTCCTTGGCTTCCGCAATAGCCTTCTCGACGGCGAGGAACCAGCCATCACGCTCAGCCGCGGTCTGGGCCTCGAAAGCATGCTTGTGGCCAGAGATCTTGAACGCGAAGGCAACAAGGCCATCCTTGTGCAGGTCGGTCGCATAGGCCTGTCATAACCGTCAGAATAGGTGAGACGCAGAATTTTGCATGTTTGTGCATACCAAGTTCAAGACACCGGCGGGGTGCTCCTTCGTGTCGGCGTGCTTGACAAAGTACAGGAGACCCTTTCCAGTCTGGCTGGACCACGCAACAACCGGGTGGGCGACCTCGGGCTTCTCACCACGAAGGTATTGAGCCAGGTTGGACGATGGCACGGGCTCCTCGCCGAACCAGAAGTACTTCTTGGCGAAGCGGAAAGCACTAGAAATATGGTTAGCATGGTGTTAAGGTGGCTGACTGCCTGATATATTCGGACTCACTTCTTCAGGCCCGGGGCCTTGTAGCCCAGAGCACCGCTATAGATAGGCTCGACGATCTTCTCCTCTACTTTGTCGTCCTTCTTCTCCTCCACTGGGACGACGGTCTCGCCCTCTGGCTTGGAGACGTCTTCGGTCTTGGGTGCCTCGACGGGAGCGGCAAGGTTATCGCTGGCCAGGACTGGAGCAGGCGCAGGCGCGACGCTGCCAGTCACGGCCTGGTCAACCGGCTTTGTTGCTTCGACGGTAGACATTGTTACGAGTCAGGAGTCGGTGGAAGAGGGATATATGGCGAAGGCGCGGAGGCGGTGGAGCACGAGGGAAAAGTAATGAGTCAGTAGGAGACAACCTCACTGTTTGTGTATTACAAAAGTTAGGGTAGTAGGAAGGCTCTACGCTGGCAAGTGACCGCAGGAGACAAGCACGCTCGACCTTTGTAGAAGAAGCTGAGCAGCGGAGGAGAGAGGAAGAAGGATAGAAGAAAAGCCCAGCGGACGGCCCAGGGCTACGAGAGCTTTAAGGTGAGGGCGCGTTGCTAGGTCGGGGTGGTGCTGCAGGGATCGTAGCAACGAAATTGGTCTTGCGGCAGCTTGTCCACTAAGCGGACCTCGCTGGGCCTTAGCGGTACTAGTCCGCTGAATAGGACCATTCACCAACGTTATGCAACGCTCGCGCCCTGAAACAAAAAAATCTGTGCATGCCAGCATGAGCCCGCTGTCGCAAGTCGTCGAGGGTGAGCAGGAGAGAGGCAGCGTCGTCAAGCCGGGAGACGGCGGCCTTGCCCCCCTCCCTCTCAAGCGTCTGATAAGCGTGGTGCTGAGGTGTTGGCGCAATAACCATGGAACTTGGTCTCATGATCATCAGATTGCCCCTCATTATTGCGACTTGGAGAAGCAGAATGACCAACCTCAGACTTGCGTACGCGGGAGCTCACGAGACAGCATGGAGATGCAGGGCCTCGCTATCGGAGTCAGCGGGTTGGGCTGAAGACGCCATCGCCATGTTGCCTGGCTGTGCCTCGTTCACCTTTGTATGATTGATCTGATGGCCTGGTAGCCGCTTTCCTCGACGGCTCGCCTTCATCCAGTGTGCTGCTATCTTGCACTACAATCCGTGATCGGCATTGCTGTCTCCTGCAGCAGGGGACGATCCAAGCAACTCTATCACTCCTCGTTATTTAGACTGCTGCTACCCAGCCAGTAGCTTCATGGCTGCAATCTGTGACTCTGTCCTCGTCTCTCTGCCGTCGCCATGTAGCACCACCACGACTCTTGTCCCACAGATCACCAAACTATCACCAACCTTTGCACAACTCCAGCCTTCACACCATGCCAAGCCATGTCTGAGCACACAAGGCTAGACGGCTTGCTAGCCACTTGCATCCAACCAACCACTGCCCACGGCGCCCGCCCAGGCGCCGATCCCCGTTTATACAAAAAAAAAGTCACAACCCTTGTACACAAAATGCCGTCGAGTTTGGCGAGGTCAGGCCCAATGTCGGAGCGGCTGGCGTGTGGGCTTGCAGGAGATGGGTGGGTGGATCATCAAGCTCGCCCTGGCTCATCACCAGGCATGAAGCCCGCCTCCCCCATCTCGATTCTGAAGCGTAGTTTGACTGACATGCTGCTACTGCCGCCTCTGCTGTCGACAGGTAGTCCACTTGGAAGGTCGGGCGAGGGCCAATATGCATGCGTGGTGACACCCTAAGCCTGCACGATTACGAAAGGCAGCAGCCATGGCGAGCGAGCCTACTCAATCGAACCGAACCTTACTTACGGCTTCATTGACGCCGTTAGTCATTGCCAAATATTGCAGAACCGGCACTGACTTCAAGGCGGTCTACTCTCATCTCATAAGATCAGCCGAGCGAGATGGCTAGGGTATTGCCGGCTTATTATGGAAAGTTCACATGAAAGGGGCGGCAAACCACCATAACCGTGGACAAATCTGCCACAACCAGTGCAGCAAACCGCTGTTACGTATCAAGATGCAGTCGCCCAATATTCCTATCTTCGACCCGCATCTCAACAGCCTTCAACTTGAAACGCAGAAAAGATTTTCCGTGAAAAGAACATCTACACCGTCCTTTCATCTCAAGCCGTCGTTGCGGCGCGCACAGGCACTCAATAGACCCCGCTGATGATCTCCCAGACTATAGATTGTCGCCCGTCCTTCTCTCACCGCCATATTTCTCCATCTTTGATGACTTTACGAGCAGAGGTGCTATATGCCGTGCTTCAGTATGCCTGGCGCGAACGGCTTTTGTCGAACTGTACGCGCTCGCTCGTTTCATCGGGTCTCGTGTTGACTGACCGCCACCGACCCCACACACCAATTACGCTCCCAAGCCACCTATGAAGAGTCTGAAAATCAAAGGCCTAACATCCTGGTCCCTGAATCTCTTCTGTTCTCGACCATCTAATGCCAAGCCGTTAGTGACTTAATCTCTTCACGCCATGCTCCACCCCGCGAGTCAACCACAATGCCATGCAGAGTGATCTCGGGGAATTTCATACCACCATAGGCTTTTCGACTTGTACCGCGAATTTCAATCAGCCTAAGGGTGGTAGATCAGGAAGCTATCAAAATAGCACCCATGACTTAATTAAACGCAACGACACTATAGTGACGACAAATTCCACCAAAGTTCTAGGATTCGCTTTCTTTGACACCAGCAAACACGGCAAGCCCAAACAGAGAACGATCAGCTCGCAACTAAGACTGCCATATGTATATTCAATATTGCGAGCCACGGTAGTCAAAACAAGCTCACAGTTCGGGCGCTCGCTGCCGCTGCAGGGTAGCCAAAGCAGTGCTGCGCATGGGTGGAGACTCACCCTGTGCCTTCCTCTTCTAGTAGGGCGGGTCAGACCCTTTTCCAACAACGTCATCAGCAGCCTCACTTGACTACACTATTCAAGAATACAGACAAGACCTTCTAAAAGTTCTCATCAACTAATTTCGCTGTTCTGAAAAGGGATTTGACGATTGATGCAGGGCAAAGCCTGGGTGGCTGCAGGATCTTGTTCACTTCGCAACTAGGAACATCAAGCTCCATTCATTATTTTATGATTCTGTTGTCTTGACATGAGCATGCAGTAGTGAAAATCCCAATTGAGTAAGCACCAATATACCGGTCTAGCGTTGTGGAATCATGGGTTAGTTTACAACTTCTGCCGAGCATGAGGGGACTCCTAGTCAGTTACTCTACTAAATTGTATGACTTATCCCCCATTTCTATATGCACCTCTACAAATAGCTACCCAGTAAATATCTAATCAGCCCTTCACACGTCCGCAGTTAACCACTGTAGTACTTTCAGACCACTTATCAACAACGATAACAACAGCCATGAGCAACTAACGAAGTACGCCCATGGCTTTTGAGGGACTGCACAAAGCCATCCGACAGATTATGATGTATGACTAGAATGCAAGACCCATTCCTCCGAGTAAGATGACTATAATCAAAGTCTGCAAAGCCTTTGGTCCTGCAGGAAGGTACCTATACACGCACTCTTCGAAAGAACAACGGCTACAGATGTCAATGCTATGTGTTGGAAGTTGAAATGAGGTACGATTCGAGTATTCTGGTAACTTAATAGGGTACTAGATGTACACTAGTAGGTTGTGTTGTAATTTGGTGCTGTTTGCCAGGGGGTATCAAACAGTCCGTAGAGGGCCTATCCCAGCGATTGGGATAATGAGCCTAAATTGATCATTCCCGAATCTTTGCTCAAGGTGTGGATTGTACTTAATATGTACTTCATACGTGAATTTTCTACCTTATGTGCGTAGATTACAATTTACAAACACGGAGCTGTACTTCTCCTATTGTGCGTTCTGCTTAAACAAGGGCATTCCGTTCTTCTTTCCCCAATTCCAGACCTTGCTATTCAAGTCCGGTACCACGATCAGCCAGACTATCGTTGCGATCCACACTCCAAGCGTGTCTAGAACAATGTTGTTCTTCTGACTGGAACCGATTGCTCCCCAGCGCAGCAAATGTACCACCCAATTTGTCGCTGTCATGAAGTTCCCGCCTTCCAAGCCGTTGACCACAGTAGTCGCTGCTTCCAGCTCCGTCTGTTTGGGATCTGTAGTCTCAAGTTCGCGAGTCACAGGATGCTTCGTCTTCTCCTCGTTCTCGAACCCGGGAGAGAGTATGGTTCCAGGGAAGATAACATGGATGTTAACATCGAAAGGTGCGGGCACCTGACCTGTGGTGGTGTTACTCGAGCGGCGCGCTGCATTGTACATTTGGACTTCGGAGCGTAGACCATCCGCAAGGGAGCGCAAGGCTGCTTTGGCAGGGGCGTATGGTGAATAGCCCAGTATCCCAACAAAGGCAAGGGCAGATGATGTGATTATAAATTTCCGCGGCGGCTCAGGCGCAGTGCTCTTGCCATGCGAGCCATTTTCGTACGGTACCTCGGGATAAAGCCAAGCCTGCAGCGTCTTCTGGGCAAGATAGGCTGCCGCAAAGTAGTTCAAGTCCATCTGCCTCCTCAGTGTGTCTGTACTCGTCTCTATAAACAGTCCTGGCGTGGAAGCTCCAGCAATACACCACACAATCTCCGGCATATTGCCATTATTCCAGGCTGTAGCTTCAGCGAGTATGCGCGCGTTTTCGCTCTCAGAGGTCACGTCGGCGGAAATGTAGGTAAAGCGTTGACTTGAAGGGTTCTTTGCGTGGACTTTGGCGTGTTCAAGGGCCGATTCGAGGTTCTTGGTTGTGCGGGCGACGAGAATTAGGTTTGCACCACGGGCGGAAAGAAGGCGTGCAATTTCTCTACCCATGCCCTGGGATGAGCCGGTGAGGAGGACTGTCTACACATTGTTTTAGCAGAGACTTTGTTAGAGAATGGGCTATAGTGCTTACTTTCCCCTCCACCGGGAACTGGTTACCCTTCCAAAATGCGAGGCCCATGACGTCCAAACTGATGATTGCAACAAGTATCAAAAGGACGATTGTTGCTCCTAGAAGCAATTGAGACATGGGCGCAAGACTACTGCGGTCCCAAGTGAGACGGAAAGGAAGGGAGGAGAAGGGAACAGCTGAAGATTACTCAAAATCATGCCTAATGCCTCGTTTTGGTCAGTTAACGGGCCGCTGCGGGTGTTGGAATCACGTAGGATTTCTAGGCGTTCAATGCTAAGCCATTTGTAGACTAGACGTGTTTATTAGCGTGAAATATCCCGCGGCCAAGCCAAGATTTCGAGGAAAAAGTTGGGCGCAACGCTCACATCAGCAATCACGAACGCCTAGACTTCTAAGTATGGCAAAGAAGAGGAAGGCTGGCGGTCGCGCATATGGCGATCCTGCCGAGCAGAAAGACGAGGACTCAAAGCTTGCGATTAGCACATGGGAGGACGTTGCAGATTCGGAAGACGAATTTCACATCAATCGCGACAAGGTATTGCTGGACGAGGGACCGACGGCAAAGAGGCTGAGGAAGCACCAAGAAGAAGGTTAGCTCACCTTCGTCTTCTGGGCTCAAAGATTACCATCTGACTTATGTGGTTTAGACAAATTTCTGGAACATTCCGACGAAGAAATCCTCGATAACGGTGTCGAGGACGACGATGATGCCGATGAAGACGCTGAATCCGACGACGGCTCTACTGATCAACACAGACCAGATGCCGAAGACGAGGACGTGGGCGGCTGGGGCGCCTCGAAGAAGGACTATTACAATGCAGACGCAATAGAGACGGAGCAAGATGCTTTGGATGAGGAAGCAGAAGCCCGGCGGATACAGAAGAAGCAGTTGCAAGCTATGACAGAGGCAGATTTTGGCTTCGATGAAGACGAGTGGCTGGCGCAAGATGGCGAGAAGGATGCAGAAGCCGGCACTGTGGTTACTGAGGTTCTTCCACAACTTCAAATCACGGAAAGCATGTCTGAGGAGGAACGGCTGAAGATTATGCGGACACGATACCCCGAATTCGAGCACATATCGAGAGAATACGTCAGGCTGCAGCCGTTACACGATGAGTTGGCTGCTACCGCCACTGCGGCTGAACGGTTGCTCAAGGCACAAGCCGCCAAGTCAGCAAAAACGAATGGGAAGACTGTGTCTATACCTATGGCAGTCACCAAGTATAGAGCTTGCGCAGCGTATCTCGCCGCAATGGCCATGTACTTTGCCGTTCTCGGGTCGACCGCGAAAGACGATGGCACCCCGGTCATAGCGTTGGACCCTGCGGAGCTCCATGAGCACCCAGTCATGGAATCTCTACTCAAATGCCAGAAGATGTGGGCACGCGTTGAGAGTCTACCAGTCGCCGATCCTATGGTTGAGACTAGGAACGGTGATGAGCTTTCCGTGATTGAAGAAGACAGCTCCATTGCAAATCCGGAACTGGATGCAGCTGTAGTTGACAGGAAGGCAATCAAGCAGAAGAAGAGTAAGGCACAGCGTGCTACAGAGATCGCTCAAGCGGAGGCAGTAGCACGTCGCGCTGCGAAGTTGGCGAAGGCTGAACAAGGCCTTGCTTCGCTTGACTCCCTCACGGACAAGGCTGCCTTGAAGAAGGCTGCCAGGAAGAATAAGACTACTGAACCGAAAATCAATCTGCTGAATGCAGAGGACTCAGACTTCGGCGAGGAGACCGAGCTTACTGCACACGAACTTGCAGAGAAGACCAAGAAGAAGAAGTCACTTCGCTTCTACACATCACAAATCGTACAAAAGGCCAACAAGCGCGACGCCGCTGGCAAGGACGCTGGCGGTGATGCCGACGTACCGCATCGCGAGCGCCTCAAGGACCGGCAAGCCCGCTTACAAGCTGAAGCCGAAAAGCGCGGCCAAAACAAAGCTGGCCCCGGTGTTGCCTTGGGTGAAGATGATGGCGCCAGCTCAGCCGACGAAGCCCCACCCGCTCGCAACAACGACCTCGAAGACGAAGACGGCTACTACGACATGGTAGCAGCTCGTTCCAATGCCAAAAAGCAGACCAAACTCGATCGCGCGGCTGCATACGCGCTCGCCGCGCAACAAGGTGCCCAGGTCATCGAAGAAGAAATCATCGGCGATGACGGCCGCAGGATGATCAGCTACCAGATTGAGAAGAATAAGGGTCTCACGCCGCATCGTAAGAAGAGTGTGAGAAATCCGAGAGTTAAGAAGAAGGAGCAGTATAAGGAGAAGCAGAAGAAGCTCAAGAGCATGAAGCCCGTCTTTGATAAGGGTGCCGCGGCGAAGGGGAGTGCTAACTATGGTGGTGAACTTACGGGTATCAAAAGTGGATTGGTTAGGAGTCGAAAACTGTAGTGGCTTTAGTTGGGCTACGTTAGGCCAAATCTCATCCCTCAAAGATCAAGTCGTTGCTCCTAGACTATACAATTTTTTGTCTTTCTTGACGCTTACAAAGCCTCCACCTACCTCATCTCGCATCTCGAAGGCTTCCTTCTAAGGTTTGCATTATCCCCCAGTTCCTATTCGACCTAAAGCTTCGATATCTTAGGAGGCGGCCGACCTCATCTACTGAGCTGAGCAACGGACATGATGGAATGGACCGAAATCTGCCCAGCACACTACTGTCATCTATTTTATTTGTGTTTGTCATATTCCAGTGTGGGTAATTTAAACCCAGCTAGGTAATATGGACTTGAGATCTTATCATTGGTCTCCATGGTAGAACATAATGGTATAAGAGCGGAATGAAGCAAAGGAGTTCAATGACAAGTACCATGGATAGAAGAAGTCCTGAGAGACTGCCACGACACAATTCAACACCGCTCTTATGGGCACACTGCATAATGCAGGGTGCGCGCGAGCGCAGCTGACAACGGCCATCGTGAACCTCAACTCAATACCAACACACGGCCTCATTCTCCAGCTAGATAACAAAGTCACCCCATTATTTGACCAATGCCAGCCGTCGAAAGTCGGCTGATGTCTTCTAGTACATATAAAGTTCAATCGGCGAAAAGGGGCCTTTTTAATGCCTGTCTTGCGAACAGCTGATCTCAGCCTGCTACGCCGCCTCCCGCAACCACGTCCAGTAAACTGAAGATACGGGCCGAAACCACCCTATATCGAGTCTCGATAACAATAAAACATGGATACGATAGGCCAGAGAAATGCAAACGAACAATTACGCACTGTGACGAAGACGTGAGCAAATACATCTGGTGGGGAAACACGCTGCGTCACAGGGACCATGTGGACGAATGAAAGCGCATAGCGGACTGGTGCTAACGCGAAAGGGCGACGACACGTGCTGCGCGATACCCGAAACTGTCCGCGCGTACGACCCATTGACGTTGCTCTCTGCCCGTTGGGTCTCTTCACAGGAGCTGAACGAATCCTCTGAGATCTTGGTGTACCTATATAACGGGTCGTCGGTGTTGTGGATGTACAACAGTGAGGCTTTTAGGCCTACCGAAATACGATAACCGAGTACCTTTGTTTTGCTTTGAAGACCCTCTACTCTGTTTGAACGTGCCTTTGAAAGTGCCTGAACCCTTCTACATTTACTCGCTGATCCAACCTCATACGACCTACAGGAGCCCAAGGGAACGTTCGACAGCTTCGAGTCACAGGGACCTGGAAGCCTTCCAATGCTTCTCAATTAGTAGAGATACTCAAAGCCATTTCAACAATGGCCGACCTTGTTAAAGACAGCATTGGACTCAAGACGCCATTGGAAACCCTATACCCATTTCCCATTCCAATGCTCTCTGAGGCTCACATCCACATCTTCACCGCTGTCCTGACTCTCTTGCTACCACTCGCTACGGCTTTCTACATCCACTACGACTACCGCGCCTTCCTCTCCCTTGGACCTGGCGGCACACCCTCTACACCACTCGGCTACCTAAAGATCAAACTTCTATCTATACTTTGTCTTCGAGATCCATTGCGCCCTCTCCCAATACCACCGCACTTCAGGCCGCAAAAGGGTTATCTCAACGACGGCACGCTACTCAAGAGACCAGGTACAAAACCCGTGGTTCAGGGCATCGCACCACAAAGACAGCAGACTCAGAAGAGCGATAGGATCGTGTATGCACGATTAGTCGCAAAGATCAAAGAGGTTGCTCGCGACCCGAGGAATTGCTTACTGGAGCGAACCTCCTGTTTCGAGAAGCACAGTTCTGGCCTATTCACTTCTATACCTATTACGCGGACTTGCAGAGGAGAAATCTGCCATGCTCATCCTTCGGACGGATCCATGCACATGACTCTTCATCCAGCGGATGCTAAACTCGTGCTAGAGAATGGATGGGGCGAACGACATCCGCTGGCTAGAGGAGGGTGGTGCAGGAGGTTTGTGCCCAAGGAATTTGTGTTGATCTACGCACCAAGGGACGAAATAGAGGTGGATATTATGATGCGGAT
Source organism: Cucurbitaria berberidis CBS 394.84 (assembly GCF_010015615.1). NCBI lineage: Eukaryota > Fungi > Ascomycota > Dothideomycetes > Pleosporales > Cucurbitariaceae > Cucurbitaria > Cucurbitaria berberidis. The sequence goes on along the minus strand of NW_024468940.1, from coordinate 1,107,012 downwards.
CGTTGCTGCGAGCATATGGTGGGTTAGTGGCATTGACGTCAATGGAGACGAGGATGGGCCTAGAAGGAAGAGTGCAGACGTGGCGGCTGTTAGCAGGGCGATGGAGGGGAATGAGTGTTGGGCATGCAATGCTCATGGATGTAGTGGTAGTAAAGTGGAAAAGATGACTGGTGATGCTTGAAATGTCCAGTCGAGGAAGTGGGAAGCTAGTGGATTTGGTGGGGATTTAAATGGGACAGAATGCTCCGATCCGACAGTTGATGCTCTTTCAGCAAGGCGTTTGGTATGTATGGCGGTTATGGGATATAAAATCGGCGGATTTGCCGAATGTAGTCCATGTTTGAAATGACCCAAAATATCGATATTCCAGTCTCCTTCTCTTTCGATGTCCTTTGCAGGCCCGTGCTGGTATCGCGCTCTATCTGTAGCCAGCTCCATATAGCTTCTGCAACATGAATGCCATTTTTCAAATTGTCGCTGCTCCTCTCTGCACCTTTCTGGCTACCTAATTCTTCCCACCACTCCTAACCCATTCCTCGTATTCCCTCCTCTTTCCCTTGACATCCCAGAAGCCCCTCCTTCCCTCTCCCTTCCCACCAATTCCTCCATCTAGCCCCAAGAACGCATACTGGTCGCCCTCACTCAACACCTCTTCACCTTCTCTCGTATATTGGCCCTCTCCGTGCCTACCCCCGCGCGAGATCTGACCCGCCCACTCCGCATGTTGTATTGGCTTGAGAGGTGCGAAGGATATTACAATGCCGAGTGAGAGAAGTAGGATTGATGCGAGCATTTCGATGGTAATGTCGAGGGGAAGTGGGGTGGAAGCAAAGGTTGCGGTATGCTCGTGGGTGGAGTACACGCTGCAAGTGTGTCAGCGAATTCAATTTGATGTAATCGTAGACTCCGTAAACTAGGATTGAAGACTCGGACTATGGTTAGACGTACGCATGCGTTAGAAATAACGCGCCAACGGTGTTGAGCACCGTCCCAAAGAAAGCCATTGCGGAGCTTGATGGAAATAGTATTATCCTTTCGTGGCACGTGTAGGTAGTTGCGATGCACGCAAATCGAGTAATCGTTATATGCTAGGGACAGGAGCAGTCGTGTGATATCCTAGAACTTGGTTGCGCGTGAGAGCCAAGGTGGAGGCTACGAAGCGACGAGCTTCCAATAGATTGCTTGGCATTTCGAGGACCCGCATTTTTGCACTGAAGCCTACTGTTGCGTATATCGTTTCCGCTTCACGTATCCTCCACAACTCGTCTTGCACATTCAAATACGTTGTCCCAGTTTTCGTATCTCGTATAACTTTTACATCTTATCTTGCACGTTCACATTAAATATGATGCAATGCAGAAGTTAGTTTCGCAACCATTATTGGTCATGCTCAGTACGACTTCGTCATAACAATGACTTGCAACTCTCAACATGCCCAATCTGAGCGTAGCCATGCGTGCAGTGGTACATGGGCCATCCCAGGCAATAGCCCATCACGAGTCTCAATTGGCTCTCCACACTAAAAGGGACAAGAGGAAACTGCCGGCGGAGATGCGGTCGGCGGTAAATGTCGCCGACAGTTCGTTCGGAGATCTTTACGGAGAGAACCAAGACAGCGCGGCTTTGACCAATAGTGAATATATAAGTACGAGGCTAAGTCGTAGACGTAGACTGACGTTTCAAGTTCTCTTTGACTCACAAATCGGACGTCCAGTACTTGTTACTGGATTCTATCATCCCTCGCAAGCACGCTACCACATTCGGACGCATGAGAGTCTCAATAGCATCGCCCAAAGCTACAATGTCTCTCAAAATCCTCATCGTCGGCGCAGGTGTCTGCGGACCAGCACTAGCCCTGCTCCTCCAAAAGTCCAATCCCAAACATAGCATCACAGTAATCGAGCGTTATCCCTCTCTCCGTACTGGCGGCCAACAAATCGACCTGAAAGCCCAGGGCATACCTATCGTGAAGAAGATGGGCCTCCTGGAAGCAATTAGATCTCATCTCGTTGCTGAAACTGGTATGGAGCTGGTTGATACGAACGGGAAGAGGTTGATGCATTTTGGTGTTCAGGGTGCTGACCAAGGTGGGAGGAGCCTGGCGCTGACGAATGAGTATGAGTTCATGAGGGGGGACATGGTGAAGATCTTTTACGATGCTACTATTGCAGAAAGAGCAGAGGCAGAACGGAATGGAGAGAAGGAAGGAGGGTTGAAGTACGAGTTCGGCACGACAGTGACAGCTCTCGACCAATCCAGTGACAATGGAGTTGCAGTCACTCTCTCAAACGGGCAGACGGCGCAATATGATCTCGTCGTTGCAGCAGATGGCCAAGGTTCGCGAACTAGACGCCTGGCTTTTGGTGAAGAGGTGAGCACGGAAGCGTTCAAAGGCCTTGGTGTTCACGCCGCCTACTTCAACATCCCCCGACTCTCGACTGAAGACAACCTCGCTCGCATCCACTTCGCACCCGACAGCAGGATGGTCATGACTCGGACAGGAAATCGACCGATAACACAGGTGTATTTCTTCCTTATGAAGGACAAGGAGCGCAACGAGACGATGAAGAAAATGTACAAGGAGTCACAGGAGAAGCAGAAAGAAATCTGGACGGAGGTATATGAAGATGCTGGTTGGGAATGTGAGCGCTTTGTAAAAGGGATGAAGACAGCCGAAGACTTTTACGCATGTGAGATTGCCCAAGTCAAGATGCCACGGCTACACACCGGTCGGGTTGTTCTGCTCGGAGATGCTGGGTACTGTCCAAGTCCGTTTACCGGTATGGGCACTACCCTGTCTCTACTCGGTGCTTATATTTTCGCAGGCGAATTGGCAAGAAACAAGAACGACGTAAGTGCAGCACTTACTGCATACGACAAGTTGATGCGACAACCCATTACTGAGTACCAGAAGCTGGGTCCCGGGACTGAAGGAGGCTTCTATCCCTCCTCTGCTTTAGGGATAAGGATCGTGAACAATATCTTATGGACTTTGTCTTGCTTCAGGGTTGACAAGGCGATTCAGTGGATTCATGGAATGTTCCCAGCAGAGCAGGGTAAGTGGTTGTTGCCAGAGTACCCGGAGTTGAATTTGGGGTCCGAGAACGCTAAATGAGATGAATTTTCGGGGCCTATTTTGGAAGACAGTCGGTTGCTTCAACTCGGAGCAATAGAGGCATGATTAGCGAGTATTCTTTGGTGCGAGCACGTGTAAATTCCAATCTTACACATTTACTTGCGGCTTTTTAATTTCGTTGTTCACAACCTTGAGCAGATTTCCCCAAACCATCAATCAATTCAGCTATACATGTTCCTGACAGCTATATCACTAGGCACGAAGGTGGATTGGACTGGATCCTAGAGACCCCTCTGGTATTGGTCTTACCGTGTAGTGAATGATTACAGGATTCAATGCAAGTGGAATCATGGAGTAGATACATAAGCTTACAAGGAATCCCTATAGAACTAACGTTTCATGAAAAAATCAAAACTCACATAAACTGCTGTCTTTTTACTTGTCGACTTACAAAATTTTGTGTTAAAGAGTCAAGATGATAAGCGTAGTCATAGTTGGCAGAGACGTAGATGCGGGACAATCTAGAGCAAAAGAGCAACTCCTTGTGTTTACATCCTGTGTGCCTCTAGTATGGAGCAACAGCAAAAAAAGAATCCTGGAGTATCTGACTGAAGCCAGACGAATGCTGATGAGAGTGGGACTCGAACCCACGCCACTTTCGTGACCAGGAAGCAGGGAATTAACCTTGCGTTGCTAAGGAGAGACCTTAACCTGGCGCCATAACCAACTCGGCCATCTCACCAATTTGATTTGATAGATGACTTGCCTGTAAGCCACAACTTATACTTGAATAATGACCGTTTCAGCCTAAAAGACCGGACAATGTCCAGCAGCAAGGTGTGGATCTAAGACTTGGTCTTGTGCCAGAGGGTGGGAGCGGCTGAAGGAAAATTTGCTGGCCAATCACTTGATACACAACACTAGAGCGAGGAATTCTACTACCCGAACCGAATCCAAACATGAACCTCAGGGCTCCTGGAACTGCAATCTCCAACATGTGAATACATTGAATATATTGTGGCCTGCAGCTATGCTCTTTTATTAAATACTCGCAATGGTAGAGACCTTGAAACGAGCACGTGTTCACCCACCTACATTACCATCAGTGGCGTCAAACCGACAAACCCGTTCGAAGTGCGCAAGTGCGCGCCGTGATCGATGGTTTTCAGCATAACTGCCTAATGTGGCAGTTGCCATTGCACGTTCTTCCTACTTGCCACCAACATCGGATCGCACAGCCTCCTCGATATCATCTCAATGCGCTGATCTGCTTTCCCTACGATCGACACAGTTGACATCATTTCTATCATCACGGTGTCAGTGTAAGGAGGCCGGGCGAACGATCGACGCTCGGACCAACAAAGCGCGATTGCTGCGCCTCCATACCAGGGGCTGTTGTTCACCGCCGAACCCCACACAGCCACTTGTACCCTGCACCCGCTCAGCTAGCATGAGCTTCGTGAATTACACCACCCTGCAGTGAGATGGGCCCGCGCAGATGAAGCCATCAAACGCCGATAGAGCGCCATGACGTATTGGCCCATCTCGTCGCCCTCTGTGTTTGCGGCGACCAAGCACACGAATCCGGAGCGGACGCGTCTATCTCACGATGGTGTGGAGCACAAACAGCCAGGCGAGCGACATGGCGAGTCGGACCAAAGCCCACAGTCTCGGGTGGACGATGAGACATCCACGCAAGGGAAGAGCGGGGTAGGCAAGAAAGATGGCGCACATCTCCAGAAGCAAAGCGGCTCGGAGCAGTCTGCAGAGGACGATATACATGGCAAGATTATATCGCTCAGGGTGACAAGGAGTGGACATATGTTCGCTACCCTCACCCGGTCAACCTTGACAATTTGGCAGACGAAGGCATGTCTCCGTTTCTGCTCAATTGGTCTATTGCTGATGGTTCATTAGCCTACAGTTGTATTAGCCTCCGTACTGCGCTCAGAACATTCACTGAAAACGTACGGCCCAAATACAGACATCCTTCTCCGGCCCGATTCTCAAATATTTGTCGTGCAGACCACCCTTGGTTTCTTGATCACGTACTCGCTTGCGACAGATCACTCGTCTCGCGTCTACAAGACACAATTCACAAACACACATGGAGGGCATTCTAGGAGAACAAGTACAATCTCAGGCTTCAAGATACAACGTCAGCATGACGCCAATGCCGGGCCTGGAGAAAGTAGCGGATTGAAGGAGCTCAGCCTCCGCTTTCGCATGGTCATACGCGTAGATGCGGGGATAGTAAGAGCTCTTGCTTTAGACGACGAGCTGGTCGTTGCGACTGAGAAGCCTACAGCCGTACAATGCATCCGCTGGGCACCTGACAGCACTGGGAGTCAGACGAGTACTGAATTACTCTCGAAGATGGCTTGGGTGGGAAAGAAGGCGACTCTTCGTGACATGATCCACGATCGGCCCATGAATCTGTCGTGCTGGATTACTGGGGAAGGACAAGCTTTCGCTGTTCAACGAATCGTGAAGCGGGAGGCGATCGCGAGTCCAAGTCTTTTCCGTGGATACGGCTTCCACACTCCGGAGAGTGACGCTGACCACGGCGTAAAGGCTGCAATCAATGCGAGGTTCTCTCTACTGGCTGTCGGCTGCGCCAGTGGGGAGATATACGTCTACACCGCCCGTGACTATACTGGAAACATACCCCTTTCGCACAAGATGCGCCCTAACACTTCATCACCTGGGAAGCTGAATGTTTTAGCCTATTCTCCCGATGGATACTGTCTCTTCGCTGGTTACGAGAATGGATGGGCCATGTGGAGTGTCTACGGCAAACCTGGGGCTACCAGTTTTACCACCGACCGGACACTGTCGGTGTCCAATGGGGAAGGATGGCTCCTTGGTGTACAAGAAGCTTTCTGGATTGGCGGTGGCGCAGAACTCATCCTGCTGAGCCCTGATGATAATCGCTTGTTCGTACTTGAGATGGCTCGAAGCGCTATTACAGGCTGTTTCTCGTCAGCCAATATCTCCCGGTCGCTGATGCAAACAAGTACTGGCTTCATGATCTATCGCGGCTACGATCTGCCAGATCTTACAACTATTTCTGCCGACGTCTCTCTTTGGCACACCGTACAAGTCCCTTCTTCGTATCTGGTCGACCAATGGCCTGTTCGAAGCGCTGTTATCTCAAACGATGGCCGGTATGTTGCGGTTGCAGGGAAACGAGGACTTGCGCATTATAGTGTCAACAGTGGGAGATGGAAAATGTTCGACGATCCGTTTTTAGAAAATGAGTTCACCGTTCGAGGGGGCATGTGTTGGTTCCAACACGTTTTGATCGCAGCAGTAGAGTGCCACGACTCTCACGAGGTATACACACTCACATTTGCAATGATGTTTTGAAACTGACGAAGCCCTCTTTAGGTTCGAGTATACTCACGCGAGGCGGCACTTGACAACAGCAATGTCATGCATATTCAAAAACTCCCGGCTCCGATTGTGCTAATCACACCATCCGGGGAGGATTCGCTTCTTGTTTATACCTACGAGAATATTCTATATCACTACATAATCAGTGTGGCGGATGCCGCTGTTAAATTAATACAAGTCGGCCAGATTGCGTTGCACGGTATCATTCGCGCACCCCCACGAGTGCGAGCACTCAGCTGGATTTTGCCAGAGGATCAGATTCGTAGGTCTTCGATGACCTTGTACTGATGATCAGACTAACAGGCCGTAGACAATGGAGATCCATCGCAAGACGTGGCTGTTGCTACAATACTGTTCTTAGTGGATGGCAAGCTTGTCCTTCTCCAACCTACAACTACGGAAGGCGGTGAGCTCAAATACGAGATGCGAATCATTGCACAGAACGTGGAGACATATGCTCTCATGCGTGACCACCCAGCGTTCGCACTAGATATGCAGCCAGGGTCTTTACCGCCTAGTCCATCGATTGGGCTGGCGGTCAACGACGTGCATGGTCATGATCTGCGAGACTCGTTGTGGTTCTTCGATGGCCTTGACATGCGAGTATGGATCGACATGCAAGATGTTCTGTCGTCTGTATCCGCCGAACTTGGCAGAGAGCTGCCTACACCCATAAAGATCCCAGTTGATTTTTACCCTCTATCGGCACTGCTTAACAAGGCCATTATTTTCGGTGTGGAATCCGAACTAATCCAGCGCAGGGACACCAACTTTGCCTTCCTGCGGTTTGGGACCAGGGTAAGTTTCGCGTTTTCATCCAGCGAATCGTTGATGAATATATCGATCAGCTGCTGACACGCCATGCAGACGCACCTCTTCCTTCCCGCACTGCTGCGCTATCACCTGGCACAATATAACCACCCAGCAGCCCTACACTTAAGCCACCATTACCAGCATCTGCTGTATTTCCCCCATGCCTTGGAAATCTTACTGCATGAGATTCTTGACGATGAAGTGGACACACAGCCACCACCTGAATCGGCACTGCTGCCGAGTGTGCTGTCGTTCCTGAGCTCATTCCCGCAGTACCTTGACATTGTGGTCCAATGTACGCGGAAGACGGAGGTACGCTCCTGGCGAACGCTGTTTTCAAATCTCCCTCCACCAGAAGATCTCTTCGAAGAATCGCTACAAAAGGGCAACTTGAAAACTGCAGGAGGCTATCTCCTTGTCCTCCACACGTTTGAGGAATTGCGGTCGACGGGCGATCAAGTTGTGCGCTTACTCCAGCGCGCGAAAGATGAACAGGACTGGGAACTATGTAAAGAACTTGCGCGGTTTCTCATGGCTCTCGATGAGTCGGGCGCAACGCTGCGGAGTACATTGGAGCTTGTGGAGCTGAAGTCACCGTCAGCAGAGCCAGGGTTCGGCCAGTCTCACTTCACTTTCGAGACTAGTCGCCTGAACGTTCCTCCGAGGGGTCGCAGCAACGGTAGTAGAGCTATTGACTTTGCGTCTGCTGAGAGTAGGGAGAAGAGATCAAGAGAAAACGGTAGTGTCAGTCCTAGTGGGAGTTCTGTGAGTCCGAGTAGCACGGCGGCACATGAAGCACTCGGCGACTATTTCGGGCTTGGGACGAGGAAGTAACATATCATCATCATCTAGAGCAAGGAACATGGCCAGCAAGAAGGCCAGATGGATTATCACATGCCTTCCACACAGCGAGCATCTAGCTAAATGTGCGTCGGAAAGTATACACTTTGTCGGGTCTTGCGCAGCACCTTGGCCTACTGCACGACGGAGAGAAATTCTCGAACTTTACCTGAAAAGGCGGTATAAGCTGGTGTAGGACTCCACAGGGCTGCTGACGCAAGTATGAAGCGACTACGGGAGGCTGCATGACTGGCAGAGGATGATCTTCCTGCAGCGCATGTCACAACATGTCGGCCGAGTGGCCATTTTGCGCCCACATTACGGGTGACCTGTTAAAGCGAAGGCTTAGATTACCAGTCGCATTGTGATCTCTTTGTCCAATGTTTGTGTAGCGGGAACCCATGTCGCTGAGTCGCTGAGCCAAGCGTTTTCCTATAGTCTCGACCGCTTTGGCGACCTTTGCAAGGTCTACCTATTGGTTGTCCTGGCGGAACATGTTGGACGGCAGGAGGCTTTGGGCTGTGTGGGCTTTGTGGGATATGTGGAGTTGAACCGGGGCCTGCGACGGCCGCCCGCGGAAACAAGTGCGTGACGGTGTTGGACAACCATCTCGCAAAGAGAGATGATGCTGTGTATTGCGTCTTCGAATCCAAGCGACTTGTTCCACATTGTCTTTCTGGAAACGAACACAGCATGTCCGTCAATCAGTCAGCCCGAGCTTTCCACGGGTCGTGGAAGCCCATTTCCATATGAGGGTAACGCCTAGCCTTCCTGCAGCCCATCTGCAGTGGACAAGGCCCCGGAGGCAGTGCCCCTCGCTCACCGTGTCTTGCGTGCGCTCCCCAGTTGCAGTGCATATTCATTCTGCTGCGCGTCTCTCAACATGCTTCGTGACGCATAGCTGCTTCGCCATATCGCTAGCTTGAATCCCTGCCTTTATATCGCGGGTCTGCGCCTTCCGGGAGGACACACCAAGTGGCAAGGCATACACCTACATATACGCCAGGCGACCGACCCACATCCCTAGCCTTGCCGTTGACCGAATATCTCCACCTCCAGCTTATATTACAAGCTTCACACTCGATTGAGGCATGATCAACGCATCTTCGACATCGTATCCATCATTGCGCTCGCGTGCATTCCTAACGCATTAAGTTCGAAATGACTTCGGCTCCCTCAAGCACACGAGTCCTACTTTATACCGAACACCTACATACCCCTTCGCCCTATCTCTCACCCGCATCAACCATCGCATCCGATTCGAGCTTCTCTTGGCCCTCCATGCCGCCGCATCAGGACGCAGATGGTAAGCCAAGTCTTTTTCATGTCAAGGTATGAAGCGCAATGCGTGCGTCGGCTACGCCCCTTGGATGCACAACACTTGAAGAGCCTTTCGTTAATCGTCGGTCCTCTAAATCTGTTACGCATCGATCGTGCGCTGACTTGACTTCTTCTATAGTTCATCGTCAGCGCAAAAAGTCGAGGAGCCCTTCAACTGCTATGGAGCCACCGACTGTTGGGGACCTCTGCTTCATCACAGGCAGCACGCCTGCGGAGCTCAGGTCAAAGAAGAACATGGCCATCATACGTAGGAAGGCCATGGACTCTTACTTGAAGGATGAGAAGAAAAAGGACGACAAGTCGACGGCTTCTGCAGACCGATCAAGGGTGAACAGCGAAGCCTCGGATGTTTCGCGAGCAAGCCTCGGAAGCCAAGAAACCGTCAACGAACCTCAAATTGCTAAATCGGCCTCACGACAAAGTACCAACCGAAGAAAGCAGCTGGCTCCCACCAAGTCTCCCATATCGACCAGGCAAGAGCAAGATGGTTCGAGTTCAAAGACCCAGGTAGCAAGGGTCCAGAAACCCGTCGGTTTTGTTCTTCCTCCAGCACCTATTGTACTACCTATGCGAACAAACGTTAGGCTTCCGTACGATGATTTCGAGTCACCACCCCTTTACTCTCTCGGTAAATCCTTGGACCCTTTTAGGACAATGTTTCAATCAAGCCATCCGCAAGTCTCCGTAGAGGAGCTAAAGTTTCACTGCAGCAGATACTTTGGAACGCAGGGATTGGGGAGATACTGGATACCCACCTGTCTCAAGTACCCGCACACCTTCCTCAGCACGCTGTGTCTGGCCTCTGCGCATCATGATATTGTACGTGAGCTGCCGGTAGAAAGCTTGGTGACAGCAGCGCTTCGCCAGGAAATCATCCTTCTTGTAGGCGGGAACTTACGCAACCCCGATGAGAGGGTAGCCGACCACAACATCGTCGCGGTCACCCAGCTCATTATTGGTGAAGTGATCGGACGAGAAGAAGCCGGCTTGGCTTTCCATGAAACGGGCATCGAAACTATGATCAACCAACGCGGTGGGCTGAATCAGTTGGGCATGGACGGGCGACTAGCATCTGCGATTTCGTGGGTAACTTTGGCATCTGCCATCCTTCGGGAAGAAAAACCACGAGCAATGTACGCCGACTACTGTACCGCGAAGTCAACGAAGGCCTATCCCATTACCGCCACCATTCCAGAGTCGCCTATCTATTGTCCGCGCGGAAAATTTGTAACGCTGGAACGATCAATGAGGTGTAAGCCACAAACACTGGAACTCCTCGGCGATATCCGGATGATGATCGACATCTTCCGTCACGAAACAAAGCAGAGCCGGCGAAATTCTCAGACCCTGCTCACTTTGCATAAAAAGATCATCAACGAATACGTATCTATATCTGAACTCCGCAGAACAAACGTCCTTACAACCGACGACTGGATATATGAAGCAATCCGTGTCACCGCTATCATTCAAGCAACGGCAATCATCAAACGAATACCTCTTTCCGAAGCCCTTGCTGTAGTGGCACCACAAAATGTCCCATCATTCTATGCATCCTCCGTCGCTTCGAGGTCTAATGATTCACTTGTCTCACCTTTTGACATGCCCCACGAGACGCCGCTGACAGAATACTCAACGAGCCCTTACAGCACATACAGTACGAGTCTCGCCATGCAGCAGACTGGATTCCCTTTCAACGCGCAGCGCCCGTCAATCTCCTCCACACATCGATCCTCTAATGTATCACGTCCTTCATTCTCCTCGATACCCTCCACCTCATCAGACTCGCTCTTCTTCCCGCCGCCTCCGGCACCTACACCTAGCGGGCCCACCGCACTCCTTCGCTCCCTCAAGGAGACGCTCGAAAAGTCGAATATTTCAGATTGCTGGTCAGACATGGCAGGCGTGTTGCTTTGGATCGGGCTCGTTATGGGAGCAGCGAGCAGAAACAGCGAGTGCAAGCTGTCGAAGAAATACTTCTCAGCCACAGCGATGAGGGCAGGGATCATGCTCTGTTTCGAGCATCCTGAGGCCATCAATGCTACAATGCTGAGGATGGGTGAAGTGGTTGAGGGGTTGAGCAACGAAAGTAAAGGAGAAGTTGTTCGCAAGGGAAGCGAGGGTTTGGGGAAGAAGAGGAGGGTCTAAAGACAAAATGAATATTCCTGCGCCAATAGTATGGTTTGAGCAAAGCAGGGGGGACGACGTTGGAATAAGCTTCTAACGAAGCCCTTTGGCGTCCCCGAGATATTGATCTATCAGGGATCGATATCCGTGCGCCTATAGGGCTGAGGGTGGCCTGAAACGCGGGAGGTCTTGGGGAATGAAGGGGCTGTGCAAGGCGCGATTCACTTTCTTGATCTATGTCTTCTTATACCATTCTTTCTTGGGGATTCAAGTCGGTAGGCAAAAGGGTCTAATCTCACGGCGTGTGGAGTCAAGCCAATTGGCAAAAGCTTGGGCAAGCAACACAGATTTCCTGTACTTTTCACCTCAATTACGATCCTCTACGAGTTCACAGCCTTTAATGTCTTCACATTTGAGTTCGGGAGAATCTCACAGCAGGCAGGGCGAGGGGCTCGATAGCCCCAACCCCTTTGCCTGATCGCAACGTGCAGGGCAGCAGACAAACAGCGTTATCTCAAGGTGCAATGGCTTCATTACTTGCTCCCTTTACATAGATCCCAAGAACAGTCATAGTCATATCCCTATCGTCATAAGTGTCCAGACCTTACGTCATTATCCCAATTTCATGATCATGCCCAATGCCTTGTTCAATGCCTTGCAGCAGCTTAACCGTGCGTAACCTTCTTAACGGTGCCATCTTCATCAACATGGACATTCAGCCTATCGGGCTTATGATCCATCGTGCTCATCGAGTCGGGCTTGAGAACGCGGTGCTCCTTGGGGAGATCGGTTTTGGCGAACGTCTGCAGGAAACACAGTCGGTCAGCGATGAACGATCTCTCGATGTTGCGTGCTATCCAGATATGTGTGCACAGGGATGATGTGAGGACACAGAAGACAGTGGATAAGTCCACTGGCACGCACGTATGACGTTGGTAGATAAGGAAGATGACGGGGTGAGGGGGAGCAGAGCTTACAGTCTCGTTGTGTTGGTCACCGAGCTTCTTGCCCATGAGCTTGGTAAGCCAGTCGTCGCCTGAGGAGCCGTCCTTGGACTGCAGACCGGGGACTACGAGAGGCATTTTGGTAGGAAGCGTATGTGTATAAGTCCTTCGAAGGAGGTGTGGAAACTTTGGTTGCGGAGGAATCGTGAATGTCGTGTAGGCGGGAGATGTAGTTGTGTGGAGCAGAAGAGAAGCGGGGATTGAGTACAGTATTTATGTAGACTGTGTCCTTGTGAATACTTGGTCGAGGAGTGTTTGTTGGGTCAGATGTCTAGGCTGCAGAAGCGTCGCGGTTTCATGTATGACGTCACCCGTCGCTAGCCGCTGAAAGCGACGATGAAGGTGGGGTTGGACGAACGCGTCGAGGCCGAGACACTCCAAACTTCATAGTGGACTTTGAAATATATACTTTCTCAGTGTGGCCTAAAGGTGAGATTTTACATCACTTTCTTTTCTAACTTTCTAGCGTGAGTTCTATTACAAGTGCTTCACAATTGTGGCGTAGAGTATGCAATGGTGAGGACTGCACACATCAACAACAGTTCAATACCGCTCAAGGAATGAATCTGATATCATTGGAATCTCGTTGTGTTTCTCGGACACGCTGATAAAACGCCTATTCTACAACTTTTCAAGTAGTATCTTCGCGCCGGCATTGCCTCTTGCGCTTGCCGCCGGCTTCTCGCCCTTCTTCTGCTTCTTGTTTTTAGCTTCTGCCTCTTGACCTCCCGGAGGGCTGGCGGCAGCCTCGAGCTGCTTCTTTGCCTTCTTGAGCGCCTTCAAAACCTCGTCCTTTCTATCAAACTCCTCTGCTTCGGTCAGAGCGACAATGACGAACGAACCTTGACCAGTGGCCCAGCCCACGACATTGCTCTTGATCTCATCCCATAATAAACCTGCAAAACCAAGCGCAGGCTCTACGGGTACAACCTTTTTTGTAGTAGGATCAAACTTGCCACCTTGTACGAGCGTCTTGAGCATGTTCTTTCCGTGACTTGTGGCCTTGTTATCACCGGCGGAGGCAGGGAGCGCAGAGTCAAGAATTGATTGGGAAAGGCGAGCGACTTCTACGAGCGCTTCTTGTCGCTTTGCTGGCTCGACCTCAGGTGCACCAACGAGGACTTCGCCCATGAACTGTAAACCGAATGTAAAAGATGCAAAATCAGAGGCTCGTGCGGTGATGGCGCTCAGTAGCTGAGGTTCGATGTTCTTCGCAATCTCCTGGAGACGGGTGTTTGAATCCTTCTTGGAGGTCTTCTGGCGAATGGTATATATCTCGGCCAGCCGTTCTCGTGTGTTATCGTCCAACAACCACTTGGCATCCGCCGCGAATGGATATAGCAGGACTGTTCGAGCGCGAGCGTCGTTGATCAAGTTGATCACCTTCTCGGGCAATGTGTCGTTGCTTGGTAGAAGTTCGCTGAAGATCGATTTCGACGATAGCTTGGTGTCATCTGTGACTGCCATCGCAGCAAGAAGAACATGGTGAGCATTAGCATCGTAAGCCATTGTTTCAATGGTGTCCTTGTATGGTCGCAGGAAGAGCTTGCGGTCTTTGGCTGTGCCATAGGCGAAGCAAAGTGACATAAGCCGCGAACCAGACTTTGTAAATGCCAGGTTTTTCAACAAATCCACATTGTCGGCCTCTTCGCCTTCTTTGATTGTCGGGTCAGGTTTGAGGTGCTCGAGGAAAGCGTTTGCTTGTTCTGTACCAGGCTCGCAAACCAGGAAGTACTGTAGCATTGCGTCGTGTAGCATAGTGAAACCGGTGAGCTTCTTTTGGATGAGAGCATTGATCTGGTTTTCCAGGTAATCCATAACGGGTTTCCTCTTCTCGGGCGACTCTTTCAAAATGACGGAGAGTTCCCCACTGTCTGTTCCTTGAGTCCCTAGACCTTTGATAGAAAACTCGGGTCCATACCACTCGCGGAGGAGGCGGCTCTTCTGCTCCGGGGTTGCGATTTGCCGGTAAATGTCGTCCACTATCCACGCCGCTTCTGGGTGGTTGATCATGCGTTTGATGTGGCCGTAGAACTCGACGATGACCAAGTCGCGGATTTCGGGGTCACTATGCACAGTCAGCACACAAGTCGACCAGACATAATAGGGTTACTTACCCCTTCTCTATCAGCTTGGCGATCAAGAACTTTGAGTACTTGCCCTCAGCAAGGACCTTGAACTCTCCCTTTAATTCTCGCGCAATCATCCTTCTCTGCTCCATTGTCGAGTACTTGATCGCAGTCTGTATAACTCGCACGGAATCATGCTTGAACACAAAGTCCTTCACCCTGCCCGTTATAATCTCGAATAGCTCCTTGACAAGCTCCTTCCTCTCATCTTTCTGGATGTGTGACTTGAGCCTGAGTTTCTCCCAGAGCTTCTTCGTGCGCTCAATGATATCGGCGTTGGGCTTCGCGGCCTTGCGTTCTTTGGCAAGGGCTTTCTGTTTGGCATGCGCTTCTCGAGAGTTGTTCGCTGCAGTCCACGTTAGCCTATAACACGAAGCTAATAGTCCAAGATAAATCCCGTACAGTTTTCGAACTTCGGAAGCTCATCCTCATTCGCGCGCTTATGTCCCTTTCCACTCTGCGCGACTTCTTCGCCGCTGTCTGCATCGCTCATCTCTTCGTCTTCATCCTGACCCGCCGAGAAGCCGAATGAGACGTTCGCTTCCTCGCTAGCATCTGATTCGTCGATCTCTGCGGGGCTTTCTTCCTGGACCTCTTTCGACTTTTTCAGAGGCTTCGACTTCTTCAGAGGCTTCACCTCGTGTTTCGAATCGCGCTTAGACGTGGGCTTCTCGACTTTGGCCTTCTTACTGGTGGTCTTGCTTTCAGACGCACTCGGTACTGCAGATTTACGCTTTATTCCGGCCATTTTGGGTGTAGAATTGTATAGGCGCAATGTTCAAGCGCGCACCTTCGAAAAGTTGCGTATCTCGAACTTTTTCTGAGCTAGCGGGCCGATGTTCTCCCGCGACCAGGGCAAAGTGGAGCAGTACCGCAGAATCTCCATCGCGACTCATATCTTACAACTACTTGCACTGCATCACGATTGATGAGGCTTCATCGTTGCCCAGCATAGTCTCGTAGATTTCCACGCCATGTCCTTACCGATCTCTCAATGCCATCACGCTTTCTGCAATCTCATGCATCTGCATTCCCGGTTCCTCCTACGCAACCTACTATGTGAAACAGCTGCAGTCTCCTTGTCTCGTCAGAGCTCTCTAACCTGGCGTGACATGAGGTGCTTCCCCAACACCCGGCCTTATCCTGGTTGATTTGGGCACAACACTCTTCCATCCAACCGCGAGACATGGTTCTCTTTTACCCATGAACCGGAATAGGAACATTCAGATTAGGTCACTTATATCCCCGCCCCTAAACCTCGGTTTGACGGACTTCCCCGCAGCTGAGCGAATGATATCTCTCTCTGGCCTCGCAGCGCAAATATCTTGAAATGCCCTGACAAGCATCCGTTGTCCTAGGCCGAGTTTTCTGATGCATGGCAATACTTGTAGCATGCGACATATTGATTGGAACGAGCCCAACACAAGCTTCCACGGATAATAAAATTCGCGATCCTTCCCCGCATCTCTGTACGAGTTGATTGCCACACGATTCTCATTTGCCGACTACACCTATTCTCTTCTCGGCTAATAGCTTGATAGATGCTTAACTCTACTTCTTCAGGTACAACACCTTAGCCTTCCAGGACCAAGATGGATTAGCCGTGAGGGAACGCCGAAGCATCCTTTTTGCAATCGTCATTTCTCTCAGAACATGTGCGACGCGCTAGAGTCCGATTGTAAGCTCTGACAATCGCAACACGCGGTCCTTTGCTTCATAGTATAGTGGCGACCATGCTGCCCTACCCCCGGACTTTTAATATGAAACGCTCTATTGGCAAACAGTAGTAAAGCAGTTGCTTCGGATCTCGATCAAAGCAATGTATCCAACCTACCAAATTACAGACTGACCACAATCCATCTGTCATGTCAGGCCAACTTCTCCCTATTCCTGATCGGACTAGAAGACATAGATTTCCTAGCATCCGTACAATATCTACTTGGTCATATGCATCGTTTCCCGGAGAGCTGGCTGGATATTTGCAGGATCTCCCTAGTCAGGTACACGCATCTCTAGACCCATCAGCCCAATTCTTCCAGCCATGTTGCCCTCAAGGAAAACGGCCCAGACCATTTGATTTGCTACCTTTTGCGGGAGATCATCACAACAACTTCACAAACCCAGGAAAACGCCACCTAGACATCGGTGCACCTTTCTACTCCAGGAACTGATGCCGTGGTTGACGTATACTCGCAGGGCTAGCTCTGAGTCGTCGTGTACGCGACTCTATCTGCAGTTATTGTCGTGCATCTTGATAGAGTAGCTTCCCAGAGTTCCTGGCATCGATCCCACTGAAGTTATCTCGGTTAACCTAGTCAGAGGAAAACTTCCGTTATCCAATTTCATGAGAGTATTGCGCATTCACAGCTTTCGAAGGTTGCCATCATGCCTATCTTCATACGGAAAGACGGTCGTTCTATCCGCCGTTAATCTACTTATTCCGTAGGGTGTTGATGATGGCCTAACCTGAAGTGCCTGCTCTCGAAGTATATAAGAAGTAGGTCGCCTTCATGTTACACCGCTATCCAGCACTTCCAGAACATCTCTAAGTCAGAAACTCAGAAACTATCATTATGAAGTTCTCCACTGTTCTCTACGTGATGGGACTGAGCGCGTACGTCTATCTTCCATTACCCACTACTTGTATATCTTGAACTGACAAGTACTAAGCCTTGTGGCTGCTGCTCCTCAGGAGGAGGAGGAGCCGGAATTCCCTACCTTCCCCAGCTTCTCCCGCCGCCCTGTGCCTAGCTTCTCTCGCGGCCCGTTGCCTAGCTTCACGCGTGGACCCATCCCCACCATTGTAACTCCTCTCCCGACTGGAGGTTTCCCCCGCCCATCCCGCACTCCTCGTCCGTCATTCAGCCGACCCCCGATCCCTACCTTGTCGCCCCCGACGTACGTATAGTCCCAATCTCTTCCAACTTCTCCTGAAAGCATCCTTCGCCGATAGCTTGCATTTGAAGCGCACGAAACTTGTGCTCGGATTTCAACTAGTGAGCTCTACTAAGTCTTCGATAGCTTCCCATCCGTCACTCCTCGTCCTCCCGTGAGCCGCTCGTTCACCATTTCGGTGCGCCCAACGCCTACTGTCCGCCCAACTCCCTCCCGCCGGCCAACTCCGAGCCGTTCGGCCAGGCCCTCGCGCAGCATTGGATTCCCCCCGAGGCCCACTCCCACTGATGATGAGGGCGATGATGATGATGAATAGCCGAACCAGCAGTTGACCTGCTTTTTGTCAGCGCTCGACGCCAAGGTCGTCCCGCGAGGTGGTGAACAGCCTGCTTTTCATAGCCCATACTCTATAGCTAAATACACTGTCGTTACCGTGACTCATTTGTGCCCCCAGAGTGCTATTTTGCCCATTTGTCTTTTCTAATAGGTGATAACACTCTCGTAGCGTTCAACTAACAGATATTTCTCAGTAAAAGTCCGAACTTGGTTTGCGCCTTGTCCCCATTGTCTGATAAAGGAGTTCAGATCGATGCCAGTCGCTGACATACCGCATAATAGCCATAGAAGTACATACTAGTAGCAAATACTGATGTTCTACATTAGAATACACCTGATGCTGCACAATGCGGTGAGTCTTTGACTATGTTTTAATGGCGGGTGTCGCTCTACTCCGTAGATGGGGTGGCTGCATTGCATCTCGAAGTATGAATCAATCGATGGGCTTGCTAGTCTGGGCTTCTTCTTATCAGAGGTGCTTCCTCGGAAGACTATCGGCTCAAGTAAATTGAAGATTTGAAAGCCATGGCTTTTAGGATCCTTTCGACGAAGGGAAGTGCCTAGGTACCCAGGTAAGGCTATTTGATGCGGCTAGTGTTTATTACATGTAGCAATCCAACGCTGGACTTCGACATGTATTTGTCAATAACAAATGTCTCTTCTTTTCATACCTGGTTTGAGAGACGACTTGAAGGATTTAGTGCGAAGGGTGGGTGCATTAGCGTCCACCTGCAGCTGTCTAAAAGTGGCAACGTTTCCGCTTCGACCTTGAGGTACCACACCGAATCTTTCTTCTCTTACCACATATATCGATCAATTACGGGATATATCACACGGAACCCGCTTTAATCCGTCTTCCTCGCATCGCTTGTCTATAATACAGGAAACACTCGCCCTTCGTGTTCGGTTCACCTCACACGGAATTTTGCGAACGAGTAAACTTGGCAAAGTCCATCGCGCAATCAAAGATGTCGCAACGATTCAAAGTCGATGAATCTTCAGTACCGGCCATTTTCCAAGCACAATGGCAACAAAATTCAGACCCAACGGCGCTACCATTTCCGCGCGATAACCCACCGTTTCAACTCACACCTATCGACTGGCACCAACTTTCCTTAGCCGATACAGACTTCACACCGCACTCCTGGTCAAACCTACACCATCTCATATCAACAGGTCAACTCGAAGAGTTGAAACGCTGGCCAAGCGCTCTGAAAGCATATTTAGCCTGGACGGCGCACGTGAAGGAGAAGTATGGAAGCGTGATGCCATATCTCCTCCAGCAGCGCCTGCTCTGGGAACCGATTGAGGATCAGACGGGAGCGCTTCGGTTCGAAGTACGAAATCCGGTTCCTTTTGCAAATACGGAGGATTTTAAGATTCTGAGAAATGACTGGGGCTATGCGTTTGAGCGCGGCATTCGACACATCGTGG
Organism: Cucurbitaria berberidis CBS 394.84; assembly: GCF_010015615.1. Lineage (NCBI taxonomy): Eukaryota > Fungi > Ascomycota > Dothideomycetes > Pleosporales > Cucurbitariaceae > Cucurbitaria > Cucurbitaria berberidis. The sequence goes on along the minus strand of NW_024468940.1, from coordinate 1,087,624 downwards.
TGTGGTTGAAGCAGCGGCTACCGGTGGATGAGGAAGGCGGTTTGAGCCAGGAAGGGCGATCTATGGTGGAAGATTATGTGAGGAAGGAGTTTAGGGAAAAGGTGGGAGAGAAAGAGGAAGGAAGCAAGATCATCTGGTTCAAGAATACGACCAATCTGCAGAGTGTGAGGAGCTTGGAGCATGTGCACGTCCTAGTCAGAGATGTGGATGAAGCGGTCTTGCAGCAGTGGATGAGATGAGTCTCTTTGTGGAGGCAAGTACGTCGGCCCATCTCTCGCAGGCACGACTGTACGACGATAGCCAAAATAAACCGTACCAAACGACTCATCCAAATGAAAGCAGTACACACCCATTACAATATCTCCTTGCCTCCACTCAGCTTCACCCACATTTTGTTCTGGCTCTGTGGGCCTATTCTTTTTTATAGGCTTCTGTCAACATTTTCACAACAAAATCATGGTGCTTAACATACCACCCCAGGCAGCCGACGAGCTATGGCACTTGGTTGAAACGAAAGGTTTCTTCGATTGGACTCTACTACCATTCGCAATCGTGCAGCGAGACAACATACGTGCACGCGGAGGCTCTTTCATAACCAAGGACGTGCACGGCAATGAAGTTTCCACAGCCTCTGACCCCGTGATCCCCGAGATATTCACAGGCATGGTTACAGAACGCGGCTGTTTCCCCCCGAGCTATATCGAACGAGGCCTGCCACCCAACGACGATTACTATCACAACGGCGTCGAGCTGGTGTTGCGCCCAGCACAGGACAACATCACAATGGAGGAGAACCTGTACCCGTATGTACATGGGACGCGTTGTGGCATTTGGATGCGCTGGCGTCGTGAAGCAATCACTTCTCGGAATTGCTGCGGAGGAAAGATGGAACGCTTCAGAGACTTGCAAACCCGCTGGAAGGAAGGCGATCTATGCAATGAGTTGGTCCAAAATCTCCAGAGCATCCGCCAGTACATGCGGCCAATTGATCGTATAGTCTGCTTCGGCCTTGGAAGCCTCGAGAACGACCGGGCGTTTCTACAGCACGTGGTCGCTGCTACAATTCGAGATACTCTACAAGATCCAAATGAGAAGCCCATGAGGTTCATCGCGCAGGACCCGGCATACTGCAATAACTGTGAGACGGTTTTACGATACATGTTTGGCATCACTGTCGTGGAACAGCCTGAAGGCTTCCTCGATGTCGAGCGGAATACTTTCGTTATGGCAGTCTCTCCAGATGCCAGCATTAGCCAGTGGACACTGGATAAAACGTATAGATTCGGCGGGCCCGCTGCGCTGATGTGCGATACGGCACCCGATGACGGACGAGGAGAATACGAGGAGGACATCAAAGACTTTTCCAGCCCCCATCTAGAAAAGTGGACGAACATGTGCGACGACCACGGCCGTGTTTTCTACATGGTCGACGATGAGATTTTTGAAGGTGCCAAAGAAGGGCTCGAGACTTTTGGCGAGAATGCGATCGACTTGTACTGGAGTTGTGAAAATATGATATTCGATTGAGTATTTCTGGTGAGCGTCAAGGTGTTTTGTACTTGCTTTGTATCATGCCAGTCATGATACCTTTCCAATTACATGTTTCTAGTACTCGAGTTTGATTCTGTAAAAGTGCTCGTTTTTAAAGACTATGACCCTACAAGACTGAAATGTGAAGGTATAGATTTGGAGACGAATCGCTCTGACTGTAGCAAATCCGGGGTATTTTCAGCCATACGAATAAGGCTGGGAAATACAGCGTCTGTTCTGGTTCAAAGCGAGGAAAGCATTCATTCACGCCGGTATCCTGAGAGCAAAGGTGTAGTGACGATGAAGAAGTAGCCATCGCTCATGGGCACGGAAGGTGGGCGTAAGCGAGTGCAATGCCTCGGTGTTCTGAGCCGCCGTCTTCGGGCGCTCACGGTTGTGGAAAACGTCATCAAACAAATCGGCGACACGAACTTTGACAAAGCGATTTCAGCTCGTCTCACCTCATCTTGATTATATACGGCCAAACCTCCAGGGTTACCAGCACCATGCGTAGTGCAGCTTCACTCTCCACGATATAGCAATTAAACTTTTGACGGCGCGGCAATGTCAGATGGCGGGAAGTCGCGCGCGTCGTCTTACTGTGAGCCCCAACTTCTTTGATAGTAGTCTAGATGTTTGAGCACATACTCAAATACCTCAAAATCTTCTTCAATTGCCTGCTAACACCTCGAGTAGTCCATTTCTTCGCCGGCCTGAGCTCAGGTGTTCTCTCCGCTGTCCTTCTCCAACCCGCCGACCTCCTCAAGACCCGCGTCCAGCAATCGCACTCAAACACACTCCTCGGCACTATTAGGTCGATAGCCAGCGGACCAAACCCCATACGGCAATTCTGGAGAGGCACCCTACCAAGCACAATACGTACAGGTTTTGGATCTGCGATATACTTCTCTACTCTGAATGCGCTGCGGCGCAGAGCAAGTCTAATTGCTGCTGGCAGGAGTGATGTAGTAATCAAAGGAGGAGAGCACTCTAGCTCGTTACCCAAGTTGAGCAACACTGGAAACCTGGCAACCGGAGCATTCGCGCGAACATGGGCGGGCTTTGTCATGATGCCCATCACAGTGCTGAAGGTGCGGTACGAGAGTAGCTTGTACTCTTACAACTCGCTCTTCACAGCCTCGAGAGACATATTCCGTACAGAAGGTCTGAAGGGTTTCTTCGCCGGCTTTGGCGCAACCGCTGTCCGCGACGCACCATACGCAGGCCTCTACGTCCTCTTCTACGAACAGTCCAAGAAGAAGCTCTCAAGTCTCGCAACCAAGATTGAGGAAACGTCCGGCGCTAGCACGAAACTCTCCTCCAGCACATCTGCGGGCATCAACTTCATCTCTGGCGTCGCAGCAGCAGGACTCGGGACGACGATGACGAACCCTTTCGATGCGATCAAGACGCGCATACAGCTGATGCCTGACCGATACGGGAACACGGTGCATGCGGCAAAGAAGATGTTTGCTGAAGAGGGGACGAGGAGCTTCTTTGATGGACTAGGTATTAGGATCGCCAGGAAGGCGATGAGCAGTGCGCTTGCGTGGACAGTGTATGAAGAGTTGATTAGAAGGGCGGAAAGGGAGTGGCGGGAGGTTGCTGAGGAGGAGAAAAATGTACGTGTATGATTAACGGTATTCAAGGCGTTCTGGTATTGGTGGCTGGGATGATACCTCTCTCCACTCATCTGGGGCTCTTCGAAACATTACAGCGGAGTCCAAGGCGCGACCAAATGATACAGGGGGTCTCATCACGTGTCTATTCTACGGGGAACTCGGCTAATTGAGGAAACGATTGGATATATGACCATTTTGCATGAGCGCAGTACTTTAGCGAACCCTCTGTAGCTTTCAGGCTCGTACGTGGTTCTCGTACCGACTTCGCATCCACACCTACTTGAACATGCTGTAGTGCGATGAAATGAAAGGGTGCGGCTGAGGTGCAATCCCCAGCATCGGGTGGATAAGGCGCCAAATGTCTAGCCGCTGTCGCCGAACAGGCACGTGGGAGCTTGTTCTAATCAAGATAGTGGTCACAACATCTATCACGGTCTTATGCACGCGAACACACTGTTTCAAGAGGCGCTTCCCGTGGTGCCCATGTGTCTCGAAGCGCGCGACAGCCAGAGATACTTTGAAGGAGCAAAACGGCCCAGAGCGATGACACCCAGTGCATGCTCTGCTCGCCTGGAGTTTTGAAATAGTCGGTCGAGAATAAGGCTGACAGCGGTAACAACCTTGGAAGTCTCCGCTACTTTTCAGCCCCCGCTGGCTGGAAGAGGAAAGACGGATCAGCATGCTGGTAGTGTTCCAAGGTTACTAATTTAGACTGCCCCTCCTTGTCACCATGGACATGTTCGCGCGCGCTCAAACATTGCAGAGACACGGGTCAAGCGGGCGGCGAGCCTGGTACACCGCTTCGAAAAGCAGTAGGCCGTCACAAAGGTGAAGACGGCAGCGTGGGCATGCGTCGAGCCACTCGATCTAGATGCCATGCCGCCTATGGTCTGCCGCCGCCGCCGCCTGGTGGTCCACCAGACCAATGCAAGTCAGCCCCAGGAGTCTTTCTGCCTGATGACTAGCTGCGGGTGCCTTTTGGACCCCAAATTCCTTCGGGGGCTTGAATTCTTTGAAATGCCCTGGATTGCCGCACTTTCGAGCTGCTTCCTTGTTTCTTACGTTAACCTGCTGTCGTGCGCCGCTGTGTCAGACTCTGTTATCACCCCGCCCTCGCCGCCCGCTGAGACAGGACAGCAACACAGCAGTCTTTTGAACTGTTTGCTTCTAGTTCTTGCTTCTTAGCTTTATCAAGACAGTTTGAGACTATTCTACTCTTGCATTTCCCCGCTACCGTACACTCCAACTCCAACCATGCCCGGCCCAGACGAGTGGGACAACTACACTGAGGACGAGTGGTATGCCACCGATAAGTATACTACCGGTGCTCGCCATGTTCGACCCACAGCACGTCCAGCACCGCGACGAGAGGAGCTCCGCCCCGAATATGGTCGCAGTGGCAGTGCGTACCCGGGCCACGAGGTCCACTACACAACCGCTCTCCATCGAAGCCGCTCACAAGGTCAAGACCGCATTCCCAATGTGACCATCTACAACACCACTCGCAACGACAATGAGAGTAATCCAAATGTCCGCACTGACCACCGGGACACCACTCGCACTGAGCATCGAGAAAGCAGTCCTCGCGGCCGAGCAGTGCCGCGAAGAATCCCTGGTGAATGGGCACTAGAGGACGAACTTGCCGAGCTAAAGTTGGAGGTCAGGAGGGACCACCGTGAGCGCTCCCGCTCAAGGCACGACCACCATGACCATCATGACCATCATAGCCACTCACCTGATCGCCGGTTCGAGGATAAGCTCCAGTTGACGATTGCACAGCAGCGACTCAAAGAAGCTGAAGAAAAGCTTGAGAGGGAACGACAGGAAGATGAGATGGAGAGGCGCGAAGAGTTACTCAAGCGCAAGCTGGAGCTCAAGTACATCAAGGACAGGAAGGAGCGTGATGCTGAGGAGCAGCGCATCAAGTATCAAGAAGAGCACATGCGGCACGACTGGGAGTTGAAGCGCGAGAGGGAAGAGCGAGACCGCGAGCGAAGGGAAATTGAGGAAGAGAAGAATCGTGCCAACATCATTGCCGAGAATAGAGCGAAGATGTCGAGGGAGCAGAGGGACGCAGAAGAGCAGCGCGATCGGATTCTAGCCAAATTAGAGAGGGAGAGGAGAGAGCAAGATGAAGAGCGCAGGGCAATCCTTGCGGAGAACAGGGCAAAAATGTCAAGGGAGCAAAGGGAGGCCGATGAACAGCGCGAAAAGATCATCGCGAAGATGGAGAAGGAGCGGAGGGAGCAGGAGGACGAACGCAAGGCTATTATTGCTGAGAATACCGCGAAGCTCGAGAAGGAGGCCCGAGAACGCGCTGACAGGGAAAGAGCTATGGAGATAGAGCGCAAGCGCATTATTGCTGAGAATACAGCAAAGGTGCACCAGCAAGAAGAGGAAGCCAAGGAAGCACAGCAGCGAGCTGTTGATGCCTACAATAAGAAGCGAGAGAGGGAGGAGAGAGAGGCCAAGGAAGAACGCGAGCGAGTCATCTTCGAGTACGAGCGCAAGAAGTTCCAGGACGCCGAGAAGGAGAAGCGCGCACGCGAAGAACTCATCATGCAGCTCCGGCTCGAAGAAGAAAAGAAGAAGCTAAAGGAGAAGGAGGAATACGAAGCCTTTATGCGCAAGCAGAAGGAAAAGGAAGAAGAGGAGAAGGAGAAGAAGGCGGCGCAGGAGAAGGAGCTCGAGGAGACGATGCGTAAGAGACTCGCTCAGTTCGGCTTCCAAGACAACCAGATCCAAGCTCTTGTTCATCCGGAAAAACAAAAGGAGTTGCAGCAAGGCATGACGCCGCTGAATCCAATGCGCATTGCACCTCAGCCTACATATGCCAAGGTGCACAGGCAGTATCTTGATGTTGAGACGCTACATTATTATAACATTCCTTACGAGTATGACACAGTAAGATTGCACCCCCCTCCCACCATCAATTTCAGCTCAAGTACTAACTCCACCAACCTTAGAACCCAGAGTACATCATCGTCCTACGCGAAATGAGCCAAACCGAGACTGATATCCTCTTCGAGCACACGCGTCGCCTTCGTACCGGGGGTGGCAGCAAGCTCTTCATTGAGTCCGAGGGACGCGACTACCATGGAAAGAAGGAATATGCGTTTGTGCGCAAGAAGTCTAGGTCCAGGTCAAGGAGCGACGTGAACCGCTCCTCCAAGCAGAATGTCAATCTGAGCAGTATGTTCTTTAGATAGAGTGTGGAAGTCAGTGCCATGGTAAAGGGAAGAGTTCGAGTTGAATGTCGTCTTGGGGGTTTTTTTTTTAACTTCTACTTTTCTCTCATATACCATTCATCATCTCTCTACTCTTTTAGCTAGCAGAAAGGCTATGGGGATACTACTTTCATACGTTCGATACGCGCGGTGGCGTTCGGATCATTATATTGGGTAGCTTATCCTTCAGATACATGAACAAGACATACGTGCAACTTGTTTCTTCAGCTGGTTCAGCTTTTCTCTCTCGTGCATATGCTGTACGCAGCGAGGCATGCACTGTTTCTCTCAACAAGACGCAGATCTTCACCGGTGCTTGTGCTACTTAATTGTGTTCCGCCACGTTACCGCGATCGGTGGGCGCAGGGGACACTCAGCCGATGTCGTGTGACCGTCGCTTGGCCATCTGAGTTCAGTCTAGATGCTGTTTACTTAGATCAGCGGAAGCTTGGAGGGTGAAGATGGAGCATGTGCATGTGCACGCGCATCTGCTCCTAGGTCGGCCCGCACCGAGGGAAAGCCTCGGCATATGGATTTCATCATCGCGGGACGCCTCTTGCGCTTTCAACGTGCATTTGCCCGCAACACTCGATTATTGCTCTTTGGTTACATTTTTGCTTAGCATGCGGTGATACCCTCTTTTTCTTAGTCTAAACATGGCAGACGCACTTTGCGGGCCTTCAAACGCCCTCCAGAACTTTCAGAAGCACACCACCGTCGACCGGACACTGCAGCAGGACCGCTTGATCGGGAGGCATTCTCCAGCGCAGGTGTGTACTACCTACGAAACACAAGGTGTGCTACTCTAACGATAACTAGGGCTTCAGATCATCTCCAGGACCAAATGCAGGTGCTGTAGATTCCGAATTCGATGCCTTTCAAGCAGGACGGCCTGGCCCGCCGCAAGACTTCCAACGTTTCCCTCCGCAATTCGCCCCTCCCCCGCCGCAGCATTTCGCACAAGCTCCCCAAGCTCCTGACTGGGCCAACGACTTTCAGAGCTTGAACATCTCCAGTCCGCCTCCACAACTACTACAGCAGCAGCAGCAGCAACAGCGGGCGCAAGCGGCGAATGCGGCGTCAGCATGGCATCAGGACTTCATAAGGCAGCAAGCGCCCGTTGCTCAGTCTCCAGTGCTCCAACAGAACACATATGGCGCCATGTCGGGGTATGGCATGGGCGGGTTTGCGGCCCAGCCTTTTATGCAAACACCTGGCTTTCAAAATGCGCAAGTTGCTCAAGGAAAGCAGCGCGCGCAAGACGCGGTGCCAGCATTCGATGAAGCAGCGTTCGAGAATGCATTTGCGCAGGCGCAGCAAGACATGCTCGACGAAGCAGCAGCCGACCAGAGGCGCGCACAAGCAGCGCAAGCAAATCCAGAAGTGCTAGGCTTGGACCGGCCAAGTGAGATAGATCCTCTCCTTATGCGGATACGAGAGACGCGGCCAGGTGTGTAGTATCGCTCAGCAGTACTACGGTAGCTAACATGAATTCTAGCTGTTTACTCAGCCATCCAGGTCTGGAGCGAGACGGGGCTTGGGCGCACCGAGGAAGCCGTGTCGTATCTTGACAATATGGATCAATTGGAACGGAGCGGCCACCTGGTTCAGGACGCGAACGAAGCGAAATGGATAGTCGACTCGCTGCAACGAATAGTCAATCGGGACGCACCACAGGAAGTGAAGACGCGCGCAGAGAAGCTCATCACGGCAATCAACCAGCGATTGATGTCACAGTATCCGCTTGGCGCACGAGTGCCTATGAACGAGGAGCAAATATGGAAAGAGCTAGAAACGGCAGGCTACATGAGGACTCCCGAGCACGAGCGTGTAGAAGAAAAGACTGAAGAAAAGACTGAGCAAAGGGAAGAACAAACACCAAGGAATGATGATGATGAGATGGCGGAAACCGCAGGACGCCTTTTGGAAAGAGTGGCCGACAACACGAGCGAAAAGTTTCAGAACTCCCAGTTCCTCGAACTTATGCGCCGACTGCGAGACCGCGAAGTGCGAGTCCAAGAGGACAAAATCGTTGAAGTCAACGACGCCGACTCGGCACCTTCACAAGCCAACGCAACAGCATCTTTCACCTCATACCCATACACGCAATCGCAGCAGCCACAAGAACCAGCATCAACAACCCAGATCCCCGGCGTCGATCCTCAGATCTTGGACTACGCAGCCACAGATTTCGACATGCCCATCTACTCCGGTGATGGCTCCGAACAGTATGATCACACCTCCTCTTCCACCCCCAGCGAACCTTTAATAATAACTGATGAGATCTCAGATCAGTTCAGGACCTACAACGTTAACGCCTCTTACCACCGCTGACACATCACATCAAACGCGCATCCCGCGACATGAGCAGGACGAGGATCGGTGGAGACATGCTGTTCCTGGCCGCGATCCGGTGACGGGGATGCGTGGGCCGGAGATGCCGTGGCTTGGGAACTGACAAGTGGAGCTGTACCTGAAAGAACTTATGAGACCGCCAGGGGCTAGTCTAGGGCATCGAGGGATGTATATATAGATTACGCATGGTTGAAGGAGGCTGTTAGAGTATGTTGGACATACAGAGCTTTGGGGAAACGACCAGAGCCTTCGGAGGAGCGTGTCCTGTGTGCAGGCCTTCTGGACACCTCGCCAGACTCACGTCAGCAGGAATGATGTATAGACCAAGGACATCTTCAACCGTCCTGAATCCGACGCTCAAGGACGATGTGTTCATCCTCATCGCCATGAAATCGAGAGAATCACGAGTTCAATAATATGACATAAAGTAGATAGATCAGGACATTTGGTGCACATCAATTACCCTTAACATCGTCTCATCACTCTAAAATAACTCCAGTGATTCTATGCTTTAGACGCACTCCGTTCATCCCCAGGTATCCAAACCCCCACACCTTTCTTATCCATAGTCAACCCTTCTGTAGCCTGTACCTTGAGCGTCTTGTTGAAGTAGCGATCCATAACCTTCAAGTTTGGAGTGATCCACGCGCCCGTGACCAGTGGCAGGAGAGTATAGCGTACAGTCTGCCTGCTCATAGGCAGCAGATGCAAAGTGCGTAGCTTGGACCCACTGAAGCCGAACTCTTCGCTGGCCTCCATGTTGAGCTCAAACGTTAGGAAGTGCATCGTCGGGTTCTCGAGTGTGTAGTCGAGGTGTACGAGCGATGCCACGCTAGGGGAGAGGATAGCTGAGGCCAAGACGCGTGGTTCGCTCGAAGGTATCTGGATACGCGGGATGGGGAGAGAAGAGGTCACGACTGGGGCATCGGGGACAGAAGTCCGCTGCCAAGTGATGTTAAGTGTAGTGTCGAGAGCGGTCGAGCGGCGTTCTTCAAGGTTGTTTTTGCGGATGTCGAGGCTAAAAGACCACTCCTTCAGGACCTTAGGTTCCATTGCCATGTCTACGACGTCGAATTCCTTTGTTATGTCGCATGTTGCGCCTCCATGAATACTGTGGACTTCAACGGCAAGGTCTTTAACTACGAGCTGCTCGTCGGCAAAAGATGCAACCTTTGCTCGCAAACCCCAATTCTGTGCAATACCAAAAGCATCGGTTGACTCAGGATCGACGTTGCTTTCAGCCTCCTGCAGCTCGAAATAGCTTGGCCATTGACGTGCATGAACCCTGGCGTTCAGATCATAACTCGCTTCGAAAGGTGCATTAAACACGAGATCGGCAATCATGATTTTCGAAATTGGGATGTCGCGGTCACTGAGGAGGTGGTATAAAACCTTCACTTCTAGAGCGTAGTCTGCTGGATCTGGCGGCGCCGTGAACCGTATCCTCTCCGTCGTCTTTGCGCCCTGGATGAGCTTACCTACCACATGGCCTGGAAGGTCGACGTCTGTGGAGCCATCAAGTAATGGCGGCATTTCTTTCATTGGTGAAGAGGCAGGGCGCTCGACCCATGAGTAGCCGAGCGTATCCTTCGAGCGCCCGAGAAATCGAATTTCCAGAACAGCTTCTGTGTCTTCCTCTTCCTGGTTCTGAATTTCTATTGCTAGGACCACGGGCTCATCGGTATAGTACTGGCTTTGTACATCTGGTAGCCTGATTTCCATCTTTGGTGGCTTTGGTAGGATATGTATCGAAATTCCAGAGCTTCGTTTCAGCTTCCGAGGCTTGACTTCCGCGTTGGAAGTGATCCACCATGTCGGAGAAGGCATTGTTTGAAGGTCTGAATCCGAGCAAACAAGATTATAGCGCTCGGTGTTAACCTCGAAAATGCATGCAATGGCATCTATGTCCCCTGCTTCGCGGAAAATAAGTGGGAAGTTGTACACCTTAGTTTGCCCGGAATGTATTGTTAAATCAGACACCCCGATCCACTGCGGCTTCTCCGTTGATGAAATGTTCTCGTGCAGACTACATTCGAGTAGTTTCGAGCCGCTTCCAGAAGCGTCTTCGACCGCGGCATGTGTCAGTCGTACTTCGCTCAAGCCGCCCTTGAACCGGTAGGATAGAGAAGATAAGGTAATGGGAGCTGAGCCTTGTCGAGCATTCGAAGTGATTACAATCTGCGAACGTAACGGTTCGCCCACATTGCCCTCAGCCTCTGAGAAGGCAAAAGTTACGGATACTACACCATTAGCCTTTAAGCTTAATCAAGCAGGGTTGTACGTACAGCAAGACATGTGGGCCTTGGTATCCAAACTGACGCTCACTTTGTCGGCGGAAGCATCTGCGGGAAACGTGTCTAAGCATGCCATGAGATCGTATCTGTACTTCGTTTTGCCGGGAATAGCTGGATGTCATCAGCATTGTCATCAGCTTACTCAATCATGATGCACTGACTTTGACTGTACAACTCCCACTCCGTCGCGACGTAGGTCTCTCGGTTTTGAACGCGCAGTGCGCATTCATGCAGAGCCCATAGCACTTCAGATGCAAGGCTCCACCAGCCTTCCTTTCTCCAGCTCATTGTTTCCCAAAGTGGTCGTAGTACTTTGAAGGCATCATCAAATCTCTTGACATGCAATAATGTTCTAGCCACCTCTAATTGTAGTTGATCGACCTTCCGATGCTGTCCCCGAGCCTTGAACTCGGATATTGCCGCATTCATCTTTGCCGAAATATCTTTCCAGTGCTCGAATCCACCGCCCGTCCCAGGAACGGGAAACTCTTCGTGTGGTTGTGGGACCAGGTATTGATCGTACATTTGGTTCCGGTTCGACACCTTGGTAGCAGGCGACATACCTGGCGGTGTTCGGTCTTCTTCGGGCATCTCTCGCGCAAGGATATATCGCCTCTTTGCATGATCGGCCGATACTTTGTGCCAATAGCCGGCATGGTGTAGCAACTCCCACGGCGGTAGCTTCTCACCGACGGGGAACTGTTTCTCGGGCGGCGAAAAGATGGAAATCACTGTGTCCGATAGAGGGTCTGTGTCTACAACTGGTTGTGATATGCTAAAGACTGGTAGATCGGTTCGCTGAATGACCTGCGCCATAACCTGAGCCCACCGTGCCTCCCAGGCTTGCCATCCGTAATTTGTTGTTCCCTTCCCTCGACGGTCAAGCACGTCTCTTAGTCTGATCTTGTATCGTAACCAAGTTTGGGCAGCAGAGGTAGGGTAGCCATTCCATAGTTGACATCGAATATGTCGAAGAGCGATGATATCCGCCAGTAATCGCATCTCGTCCCATCTAGGCGACCAGCTTGCTGTCGTTTCGAACATGCCTTCAAGGCCGAACAGGGCTTCAAGAGCAGAGTTGTAGTGCCGTTGCGCCGCGTCCATTTCCTGGCGAAACTCTGCAAAGATACCTAGTTTGAAGTCATATCGGAGGGCCCAGCCAGGGTAGGACAATGTTTGAGATGTGCCCCATGTTGGCGGAGATGTCGGCGGAGGGATGGTGCCCCGGCCTTTTTTCCTCCTGGCATGCTTGGTGAGATCCCTGTAGTACTCGACACATATGGGTTGCAGTATCGACAGCACCGATATTACAAAGGCTCTGAGTTCCACTGGGGATGTATTCGGGGGCAGAAAGAAAAAAGAGTTCTTCGGATCTAGGCCGGTAGCTCGCCGTATGACAGCCAGGCGCTCTTCAATATCAGGCGACTCTAGTATAGTCTTGTTGCTAAGTAGCACGACCACATGGCGTGTGCGGTATTCCGACTTTTGTATTTGACCCTTGACTTTGTTGATGTCCGTCTTCAGTTGGTTGTCATGCAGGCTGTTGGTAATGGGGTCGGTGGTGAAGTTGAAGAAGGATATGTACACGGCGGGTACGTAGTGCTGGTGTTTTGCAACCCAGGAAGGCGCGATGATGCCGTCGGGAAAGGTTGGCGAGGCTGGTGAGAGCGGGGATATGGGCGAGTGCAGGATCCACGATGTCGCTGCTGCGATGTCAGGGCTGCCTATCGGGCTTGTTGTGGACGCCGTGGGCGCATCGGCCTTCCTTGGAGGTAGTTGAAAGTTCTAGTAGCCATCAGTTGGGTGCCTCTTCCCAAGTTGCACTGCGCAGGCGCCTGACCTACCCTCCCTACAGCCCGTATTCTGAGGCCATGTGTGATGCCCTTTTGACCAGATGCCCTCCCATTCCAAGGGGCATTGGTGCCATCAGCGCTCAGGAACTCCCGGAGTAGCTCCTCTGCGCGATCGCCTGTCACCGGCGGCGTTTCTGGGCTAACAGTGGTAACAGCCCGACCCGGCAGCACATTCTGCACAGGAGGCGGAGAATCAAGCTCTTTGCTGCTTCCTAGGCCAGAGAGAAGTATGAAGGGCAAGTTGTGTTGTACGTAGTCGGATGGATACGCATCCATAGCTGTATGCGCGAGCTATCTAGCCATGAAGAGGAGCTTCGGAGGTGAGGGGTGACGACGTCGCAGAGTGGTAGATTGAATTGTCACTTGCTTGCGTGTCGCGAGGTTCGCTGTAGGTGCCGTTTTTCTGAGCGTGGTGTTCGAAGGGCTGGAGCTTGGTGGGTGTTTGCTGGCCCCTGCTTGAGCACATGCATGTAGAGGGATGCTTGCGATGTCATGGTGAATTGCGGGACGCAGCGCGCTAAATTGCAACCCTGGCTGGCCGGTCATTGCCATGATTCTCCGCAACGCTCAATTAAACACCAACGCGCGAACAGCTCATCCGCCGCCCCGATACCCTCCTCCTTCTCTGCGGGTTTGTACCTTCTTCCCCCTCTATCAGCGCGCCAGCTAGTGCCCTGACTGTGTGCACGCGCCGGCACTCGCAAATTCCCGACTTGGCCAACTTTCTACTCGAGCTGGCCAGGAGGCCGTCAACACCATGGCGGGCCAGCAGCAACAGATCATGGACACCATCTTCAACATGAAGAGGAGGATGCTGCGGAGAGACGACTGTAAGAGCCCCATACCTCTTCCCCACAGACTCTCACTAATCCTCACAGCGGAATCTGAGGAAGAAGAGTCGCCGTTCGGTAGCCACAAGCAAGACCTGAAGCGCAAGGTCCACTATGCGCGTGCCAGCGACCCAGATTTTCTGTCGGATCCTCGTCCTTATAAAAAGGTGCGTTTCCGATATTGCGCCGCTCAGAATTCCACTCCCAGCTGAACGCTCACAAAATATAGCGCATCGAGCACGCTGGCTATCGCAGAGCTATCCTACAGCGTAACCCTCCGCGCTTTGATCCTGACGGAGACCTCGTTGAGCCAGATGACGAATATGACGAGGAAGAAGATCTGGAAGCCGTAGAGGAGAATCCATATGGGAACATACTGCTAGAAAGTACGTGGGCTCATGAACCTGGGCATGAGGAACGCCAGACTGATCAGATATTCTAGACCTTCTTGCGCCGTTGACATCCGCAGCCGATTTGCCAACCCACCAGGCCCTGAGCGTAGCATTCACCTCGAGACACCTCACCGACCTAGCAAACGAAGCGGGCGTGCTGTCGCGAAAGGAGCAGATCACGATTGCGCGCGCAAAGAATTTGTCTGTTAAATTACAAGGGGACTCCTCATTTGCGCCTACTGCTCTAGCGGCCATGAGCAATGAGACTTTCCGAACTTCACGGTCGAACGGCACGGCTGAGCGCGCCGTGAATGGAGAGCTCCAACAGGACCAAGATGCTGAGATGGAAGACGCGACACAAAACGCGCACGACGTAAACATGGAAGACGCAGGACACGCTCACGGCGCTTCTCAGAAGAACGTGACGAATGGCGACACAGGACCGGAAGCAGTCAATGGAGCCGAGCCCGTGACAAACGGCACCTCACATGACGTAGATACGGATAAACTACAGGACAACGGTGAAGGAGCGGATTCTCCAGCAGCTGACGATGCGTCCGATACCGCGTCACAACAGACAGCACACCGAATGACGACGCGCGCCCGCGCGCAAGCAGCGTCGACTCCCTCGCCGCCTCAATCCCCATCCAGCAGCGATAACGCAATACACCCTCTCTTCACGTTCTCCACCGACTCGATACCCGATCGCGATTTTGGGATACCATCTAATGAGGCCGAGGAAACGCGTATGCTGCTCATGGCCTACATACAAAAGCAGGATGAGGTTGCACGGATAACCTCGGATCTATTTCAAGGCATGCTACAGGCCGACCGCATGAGACAGGATGTCTTCAGGTGGTCCAAGGCTGAAGCTCATGTTGGAGAGATGAGCGATGGCGAGGACTGGTATGACAATGAGGAGTGGGGCCTCGACGAGGACCTGGCGAAAGGCCGCGACGAAGAAGAGGATGAGACAGCGGCGACGGGAAAGAAGAGCACAAGACAGCGGCGGAAGCCAGACAAGGACGACCGGTAGAGTCAGTCTCCACGGGCGGCGCATCGGCAAAAGTACAGGCCCAAGACGTGACTGCTACACATTCTTATCCTCGTTGTCCTTTTTGCGTAACGCAGCGATATACCATGATACCAGGAAGACGGAATTGCATACTTCTTAAGAACCTCGAGTGGGACCCTGCGCAATCGCTCTTGCCTCAGTGACCCTCACTTGTTTTCACGTCCAGGGCGCACTTTCTTGATCCGTCCATCCTGGAAGTTTACCTCCTCTACCTCACGTCAGCCTTCGCACAATGGAGTTTATGCTTCGATGCAACGAACTGAAGTGTCGCACGCAGCTTCATGATAGCGCTGTAGTCACGACCTGCAGTCATGTCTTTTGCAACCAATGCGCCGACACCACCGGACTCTCGAGGTCAACAAACGCGCATAGGACGTGTCCAGCATGCAATGCTTCGCTCCACAACCCAGATGATGTCGTTATTGCTGGATTGAATCCTTCAGAAGACTACAAAACCAGCGTGCTCAGTGGCCTCAGTCCAACCATCATCATGGAATGCGCAAGTCGTGGCCTGGCCTTCCATAGCTATCAAACTTCACAGGAAATTATCTACCAGGAGCATCTTGCAAAGGGCTTGACCGAGAAATACAACACACTAAGCCAACAGATGGATCAGCTTATCCACGATGCGAACTCACAGATCAAGGCCCTGCAAGACAAGATCCAAGGTCCGCTTCTTCTCTATTACGTAGACTAGGCCATGGAGACTGACGGTTCCATTAGCTATGCAGGCGGAGCAGACCTCTCTCGAAGCTAAGAACCACGAGCTAGTCGACGCCTACAAGGAGAAGACCAAGTCACAACAGCAGACCCAAAAGCTCTATCAGTCTTTGAAAGCGCAGGTCATGGCATCGCATGTTGCCCATGCAGCTGGCGACGAAGCAGAGTTCACGCTTCAAACCGGCCGTGGCGATCGTTTCATCGACCGCCTACCAGGCGCGCGAACTAGTACCACAAACTTCGGGCAGATTGGTGTAGGCCGGCAGACCGGCGGCGAAAAGCCGCATAATAGGAACAATAGCAGAAGCTCTCGAAGTAGTGGCCAACAGCTAGGTGGCATTGGAATTGGACCTTCATACACTCCAAACTTGCAAGGGCGCGATTTGGGCGGCAGAGTTTACTCAGGCCGTAAGTTTCTATCCGTGTTGAGCTGCATCGGGCGTTGACCTGTGTTCCGTATTGACCTCGTATAGAATCTGCCCCGGTTGGGACACCATCTCAAGCTCACCGAAGCCGTCTCCCTGTCCTCGGTGGGGCTCGTCAAAACCCCTACTTGAACCCGGAAGCCGGTCCTTCATATCAAGCTTCACCGTTGACTCGACAGCCTCTTGTGGGTAATGTTGCTGCACGAGGGTTGGGCAACTTTGCGCTTGGAGGCAAGTCGTCAGGGAGGGCTGGAGGCATAGCGAACACTGAGCCTCTGGGACGTTGAGCAGGTGAACGCAAGCCTGATGTCGGGTTCCAACAGGAACGCTGCCGCTGTCGAAGAAGGGTTGAAGCGTGTTTGATCGGGTAGCAGAATGTGGGACAGGGCGTCATGGACGAGGTTGGAATATGGCTCAGCTTGTGGGATATGAGGCTGAGACATACTCCAAAGCTTAATCTAATGTGCACTACAACTTCTCGGCGATTCTCGACTGGCCTGAATAGCGTGACTGATAGATAGACGAGGTAATTGAGCATCAAGTTTCTGTACATGAAATCTTCTGGATGATATCGGCTCGTGTGTTTCGCTCCGTTATGGCAAACTAGTTCCTAGGTTCCTAGGCTATCAATTGGCCTTTGAACCAGGACCAAGTGTCAAGGCATCAAGCAAGCCACTCGGGTGGCGCTGCGGGTCAGGCAGCAATTTTACCCACGACAACCTCGCCAGGTTCCTATCAAGACATCAAAAAGCAAGCATGAAAAAGCAAACCTAATCACAAGTTGTTGGGCGCTAGTGAGCCGTAACCCTTGCACGAAGACACCATTTTTTTGCCGGTGAGATGTCATTCCGCACGTCTCATGCAGGGTGAAGTTTGGTGGCTTTTTTTTTAAGTAAGTTTGCCATATGGATCTTCTTTGTTGAATGATGGCGATGCTGGAGACACCAGTGGACTGCGGATGCTATTGGGCCTCAGTTGAAGGGCGCAGAAGATGAGCTGTCTGAGTCGGAAGTGCATTGCCAATGATTGGTGTTGGTCAAGTGTAGGATAACACGACAGCGCAAAGTGTTGAACGGAGAAGCTTTGTCGCATTTACTACGGTCGAATCAGTGAGAAAATGAGCAACTTTAGGGATAGGCGGGGGGATGGATGGATTGATCCCCGGAGCAAGCGACCTATACTATGTCAGTTTTAGCCTTTCGCACCTGCATGAGTTTGACCGTCTTCCTGCATCCTAACTCAACAACATCTAAACCTTGGAGAATCATCGGTCTTATTGATGTTAGGTTCTTTTGTCTTCGATCAACTCATCACCATGTTGTGGCGAGATAAATGAGGTTCACCAGATAGTTCCATGGGTTTGTAAGCTGAACACACACAGTGGTGGCTGAGTACAGTGTCGCCGCCGACGAAATTGAAGCGGCGACGTGCATTTTCAGCAGAGGAAAGTTCCTGAAATTCGCTAGAAACCACTTGGCATGTCCGTCCCTGCATGTTACAGGGTGTAGTTGGGTCCAATAGATTGGGCGTTGGGTTATGGATAGGGTGATGGTTGCGCCTTCAGGTCCAGCTTTCGCCATCTAGAATATCTTCCTGTCTTCCTCTCGCTGAGGTGTAGCGGTGACGACCTGAATTTGCCTTGAGCTGATGTGCTCGTGACATTTACACGAGCGTCCACCGTCCTTCGCTCTGGGCGAACCGGAAGGTCCGTTGTCAAGCTTATACCTGGGGTGCGTCATGAGATCATTCTTACACGCATCTGCACCTGTCTTCTTCGCGTTATAGTGAAGACTCATTGGAACTCATGATCTACCGGGTGTAAGAAAGATTCGGGGGGAAGAAGGAAGAAAGAGGCGAATATACTGTATCAAATCAGTGTAACCACCCCTACACCATCTGCTGACAGGTAGCTACGAGTATATCATGAAAGAAACGTCATGCTATATATCAGACAAATAGGAAAGCGATGCGCGGAGTTGTATATTCAGGTGAGATATTGGCCTGGAGGACTTGTAAGATATAACTATTGACCGGTCTACTGTAGCTTCTAGGCGACAACACCCCGTCAGGACTCATATCACGACATGACGAGGCCTGCCCAAGACATTGTGCAAAAGAAAGCGTTGATCATCATGACTAACTAATGAAATTAGTGTAGGACGGGTGAGAGTGCCAAGACTCTACTCCAGAGGTCGCTACAACATTGTTTCTCTTTCCAGAACTTTATACGCCCCGTCGTTTGGAATTTTCGTTCGTATCTATCGATACCCACGTTACCATGTCACACACAAGGCCCCTCAATCACTTGGTTTCCTCAACGCCCTCGCTTCATATGTTCCGTCGTCAAGCAGCGCCGCGAGTCCAAGCTCAGAGAAGTGAGGCAGCAAATCGTTGGGCGCCTTCTTTGACGATCGTCGCCACATCAACGACGCCAGAGTGACATTCGGAGAGGATCGTTACCCCTGGGTGGCTTGGGAAGCCCCTGACGCAGCATTAAGGTTCGTCTCGTGTTTGATGATTTGATCCGTGCGACCCGCAACTAGGTTTCCTCAACCGGGGCTACCACCGGCCAGTCTCCACCACGGCCCGCTGGACTTTCCACTCATCATCACCGACCTTGACCTCGATGCCAGTTCAAAGAACATATAGGCCGATACAATTCTGCAGTACCATCGCCGCCTAAAGAGGCCGCCATTCTACACCACGAGGTCCAGTCTGCTATCGATGACGTTTGTATAGCTGCTGCCTGTTGACCTTCAGCTCTTCACGACTTCGCCTTCCCGCCTCTCTTATAACGCCGGCCTGCAAAACATATCTCCCAACGTATAACCCTATAACACCAACACCCGCGCCCCGCTGTAAACCAATAACACAACACGAACACGAAAACGAAAACGAATGGGACAATAGTGCGCTACTTGTCTTACACTAACCAGACCCAGTGCACGCCTTGGAGATGGCTCCTCTAGATCTAGTATAGGCAAGTGGAAGGAAAAGAATACAAAAGATTTTTTTTGGCGTTACATGTCGAAGCTGTTACAAAAGCATGGAAAGAAATGTCTGCATCAGACTCCCACCACGACTCGGTTGAATAGTATACGGAAGAAAGAGATGGGTATAGAGAAAATCGACTGTCAGTCGGTACAAAGTTGTAGGGAATCGATTCTCTGCGAACGAATGTGGGCTTCGATACACGTTGAACCCGAAAGCCTCGCCTGCCACCTTCGAAGCCCCAAACCAAAGCTCCTACGAGCGTGGTACGATCGTTCAACCTCCAAAGAGGGATGTTATTCCATGCGTCATGGCGTCATTATACCGAGGGATACTTCTTGCGGGACAGGGCTGGACCGGGAGCCATGCTTCGATGCTTCTTTCGGTAATGCTTCAGGCGTGCATCTTGCCTCTTATAAACCTTTGAGCAACCATCTGCCTCACATGGGTAGATCCTTTCTTCCTGGCCTTGGGCTTGTCCATGCTTCAATCGCCAATGGCGCTGGCGATTGCCTCGGCGGTATTCCCCGGTAAAAGTGGCGTCACACATCTCGCATCCTAGGACTTCTGCCAAGTTAGATGAGATAATGCTTACGCTAGAAAGAGTTGGCGAAGGTTGACCGAGAGCGGGGGTGAAATCCCCGGGAGAGGACAAACGGCCACCAGCTGATCTACGAGTCGATTAGCCTTGTACGGAGGTCCGAGGATTGTTGCGACCTACCTTGAGCGACTTATACCCTGTGGTACGTACGCGCTATCTTGAAAGTCGGAACCTCCAGTATCTGAGTTGAAGCCGGAGCGAGAACAAGCCGTTGACGGTAAAGGGCTCAACACATTGAGTAGCGGAGGACCGAAAGTCGACATCCTGTCTACTGGTTCCTGCCAGGTCGGCTGAAACGAGGTCTGCGATGTCATTGTATCCAGTAATTTTGACGTCGTAGAGTTCGTGTAGCTGGACCAGCTCGCAGACAACCTATCAAGTGAAAGATTATGATCATTGGCTGCCAGGCTATCGTATCCAACAGATGGCTCTTGTTGTTCAGCTGTCGCCGCAAAGGGGAATTCTGGTTCTTGAAAACATATTCTAGGCGCTTGTCCGATGTTTTCGACGCCTGCTAGCGCGCATGAACCTACCCCAGTCGTGTCCATTTGATGGAGCGGGTGTAAAGACGGGTCATACCGCATGATTGATGATGAGGATTGGTTCAAGATAGGTTGCCTATCAAAGGTCGGGTCACGATGAAATGTGCCGACAGCATCCATGTCAGTGGTGTCGTTGTTTGGGCCTTTATCCCACCCTGTGGAAGCATACTCCTGGTGTCCGACATATCTCCCCGTGTCGAAGTCGGAGACACTGACAGTCGGTTGTGAGTAGGGACGAGAGAAGTTGTATAACGGCTGGTTTTGATTATCCGTCTCCCAAGCTTGGTACTCTCGATCGATAGCCCAAACGTTATCGATGTATTGCGACTGCGGGCTAATTGATCCTAGTATTGGTGTTTGGATTGTCGAGGCATCCGAGCCACCCGTTATTCCTAGGAAGTCTAGGTTGTAGTCGCTCGGAACCGTATTCGAATTCGGGCGTTGCGGATAACAGGCGAGTGGATTCTCAGAAGAACTAAGTACAGTGTCTCCCATCGACTGGTCGGGTTCATCTGTGCAGGGACCCCCCTTTTGTGTCTGAAATTCTTCGTTATACTTTGGAAGGGCTTCATCATACCGTAGTGATCCAGTGAGAAAGTCGGTGCCGCCGGTTCTGCTGTCCAGAGACATCTGATCGTCTTCACCCAACTTGCTGCTTGTGACGCGTGTGGGGGCGTGTTGCATTTGCGAAGAGATACCACTCTGCACAACCACTCGCGAGCGCGGCAGACGTCTTCGAGGGATATCGATGTACTCCGTTTGGGTCAAACCCGTCATCGCCGGACTCCGTAGGACAACCTTAGGATCGCACAAGACCGAAGTTGTTTCCGCAAGACGATACCGACTTTATTGGACGAGGGTAATGGGGCAGCCTGTGAAGAAAGGTAGGCTGTGCTCACACCAACGCTACGAGCGTGCGTTGCGAATACTGGTTGTTCGGGAAAAGAAGGAAAGTGTGGGAGGGATGATAGAGGGAGTGTTGTGAAAGGCTGGCGTCAGGAGCAGAGACTGATAGTGCAGGGGATGTTTTCTCGTGGAAAGAGAAGGAGGACCAGTAGCGTGAAACCTACTACCAACGACAGCAACAGAACCCGGTCGTTCACCTCGGAGGACCAAATCTGGGATGATATTATGGCAGCGCTCTTTATCCACTTCACGGCCGGGAAGATCCTCTGGTTTGCTTCGTATTAGCAAAATGACATGCTCATCGGACAACAGCGATATCATACCGGCGTCGTTCAGTATTATTACGTCTGCTAGAAACAGGCACTGTGGCATGGAAAGCCTCGCTTACAAGCAGCTAATGCCGGCAAAGGATGGGCGAGCAAGGTGATCGATCAGGTGTGCTGACGGGACACGGAAGTGTCTGAGGTGACAAGCTCGGTCGTTCTCGGCGCTATTCATGAGCAGCAATCAATGATGAAGGGGTAGGATATTCGGGGGAATCTGGGGATATAGATGAAGAAGATAAAAGCGGTGTGAATGTCGAACAACTGGCAGACGACAAGGTCTGCTTTCGTCCTCCTTCCTCGCGCCAGTAATTGACCTCAGACGGGGACGCCCGAGCGCTGGGAGACAAGGCCGCGCCAATTTGGTCATCGCCAAACCGTGTCAGCGACGACGAGGCTACCCAGACCCATTAGAACAACACGAACAGCAGGCGGAATCTCAATGCCATTGTACGCTTCGTCACATCTGCAAGAGCGCCGAGTCAACCGGGCGATAGCTTGTCTGGTATGCCCACTTATCACAGCCACAATCTGGACGACGAGGACCTTGAGCAATAGATCCAACATGCCCTGCAAGTCCAATAGCTCGAGGCGATGGCAGGTAGACGGACCGTCGTATGTCGAGGCAGGCAAGCGGAACATGCGTCAAGAGCTTGTGAGTCCCCATATGGTTGAAAAGGAGCAACCGTTTGTCAGCAGCGGGAGGCGACCCAGGCTGCCATGCGCAATGCTCAAGCAGTTATTCCACGGGGAGGCTCGGGTCAACGAGCAACAAGACAGGTAGAAAACAGAATCGGCCATAATTTGGCTGACACAGAGCCTCCAAAGTTGAGTGATCCCAGAAAGAGTCCATCGGGTCTATGCGGTGGGCTATCGTCCAGTTATCAATCTGCACAGTACTCATCTCCGGAGACAGCCTTTAGTGTACAGCGCATGTGAGATCGCTTACAGCACCTCTCCTCTCGCGACTTGCATCTAGGATGTTGACGCACTTGTTAACAGGGTGGAGGCAGCGCGGCATGTTCACCCGCCCCGGGAATGGCTGCGGAGATCCTTTCCCCAGCCGTCGCCATCTTCACAACACGGTGTAAACGATCTCGCAACGATACTGCTCCTATTTCGAGTCACTTGTATACACGTCCAACTAACCATCCGCTTCTTCGACCCTCTACATGCAAAGTCCCCGAGTTGCGCTCTGTTGCTCTCCTCTGATCCGGTCCCATCTTTATCAGGGTGATATGGGGAATGGGTGAGGAGCAGCGGCATGAGGCTTGCATGTACCGCATATGCCGCATGTGCAGAGGGTGGGTGCTACACATACGGGGCCGCGGTCAATCGACTGATTCAGAAAGATGCCCGCCACGGCACCCGAAAGTGGAGAGCAGCAAGCCAGCTCCAGCTAGCCATACCAATCATGTACGAAGCGCAGAGCCTCCCATACGTTCGTTGCACTCTTATCCGCACCTAAGCGTGGTTCTAGACGCGGTTCGTAGATAACATGCTTTCATTTTGGAGGGGTCGTCGGGATGCGCAAGGGACCCAGTATATTGTTGCGCCACGGTGAATGCACGTGCTAGCATTATATCGCCAATCCATCGCAGCTGAGAAGCAGCTGCAGGTGAAGACCACTAGGTGACTCTAAATCCTGTCACAATGTGTGAGTTTAAGACTAGATTGATGGCCTGATCATTAATCTCCTTGGCGATTGTGGAGAGTGAGGACATGATGAACTCATTCGAGTAAGCTTAAGCGAGAGCGATACGCCATTGTACACGACGATAGCCACAGGGGACTCGATTGACGGTGATTGAAGCGCGATTGTTTGCATCAGAACGCTTGAGTACAGATCTCGAACCATTTGGGAACTGCTGTGGGCCTCAGGCAATAAATCCAGCAATCACACGCTGCAAGGTTAGCCACCCCCGCTGCAAGTGGTGCATGAACGCAATCTGCCAATATGGATCTGCACGGCTTTTCGTATTCAACCATCTCCATACGCACACACACACACCATCAGAGAAGCATGTCCTATGGCCAGACCTGCTCTGCCGATTTCCCAACGATGGCGTCAACCCGTTTTACGCTTGCCTACCGAGGCTAGCCACAAAACACCAGCTAAGCGCCAGCCCACACTGCCGCCCGCAGAACGACTCCACTTGGCTTGGTTCTGGCTCGATAATGGCGTATTACGACATCAGCGCACGTATCATCATGGGACGGGCCGGATTACGGGATAGAAAGCAGTCGCCATGCTAGCGATTCGATCTCCTCCAGTGCGCAAGGCGTACCCGTGGTTATTCAGCGTGCTGCTATATTTCGACGGGATGTGGATGTGATCTCTTAAGAGATCTCTGTTTGGAGCTCTACTTTATTCTTCTTTAGAACCACTGCGAATCCTTCAGGCGGGGTGTCTGCTACTCCGTGATATTTCTACACTGTTGTAGATACTACATACTCTGCCTGGTATCCGTGACTAGTGACGAAGCAGTGCAAAAATGCAGCTGCTTGTTTTTGTGTGCAACGGAGTGATTCGAACTCGGAACCCAGGGCACGTTGCTAATGCAGTGCTATTGCAGCACCACCTTGGCCGCTGGTACATGAGCCGACCCAAGCAGACAGTAGGAGAGCCTATCACGCAACGAAGAACACATCCCGCGGCTGTAACAATCAATTGTTTCTAAGATGTTGCCATCTACGGCTGCACGCTACTCGTCTGATGTTCAAGGGCCAGAGACATCTCCTACTGCGTTATATAATCCGCTCTTGCTGGCGCGATAACTTTACTTTCAGACAGGAAATTCAAGAGTTAGATAACGCGTCCTCGTTTTAACTTACGCAGTCAGAGAAGAGCGTTTTTGCAGGTTAAATTATGTGTTAGCAAAACCGAATCTCGAAGAGAACTTCTATATCTTAGCTAGTGTTCATCTAAGATTGTTGTTGTCGTCTTTGTTGTTATTAGGTTCATTAATTTAATACTTGATAGCCAGTCTGAACCAGACACCCATATGGTAGGATCCTCTAAAAATAGTTGCATACCCTCTCGATGTTGGCCTTAAAAGATCGCTAACTAATATACGAAGTTAGATATTAGAATCGCTTCAGTGGAAATAGTTCGTTGGTCATCTTTTTGAAAATCCCGTTGTACTACCTTCCGAGGCAGTTCGAGAAGAAAGCATGCCCTATGAAGTCAATAGAATTATTTTACCTTGCTGATCTTGATATGAATATTTGCCTTGAGACAGGACTGGGAAAACTGTCTCCAATACTCAAATGAGAAGTAGTATTTCATAAATGAAAAATTAGGAAATCAAGCTGTGGGTTCTTGAAGGACAACTGGACCATGCTAGCGCAACACTTAGTCGTCGTTGCGATTTCTGCTCGGGTTCAAAAGATGACAGCTCGCCTGGAGTAAAGCCAAGTTTCCTCAGAAAGTCGGGTCGCGTAGGGCGGCAATGCTGGTTAGGCACCGTTTGTTGACGCTATTTGAGTAGCCTCACCGGAGCCATGGGAACGGGACTGAAAATCGTCGGGCTGGAAACGCGGGGATCCTCAGGTTCCCTGGGAAGAGTCCACGACATTGGGCATGCGTAGGGCGACTTGGGCTGGAACAGATCTATGAAGGCGTATTGAATGATGCCAGATGGGAGGGCAGGTATGGAACGGTGACCCAAAGTTAGCAGCTCGTCATCTCTACGATTGGAAGATTCGACTTGTCATGTAGTCTTCGACTGGTATAGAAGACTACAGAAACCTAAAGAAGGTTTAGTATCGCCGTCTATCAGCCGAGCCGTCTGACCAATCATGCATGTACAAGCATTGTGCAGTTTCCAAGGTTGGCTACAGCATATTTTTTCAACCTCATCTCGCGCAGACCTACCGATACGAACCCCTTGGGCATAAAAGAATATTAGAGATGACAAATTCGCCCTTGTGGCAATTTGTAGCCTTCGGGCTCGCCGTATGCATTGTTTAAGTTCGCGATGATGCAGGGGGGCTGAGCCACGCTGATGGCGAAATCCCACATAATCGCGTCGTAAAGGTCGGCGATGTCACAGAGAGTTTCAGCACATTGGGGTTACGTGGAGCATACGTCCCTGCTTTCTGGGTGGCGTAGATGATTCCGGGAGTTCAGGTCGTTGGCTTGGACCCCCTAATTTGGGCTAAAAAGCAACTTTGTCCACTGGTGTACAGTTGATATGAGTGCTGTGCATATTCTCGAGTCCAGTTATACACCAAGGAGTAGGATTGAGCTACGTAACAATCGTTCTGCAACCTTGACAAGATGATATAACGTTGACAGTAAGGCCCCAAGCCACAGCGATAGCTCAACTAGGGCGCAGGCGCTTTGGAAATCCTCTTAAGGCCCCAAACCACCATTTTCTCAAACGCGCGAAATGACTGTTCAGGTGCACATACTGACTGGTCACCGATTCGAGTCTGACATGCGCCCTTGCGACGACTGGCAGGCGCATCCACGCCAGGAGGCAACCCTGTTTTCATATGCAGGCATTGCTGCGCTGGGTTGTTGGCTGTCAAGATTTGTGTTCTCGACCTGGGAGAATCGAGGCGTCCGGTGGGATTGAACCGATCTACATAAGCCTGGAGGATTGATTACGAGCGCTTATCAAGGTTCTCGGGAGCGACTCGTCATCACTAGAGGCGGTAGGAAGGAGCTCGACAGGTGGCAGGGGTCGATGTAAGTTAACACCTGTACCTCATTGGTGAGTCAACAGGTGGTCGGTAAGAGCGTAAGAGGATCGCCACTAGAATAGGCTAATGGAAAGGAAGGTTGTGCTGCTCAGGTATATATGGATACCCTACCACCAGGCCTAGTCTTGTGAGCAAAACAAACGAACAGTTGGCCCACCTACGCTTTTGCGCAACACAGCCGAAGATCCCGCGACATGATAAAACCAAAGTAACAAGAGAGGATCGCACGAAAAAAGAAAGTTGTGTTATTCCTTGCGTACCAAGCGTTATTGCTTCACTTTCATGATCAGCGTCTAGGCTACCTCTTCTGTCTACAGGTTGAACCGGTCGTCCACAGGAACATGAACGTTTCCAAATCAAAATCATACAAAGCTTTGAGACGTCGCTTCACTTCCGTTCCACGGGTAGCGGCTTGTTCGTACCACGCCCGGCCCCTCTTCTGTGTTAGGACCACGACCTATAACCACCGTCGGGATGGGACGCAAGGCTGCTGCTGCTGGGACGTTGTTTCCTTTTGATTGCTAGATAACACGGATCACTCGTCGACATCCAGGCTTCGCTGTCGGCTATATGTAGCCGGTCCTTGTCATTGAGGATGCCTAGTCTCAAACTAGGGTCAAGATATGGTCAAGCCCAGCCCGTGCTCCTAAGGGACCCTGACTCTTAACAATCTTAGTGCCCACGTCCGCCATCAATCTCTCTGAATCGACACGAAGCATCCAACATCATCGACGACAATGTAAAACGGCTGATACTATCATGAACAGACCCCCCCACGTGCAGCGTATGGCGTTGTTGGCTGCCGGCAGAGTTGCTAGTCGACACGTCGCTGGTCTCTCGTCGTATCTGCCGGAGCAACATCCGGTCAGGATATGCAACGATGCCAGGACCTCTTCATCACCAACGTATACCGAACACCCAAACACCAACAAGAACCAAATCCAATCGATACAAATCCGTGATGAGCCAACAAGAGCAAAGACCGAATGTACCTAATGGTCAACTTCATACAACAACCCATGATCGTCATTACATTAAGAAAGAGAAGACAAGAAATCGCAATGCGTGGGCTAAATATTGCCAACATTAGGGAAGGATCTGCAGCGGCACGAGAAGCGGGCCGCACACGCCGAGGCTTTGAGCCCATGCATCGAGTCTATGGAGACACCGACCAAGCTATCGAAGATGCTGCAAAAAAAGACGTCGTTCCGAGAATGTACGAGATGGTCTTGGTGTTGTGATTGTGCATGAGGAGGGGTTCCTCTGACAAATTTATGGTCGCTGCTTGTCCAAGCGTCTCTCAAGTCCAACCGGAGATGCTATTCAAATCGTGATCCTGATCTCTTCCTGGCTGCTGCCGTTGAGGACCTCGGGGTACATATGGGGTTTTGGAAGCAAGATGCGGGTGGTAATTTCGATAGTGCTTCAAGCGAGCGTCCTTCCGCCGAAACACCTTGTCGCACAAGGGACTCTCACAAATATATACCACTGGGCCTTTGTGGTACTGTCGCTTGTGTCTGGCTAGGTTTCCTTTTCGGTAAAGGCCAGTAAACATAGTGTTGCAACTCGACTCGTTGCAACACAGTTGTTCTGGCGCTGCAGGTGAGGAAGCATCGGTAGGGGTAGAGGGTGGTTCAGACGCTGTTGGTGTTTGTGGGGCGAGATGGCTGTTTTCACCTCCAGGATTCCTATTGAATTAATGAGACTTCGACTCTCCAGAGTGGACTGGGCTTACAGAGTGTAGGTGTTGTCTTCTCGTGTATCAACATCAAGCGGAGTCGTCTGGGGAGTTGCCGACCTCTCGATGCGCCACAAGAAAGGACGGAACGTGTCGTTGGACACGGATTGGAAGGAAGTCGACGGTTGATGAGGGTGCTCGGTAAAGGTCATGCTGGTCATCATGTCAGGCTGGCCCAGGTCCACAGTCGACATTTGCGTTGACAGATCTTGATTTGGAACATGGTTCGATGCCGTGTTATCATGAGTACCCATCGAAGGCGTTGTATCCGACATGTCTTGTTGAATAATCGACTCGCTATCGTCGCATTGCCATGGAATTGGACATCCGTTGTTTGGTTCAAAGAACGACCACGGCTCAGAGTTCTTGTTGCCCACAGTGTTCACCTCTGAAGCCAGACATCCAGGGTCAGCTGGATCTATCTGGTTTATATCAAAGGGGGAGGTGTTGAAGGTGTATACTGAGGTGCCACTAGCTATCCCAGAATTCTGATCTACATCGGCAACCTGTTGCTGTAAGTAGGCTGGGTGGCCTTCCGTGGCAGCTGGCGAGGTGAACCGATTGTATCGATCTCCAGGTATAGGTCGAGGCTCCTCACCAAAACCCGCTGGGTTTCCCGTACCGTTCGTGTCGTAGGACGACCCTGGCCAGATCGTTTGGGGATGAGGCCGGGTAGATTGATCGCTTGAGTTCTCGCCGAAGACCGGAAAGTGCAGCCCGCCCATCCTCCAATAGTGTTCTGGATCGAAGCCTTCCTGACTAGGAGCTGGCGTTCGCGATTGAGCACCCTCAGGTAGAGCCTGGTACTGCGTCCGTCTCGTGTGCGGGTGGTACAAAACACCTTGGGGCCCGTAGCGACTTATCGATGGGGAGTTCATATTCACGAGACTTCCCAAGGAGGACGAGTTGTTTACATCGTGTTGTGTTGAACGGGCCTGGTTGTTGGGTTGCTGAGACTGACGTTCGTTCGATGTTCGTTCCTCGTACTCTCCCATCCAACTAGTCTGACGGTCAGCCATGGTGTCAAGCGGTAGAGCTATGATCATGGATGGGTTTCCGTCGTTCCGTACTGAAGATCTATCGCGCCGTCAGGACTTTTGAGGCTCAAGATGATTTAAGAGGGTGCGAGAATGCCTTGAGACGTTTGGAGGAGCGACGCAATTTCGAAAGCGATGAAAGGGTGGAAAATAGGCTCTATCGATAGCGCAATACTGACAAGGAGTAGACGAAGTCTATATGTTATGCTTGGAGCGGTAGTAAGGGAAGAGCTAGGAACAAGAGTCCTGGAGTAGTATGACTACTTGCCTGTGTTGGGTGCCCGCCAAGGCACTACCCCAGCCAGGCTGGTAATTGAAGGACGAGCACGACGAAATACCGGTTCCAGCTTGGAAACCCGTCTTGTCAAGTTGATCGGACAGTTCTGGGGGAGGACTGAAGCGACTAGTGTCCCTGTTCAAGCAGTCCACGATTGGGAAAAGCTGGGGCTAGAGGGTGTCGACATGGGCATGGAACATAAACGAGCTCGCGCACCTATGAAGCTTCAGCACTCTCCCCGGAAAGCTCAATACACTCCGGGGTGCCGTCCGCTTCACTTTTTGAGCACTCTCAAGTACTCATATATTTGGACTTGCGTGTTGTGAAGTTGCGCAAATAGGACTCCTTTCAGGGTTAGGTTCGAGCGGCAACCACCAGTGTGTTGTACAGCCGAAGGGATACGAGACGAGTACGTACGGTCGACAGGGCGATGAGCTTCCTTCGAGAGGATGCAGGCTGTGTAGAGCATGACAATGCGCCCGGGGACGTATTGTTGGGCCAATGATACTATTCGTTAGTAAGATCAAAAGACGGGCGTTGTCATCGAAGATCTAACACGATCTCCCATCCGAGCAACAGAAAGCGATCTAGCTTACCGGACTTGTCAAAAAGAAATCGTCAGGGGTGTTAGGGCCGCGAGCGAGTACATTATAGTATCCCGGGCCTAGTGAAACGTCGTTGTCAGTTGCGGCTTGTCTAGTCCTAGGAAGAGCTCTCTACGATGAAGGAAGCCTTAGTCCAAACCAGCGGGAATGTGGAAGAAGAACAGAACCGGGGATCCCAGATCCAACACGCGAGGCAGAATAAAGGCAGATAGGAGGACGTAAATGTGTATTTAGGAGGCTGTGCGCACGCTCAGATATGCTCCTTGCAGCCGGCTGGCTTAATAACGCTCCAAATTGCGCACACGTGTCGCCCGCGCAGGAGCACGCCTCGAAGAACTATTCGCGAAAGACATCACACGAGGAGAGCTAGAAGAGTAGTGATCCTTGTAGCACGACTACCACTTTTCTTAGACAGAGCTCGAACATGCCGGGGGACGGCCGAGATATTCCTATGCAAAAATGGGACCCAATAGTCAAACCCCTCTGCTAGCCCCTTTAATCGCCGCCTGGGCGACACGCCAAAAGTCTACACCGTAGGCTTCCCGTCGCATTGATGGATGATGCACATATTTTTCGCTTCCATGCTGGTGGCATGCGTGCGTGTGTAGATCTAATATGCATTTGGACGGGGGGGCTTCTCGCAAGCAGTGAAGGTGGGTAGCTGACAACTGGTCGACACAACCTCATGACGTTTCTGGAGCCTAACTCACTACCCTCGCCTCTACGATACATGACTACTAAGAAAGACATGATCCGTCTCCACTCCTCTAGTGCTGAAGCTAGCGCGACTAGGCGCACATCGCAGCTTCGTGAAGAACGTACGTACGTGCTGCTGCAAGAGAGATTGCAGCTGAGCGGGCTACCGCATTGAGACAGCGATCTGCTGGGATAGCCATGGAGCATGTTCTTTCGGGCCAGAAACAGCTGGATCTCCACGGATGCCCGCCCGGCTACCATGTTCACCAAGGCCTCGAGATCATTCCTCGAAGATTCCTGGAAGGGCATTGACGGAAAAAGGTGCGATCATCCGTGTTCGCATAAAGTGCGTATGCGCCTTCGCTCAAGTACATCCAGTGCTAGCCATATGAGAGAATAGACACCAGCATTCGCTTGGGCCTGCAATTTTCTCTCCATGCACACCATGAGTGCAAACCCGATCGGTTGACGCGCGCTTCTCCCTGCGTCGAATAAATGACAGCGACGCGAAAGCGGGGGGAGTTGGTTGATCTTACGCGCATTCGGCACCACGACAAGCGTTCAAAAACTACAACTAAACAAGAAGGTGCACTGCAATGAAACATCTCGCTACAATCGCCTACGCTAAATGCACTACTAAGATCATTGCCGGACATGAAACCGCCCCAATAATGGCTTGCATATTCGCCTGGATTCGTCATAGCGGCTACCCTACCCGTGCCAGCCATCCATCGCATCTGCAGAGCAACTCTATACCCTGTGGGGCTATATTGGACACCTCAAAGAGGACAATGGCATCCTTAGTCTGGACGGAGCTGCAATTACTGCTTGGGATCTTGTCACGTACGGCACCTTCAATCGACCAAGATTGTATAGGATTCTTGACACAGCCCGTGTCGACATTTCTCCGCCAACATATCCGCCAAACAACGTCCGAATTAAGAGGGGCCAACTAATCGAGAGAAGCTTGCCCATTGACATTAACTTGACCGCTTGCGCCAACATCCCGATGCCGTGAGAAGCGAGTCCCCTTGAAAAATCAGGAGTTTATGAACAAGTCGAACGGATCGGATATCATCTTGTGCCGCATACCACTTTCCCAGTCGCGTTGAAAAGTTCCATGTGGGCTCAATCTGGGGTTAGAGTGGCCATTCGTCACAAGTTGATCGACCTACCGGAATCACGATGACATGAGCATTCCCAATACCACGTACATGAGCCCGCTGCTTCACAACCTGATTAGCCTACCATTCGTATCACCCGCCGAGCTTTTGGCCACACTTAGTGGTCTTCTTGGACCACAACTAACGTATGATCCAACGTCTCTTTCGAGCATAGTAGTGGAAAATTATAAGACATGGCGCGCAACTACCCTAGACCATGTCCATAGCACGACGCACGCCTACAAGGGTCGCCGCAGCAGAGCCGCACTACACCGTAAGGGGTGCGCTGTCAAAATTTTGTCTCAGCATTACTCTAATACCTGGTCCCGCTTCATAATTACCCTAGCTGCAGGTTGTCTCTCGCTACAGAAAATCATTCACCAACAAATTCTGCTGTCATACGACAGGTTCACGGCCAAACCCGACCAATAACCGTTTCGAGGTGACATAATCCGTACAATACCGGGGGGTTATAGCACTCTTGGCTCTTGGAAGACCTGATCTTACTATGCGCTTTGGAACGAATGCCTACATACCGCGTAAACACCGCTTCTGACACGTACTCAAGGTTGCTATTCTCGTAACCATGAAAGTCGCATCATATCAGGATGGCCCTGCTGGGGGTGATCACCTACAACGAACAGCAAGGCATTCGTAATCAAAGGCAATCCATCAAATTACACCAAGGAAAGGGGGGCCAAACATGAAGCTCGTCAGCTGCAACACTGTCGTCCGACAAGCGGCCATTATCAATTAGCCGGATCATGGGCCGGCCTACCCTCCCAATGCTGCCATTGGCTCATCGTCAGTACTGTGAGCCCAAAGCTCTCACGGGGATTCTGTTCATTATAGTGAGGCAGCTTTGGTATGCTTACTCGCGCGTGCACACCATTTTCGCACCAACTAGCTCCATGCAACACTAACAAGCATCCCTGGGCCTTCGATGCTGAAACTGGAAAATGGCAGATTTTTAATAGCTTCGTCAGTCTGCTGGAGGTTACTGGCCTGAATTTGGTTGTGCAGGGTGTCTTCGATATGCTCGGAAGTTAACGATAATTTTCATGTCGCTCTCGCACGACCTGGGAGCGCCCATATTCGAAGCTAGACAAGTTACAGTAGTACCACCTTGTCGCTGTGCTTTTCGCAAATCGCAAGTGTACGTTTCCCTGTAGCACTGTAGTCCCGTTCTCGCCACTTCGGGGACTCGCGTCGTTATCTAGGTCTTGCAAGAGCCATGCTTTCGCCAAAGGTTAGGTGGACCTATATTTGGAGCTATCGCGGAATCGCCTAGATGTCCCTTTGCGCTCAAAGCCTCGAATTCATCAATTTCAGGCCGCTTCCACTGCATGTGGAAAATATTGTAATCGGTGTCAGCTTCGGTCCGATTCCTAATCGTGTGTCACATCCCGGGAGGAGTGGGCTCGACACGCCTTTTTGACCCATTATTCAGCTCTCACTCGCTATAATCCTCGGCCGTTATATGTCGGATGGCTCGCCTAAATGCATAAACGGCCACTTGAATCCTACACACCACTTGACGGGACTACGCCGCAAAACAAGGCTGGAACCATACTTCCGTCATGACTGATCCTGAGGCTATCGGTGGCCCGAATCTGGAGCCAAAATAATAGATGACATTCACCCAGACCCCCGGGTGGTCTGGAAAGAGTCACATTCAAGCTGAAAGCTGGCAAGAGCCTTGTCATAGGTAGGAATGTCGAGCACAACGCGCCTTGTCTGCGTCACGAAGTCGGTGGCATTGGCACAAGCAGGAAGGATCGGGGAACATGCATAAAAGTGGGCGCATAATATGCCCTTCGCCTTTTCTATCATATGCTGCATATGGCAGGAATGAGCCTCGATGCATAACGATGCTTATCTCGACATCACTTGTGGGAGCCTCGAGGGCAACGGGCTTGCTTGGATCGCTGACAACGTGGCACCCTGGCAACCACTGATAACAAGGCGTTACGGCGGGCGCTCCGCAGAACATTGACTGGATAATCAAAGTGGTGTGATACCCGTCACGGGCGCCTTAATCCGAAGGATTCTGCACATGACTTCCTGCCGATGTCGTGTTACGGTCTAAGCCGTATGCCCCTACCGACGTCACGGGGTTCTAGGATTAAGCGACCAGCCCTACGAATATGGAGACTCTAGGGATTATGCTAACAAAACTGGCTATCGATAGAAAACTACTGGGTATAGGTCACTGGCCGACTCTGGTGGAAGTTGCAGTGATTAAGATGTTAAGATATATACAAGAATTAGGATGCGATCCACGCCCTCGGTTAGGTTCCACCTGAATGAAGCAGAACGTCGAACCCCCTAGTAAAAGGGAAAAATCCGTCGCAAGCGATCTGAGACGACTATGAAAGTAAGAGCGTTGCCTGCGCCCGATCTGCGCCATGACATGGTGAAGCCACAGCCGATCAATATGTCGCCACTGGTATCATGAGTTTCGCACGCTTATTCGGCTTTGCATCAGGCAGGCGATGTTTCTTCCATTCGTGCTTGCGTTTGGCGTCGGTGCGATTATAGACTTGCTTACAAACGCGGCATGCCTTACCCACCGCAGATTTAAGCAAGCTGTGTGTCTCACGGACATGCCTTCTCAAGTTTCCCTGACGGTACCTGTTGTACAAAGTCAGCGAGTGTCTTGATTGTAAGCTGGTTCTGAGGAGGTCTGCGTACTTGCCGTGAAACTCGGTTCCGCAGTCGTTGCACACCATTGGAGGGTATTCTAAGGTTGTATCTTCATTGGGATAATTGTTTGTCAGGACGGTTTCGTGACCACAAAGCTCAGTAGGGGAAAGCGCCAGACTATGTCTCTCATCAGGCACAATGCCCTGGGACCAATGATTGATGTTGTCTCGGTCAATCATTCCAGGTTCCTGGATCATTTGACGGGCCCGTGCCGAGCCAATATTTTCCCAAGAATCAGGGCGGTGGTCTTCGTAATCAAACCAGGGTGTCTCAGGATTAGGAATTGACTGTTGTGATGTGAGCGACTCTTGACTTGGCTGTAGATATGGCGTCAAATTCCGGAATGAGGACGAAGAGGTAGAATGTAGGTTCGTATAGTGTTGATAGTTGAAGGAGTCGTTGTCTGTGGTTGGTGTGGGAGAAGCGGGAAGCACTGTTGAATATGCCCTAGCTGGAGTCGTAAGAGTCGGACAATAAGGGTAACCTTGCATCTCCTGGTAGACTGCCCCATCCGTTGCATATTGGTGTACGACGGGCGAGATCGAGTCGTGAGGCGACACGTTTCCGTTAGAGAAGCCAGAGTCGGATTGTTGTTGTGTTCCCAGGCCGACCTCCAATTTGGGCGTGAAGGGTGAAACCGGCGATGAATTGTCTGATTGCCCTCCTCTGATTATGCCTGGTAAAGCGCATAGCTGATACGCGGTATTCGGACTTGGATTATACACCGGTGTTGCTATTGATTGGGATGCCGGTGGTATTGCATACCCTATAGTGGGGTAGCTTCGTTTGTTGGGTACTTGCGACCACGAAGGAGCGCTTTGGTGGTTCACGTAATCCATGGGGGAGTATTCGACGTGGTGCTCGTCGTGGCATCCAAGCTCAAATGAGTACTCTCCGAAGATCTCAGGTATGAAATCAGGGAGCTCTTGAAGTAACGAGTCTGCAGGAAGTTCGTAGTGTTCTTGACGATGTTCATACGGCGGTAGGAGGTCACTGGCGTCGCAATTGGTGAATGCGGTATCTTCGGGATGCATTCGAAAGTGGACAAGGAACCGACCAACACGTTTTCGAAAGCTACGTCGGCGCGACACTTTTGATGTAAGCTTCGGTGTAGGCGGCTCGTCGCCGACTGTCGATGTCTTTTTGGAATCGTAATTAACGAATGACTTGGTGCGGGGCCGTGTAGTCTCCTTGACGACGTTATGGTCAGACGAAGTGACTCTGGGTGCCAGTCAATAAGCTATATCAAAGGCACTAAAGCACTGGACGGTATCACGAACTCACGTAAATCTCCAGCCACTCCGTGATTCAATCTGGATGTGCATGTTGCTACAGCGGGGAACCAGTCCAAATATTTGACGCCGGGAGGTAGCAAGAGTGGAGGACACTTATCAACCCTAACCGTCGTGGAAAGGGCCAGACGTCATCATCGAAGGTAAATGGGTTCTTCCCGAAGGAACATACTGATGTGCTGCAGGATTATACAGCAAATTAATTGGTAATGACACGAAACCCTGTTTGTGAAACACGCTCTTGCACTCGGGATGAAGGACCTCGCGACATGAAGCCCTTCTAGCCATGTCGGCGGCGGCAATCCAGATCCATAGGTCGAGAAAGAAGGCAAAAGAGGGCGTGGGCGGACGTGGCAGCACGTCGGTTACCCCCGGGCCGCGCTATATGTGTATATGTCCCCCTTTGCCTCATCTTGCGGCACTGTAAAGAGCCAGTCGCAGACGTTGATACCATTGGAGCGATGGCATTGGTGTGAAGTCGAAGATCTGTGCAATCGTGTTGCCTGAGGCTTGAATTAACCTCGGCGGTAGTATGGCCCGGAGGACAACTGCGCATATGAGCAAAACAATGTACGCGTCTAAAATCAGACAATGCCTAGACGCGTGCTCACATGAATACCAAGAGACGGATCAAGCGAGCTAGATGTGGTGGATTGTCGGGCGATCATTGAGCGGCATCGATGTTGGGCAATTCCACGTCTCTAGCATCCATGTTGCAATCCAGAAGGGGTCCAGAATAGGCGTCGGCGATGACGACAACCCTAGCTTTCGACAAGTGAAGCAAGGCTATCCTGGCTCGAACGACACCGGCGACGGCGAGGAGGCCTCCAACGCGGAGTGAGTAAGTCGGATACTTCGCTTGAGAAATCTTTTGCGAGTCCAGGAGGAACGCGCGTCTTTGTGTGCTTTCACCTGCTGCAGGCGTGGGGTTGACCGGTCGTCAAGAATCGCGAGGAATAGCAGCAGTTGCTGCGCTGCTTGCGTAAAACGAGTGGGAGATTAATTGAAACTACTGACGAGCCAGATCTCGCGGAAATCGCTCGGAGGCAATGCTCTTTGATATACCCCAGAATGATAATCAGCACTGCCTACAACATAGTATCTGGAATTGCGGTCAAACACACCGCACTTTCATGAGAATCCCGAATATTTTTGGGGCTATTCTAGCGCTTCTGCCTTGATGAATGCCTTGAGGGAGGCGGAGTCCCTGTGTACCTATGCCAACAACTGATTCCGGTCAAGGAGAAAGGACAACCCCGCAGCCTCAGAACCTGAAAACCTCAACAAGCATTGGGCGCCTCCACGTCGGCCTAGCCTCGGCTCCCGCGTTTTACCCCGGCGTTCAAATGAAGCGAGTAGGAGCAACACGAATCGTAGCAACCAGGTGCGATTTTGTTGGCAAGTCTACCGTGCGGTCCGTCCATTGGAGAATGTCTTGGAACATGGGGAGTCTCTCCGCGCTTACGGTAACACAACACCGATGTACTGATGAGCCGCTTGATAGCTGGCTGGGCTCGTCTAGGTGCATGGTCCACTCATCATGGTCGCTAGAAACGATAAGAGCACAGGATATTTCCAAGTTGCTAGCCCACAAACAGCCGGCGGGTGGGAGACGTCGACACGACGGTCTGAATACCCAAGGACTCCCGAATTACCGTTGCCAATGCCGGTCTTGCAGGACTCGAGCCTCGTGCCACCCGGAAGCTGCTGTGATTGCCGAAAATTCCTGCAGGACTCCCCAGCCAAAATTAGCCCTTCGCCCTGGGGCCCCGCGATTGAGTCAATGTTCGCTCCTGAGAGCGGCCTCCAGCGAGGCCATTATCATCTACCAGCTGCCTTATCAATAGCGTCTAACAAGTACCCACTCTTCAAAGTCCTCCAAAGCGAATAATGAGGCGAAACCCCGCTGGAAATGCCAGATTAGAGGCATACTGCATGACATTCTCTTAATTCTTTGACCGGCGACGTTCGTATAAGGCTTAGTGGGCCCAAGCGCGCTAATTTCCCCGCTATTGGGGTGGCCCGTATGTCCAAGCGTCTGGGTGGACACAACACCACCGCCATCCAACCGTCACCTCGTCGTCGTCGCAACCGTTATCAGCTATCAGCTCACTTGCCAACACAGTTCGTCGTCGGTTATATGCGCAATCAGAATCTCATCACCTCCAGCAAAAGCAAAAAAAGGTACTGAGCGAATCAACAAAGGCCGGCCGGCGTTCCGTTTGCTGATTTACGAGAAGGGACAACTTAGCAGCTATTGCCCTGCGTAAGGGTTTGGCGTCCATCAGTCGCCCTACGTGACACGTTAATGGCAGCACGTCGCCCTATGCCAGACCAAGAGGACGGAGCCTCCATCACGTGCATATGTGCGACCTCCCTGGTTCACATGCATATGCACCGCACCAAGGGGCTCTGGCTGAGGCTCCAAAAGACCCAATGACACGCCCTCCCTGGAACACGTTGCCCTCCTCTACGGTATGAAGAGGTCTTAGCAGGCCTCGTGTTTCCTGGCTTCCACAGAGCCTCATCCTCAGAGTTCATCCAAACGAGCTGAGGAGTCCTTCATGGGAGGACCGGCTGGTATGCCTCCAACGATGCTAAATTTACCTTCTCGCAGATTATACCGTTTGCCGAAGTCCTCCAGGGCGAGCATCAACTATATTCGACCCATGTGCGAGTGACGTGTCATGGCAACCCTCAGGTTTCCGGTGATTCTTGGCTCTATGCGGCACAAAATTACGGGGTTGCAGGACGTCGGTTCGCAGCTTAGTATCTGAAGGGCACATCAGAGCTGAAAGATAACACCATTTAGGCCCCCCATTTAGAGTGAAAACTACAGGGGCGGGCACAAAATGCGTCGGGAGGGTGTCGCGTAGCTTACTTGCGCACGACTCGGGCGGGATGGATGAGGCTCTGCTGATGCTGACATGATATGATATGATATGACGTTGGGGGCCAATCGTACAGGAGCGGGGTTGGCACGAAGCACGTCAACAACAGCACCGCTAGGTTGATGCATTCGCAAGTTACTATGACCGAAGAATTGAGACTGCAGTGCTATGCTTTAATGGAAGAGACATGTGAACATTAAACTACCATGAACTCCGACTGTAAACGATCCCTAGCCCCCGTTTACTCCTCCACGTCCCATCGAAGCGGTGAAAGGAGAATAGCAAGCGCAAGCGCAAGGCTGAGGCCAGGCATCAAGCCCTGACTCGCCACAGAAGTATGAACTTGATCATTAAACAAGACACCATAAGCGCCAGATGATCACTACTATGCTGAAGCCTAGAGCTGAAAACACAGCCTACTCAACAACGCCCCTACGTACTCCATGCCGGAAGAATATAATGAGACCAGATATAAGAACCACTGGGCGCCTTCGTTACTGAAAATTATGCTGTCCTTCTAGTACTTAGTATGAGTATGAAGTGTGGCTTCTTACATCCTGCTCTTCATATGCGCCATACTCATACAATCTTTCGTCTTGCCTGATGTACCCGACAGCATCATAAGGTCCAGCACGCTGGCTTTCTCGCATCATGGTCCTCATGGTACTCGTCGATGTCCTGCGTTGATCGTGGTCTTCAAGATTGGAGAACGTCAGACGCTCATTGTTATCTTGACCAGCGCCACGAGTTTGATAACTTGGAGCTGGAGTTGGCGGCAAAGGCTGATATGGCCGGGGGAGGATATTCAGTGCAGGGGAGTCAACAGTTTGATGCAGATCTGGGTTAGGAGTTTCGTCAGGAGTTTCCCATGGGCGAGTCACTTGGGTGTATTGCCGGTATTGTCGATGTGCGTAGTCTTGCTGGTTGTCATAAGGTGAATGATGGTATGGGTCTGAGTCGTCTCGGGCTCCGTAGTCATGAACCTCAGAAGTGCGCTGGCGAGAGACTTGCTCGGATTGTGACGAGGTGCCTTGGTTTCCAGGCTGTAAACAATGGTTAGTGACCTGTGTACATAGGCAGCAATGGCCAACATACTGTATCGTTCACATTTTGTGCAGAAGTGCGAGAGCCGAAACGGTCTCGACCATGGCTATTTCGGCTCGGGCCGTTCTGACTAGGACGGTCTGGCTGCTGTGAACGCGACATCTTGGTTCGTAATATGGCTTGCTCGAATGAGGCCGAGTGGTGTAGTGTTCGGTGTATGATCTAACTAGAGGACGAAGCGGTATCTAGGCCACAGCAAAACTGCTCGGGTGAGTCACGCAACGGAAAGCCGGGGGAAAGAATGATAAGTCAAGTTCAGGAGCTTCGTCCTTGACCTGGCTAAGAGTTCCCAGGGACGGTGAGTCAGTCGCAAGTATGGCCAGACGTAAGCAATCTAGGGCTCTGGTAGATAGATGTACTCAGAAGCTGTATGTGATGCGGGACTGGGGTCACTTAAAAACAGAGGGTACTAGAGCAGAGGCGAACATAGTCGTAGTCCTGCTCTATTGTTCACGTCGCTATTTGCCCCTCCGGCCTTAGGCAGCCGTGCCCGCGGGACTTAGCATGCCTCCGACAGCAACACGTACCATCGTATTCGGTTTAAACAGAATCTTCCAGGTATGCCTCTGGTGATGATTCGGCTGCGTGACATCCTGCGGGACGTATATAGATTGGTGCAGCTGGTTCGCCAGGAAAGGCGACAGTCCTCTTGACCTCACATCCGCTAAGAGGATGGCCTGCTGATGGCCAAATCTGGTGAGATGGGACGGTCGCGCATTTGCGTAGTCCAGCAGCCAGGGCGCGGCGGGAGGGCGCGGTAGGAGGGCAAGCTAGGAAGGGCGTACGGATTCTCATTGGACGGAAGCCTAAGGCAGACTCCGTGACGTGGCCGAGAGAGTAAAGACAATGGCTCTATTGGGGGTCTTCTGAACTGGTTGGCGGGAGCATGATTAGTGCTGTAGCTCGATGTGTGGGACGATTCGGAGAGAGGAGGCTCAAGGACCATAAGGCCGGTACACTAGGTTGCCCCTGCCGTTGCTTGGTTGATA
Organism: Cucurbitaria berberidis CBS 394.84; assembly: GCF_010015615.1. Lineage (NCBI taxonomy): Eukaryota > Fungi > Ascomycota > Dothideomycetes > Pleosporales > Cucurbitariaceae > Cucurbitaria > Cucurbitaria berberidis. The sequence continues at coordinate 1,046,730 of NW_024468940.1, read as the reverse complement.
TTAATGCAGCCCTTCAGGCACGGCAAGCGTAACTTCGCCCCTCATGGGTCGCAGACCTACTGACCTAATTTGAGATATTTGCTTTTGCTTTAACGCAATCAACAGCCCTGTGCAGTAGGCGGGGCCTGGTCATGCGATCACCGATCACCTACGCGAACAGTATGCGCCCCTCGTCAGTGCGTACGTCAGACCAGGCTTTGCCCTTTCACTGTAGGGCATACATACCTCCAAGAACTATTTGGTTGCGTAGCGCGGGCGAAAACTAACAAGAATAGAGGCTCGGTAAAAGAAAACGTGAAAAGATGTGAGGAAGACATGCTGCTTCAGAATGGCGAGAACACAAGCACACTGAGAATGCACGGACAAATGTTAAACGAAAAGCAGTAAAAGTTATTAGAGACAGGAACAGTAACGGCAACGGTAGTGCATTCAGCCCTCGGAGACGTCTGGTTTGTGGGGTGCGTAAGCGGCCATGCTTTAGCTTTGTCCAACACACGCATCGCTGGTAGATCCGATAGACAAATGAGAGAACGCTGGGACATTGGCATGCACGGGAACCGTCTTGAATGCAACCCTGCTGTAATATTAGACACCCACGGAGTCTCGCACTTACCGCCATTCTGGCGCTGTAGATCGTGTCTACACGCGAACTGTCATCTGGGTCCGCATCTGTACCACTGGCCAATCGCTTGGGGCGCAAAGTGACCAATTCGCTGCGAGTGCTTGCGGGCCAAGACACCAGAACGATCTCGCAACTTGGCATCGAAGCGCAAGAGAGACCGCGTTTTTTCAACCGAAGGACGGATTGGGGTCCAAAAGTTGCGACCAGTGTGTAGGATATGACGCGGTCTCATAACAACTATGCTAGCTTTACGACCGCAAGTCGTAGACCGACTTCTTACTGGAATTGGTATTGATCTTTTCTCATCAGCGATGGCTTCAATGTCTCTCAGTTAGAGCATGTACGTACGAATGTTCGCTCGCCATCTATCGACACCAGAAGGCGGCCTTCATACCTCCAGTTCTCTTTCTCTATTGTGCTAAGTGTCATCCAGTCCACTCCTGGAAGATGTATCTCGTTGACTCGATCCAACACGAACGATGCAGTCATCGAACCAAACACTGCCTCATCGACAATCTCTGCCCAGACACCGGAGCATAGACTGCATTTCCCGAACACAAGGGACCTCAAAGTAGTCTTATGGCGCTTGATCAGATCCGTAAAGTCTTTTTCGTCGGCGTATATGCCCTCCAGGCTCAACGATTGTAGTTTGTCCCATGTTGTTCGGAGACCCAAATTACGGAAGATAGGCTGCTCGTCTGATATTATGAAGCCATACATAAGGCTCGCAGAGCACTTCCAGTTTGCAACGTGGAAAGCCAGATGCCGCAGATCTTTGGTAGCGGTGAGGAGACTGGCCAGATTGGCGAGTTGTTTGAGACTCCGATGGACGTCGACACCACCCATTCTACTCCTAGACTCCTGAAGCGCTATGTTCAGTTCGAGTTTCGTTAGGTGCTGGAAGAAGTGTTGACCGGCTTGTAGGTCGACCGCCTCTGGGAAATCGAAGACACTCAGCGAAAATTGCGTACCAGAATGATGCTTCTGATACGCTTCGACTGTGAATTCGCGGATGCCGGCATACTTTGACAGATAGATGGCCCCGATGAGCTGACGAAATGGATGATGCACGCCAGCAAACCCGTTGCTCATTTGATACGACGGAAAACTAGAGGAACGGGCAGTGCCTCTTGGAACCAAATCGCGCATATCTTTGGCCTCGACGGGAACGAGGTGCGGATGAGGCGAGTACACAATCGAGGAAACATTGGGCATCCACTCCAATGCTCGTGCTATTGTCTGTAGAAGGACACCGCTAGTCTTCATATCCTCCTGTTCTTGGTACAGCACCTGGTATCGCTTCCACCTGCAGACGTGTGAGCCTTAACGAACAGCCTCTAGTTATGTCAACACGGTACATACCTGCTTCGCTTTCCCCAGTGGGATCCCCCTCGAAGCTCCTCAACTTCATGATTATAAGCATGCTCGTATAGTGCAAGCCTTGCTTCATACACTGATCCATCGAAGATGATTTCCTTGACGTAAGTTGGATAGACTGGGTGGAGTGCGACTTTCTGAAATGCGCCCATAGCCTGATAGCGTGCACACGCAACGACGGTGCGAAATAACGCGGGCGTTGCATTGTCTCGCAACTTTCTGCTGACGGCGCGCGCAGCCTTGACGTCCGAGCTGTAAAGGTAACTGAATATTTGAAGCTGGAGCTCAGCAGGCAGCAACTCGAAGCGAGCCATCCTGGAAGTCGTTACCGACAGGGTATTCTGGTGGTAGAAGTAGAGTGGCGAGTATATGAAGGCGGGTGTTTGCTACAAAGGTTGTACGGGTAGGCTGCAAGGAGGGGAAGAACTACTAGGAGCCACCAATGATGTAAGACTAACTAGGGTCTAGTCTGGGCCTCGACTATATGTACCCGGAAACCTAACTGTTATTAACAGAGCAGTTTTGAATAAGCAAATCTGTAAGAGGACCGGCAGCTATATATATATATACTCAGGTAGCCACGGCTGGTCATCACATGATACAATACCAGTTCTCAACCCATTTTACGCCCTCAAACTGTGGGACCACTTAAAGTAGTCGAGCCCTGTGCACAATGAGTTCACGATAGTTATCTACTAATTAGATATCTATGCGACGTGATTCAAAAGAACTTTGTAGTGCGTGAAAATCGAATTATGTTTACCCTGATTGAATGTTGACTCAAAAAAACAGTGTATCAACGGAATCCAAGATCTTCCTACTCTCAAAGAATATCCATAGACTGCGATAGCGCAACAGGTAGTCCCTGAGGTCTAAGCGCTTCTTGGTATTAGTTTATGATTATGTTACTATGTGCATGAGCCTCGACTACTGCTTTCTTAGTTTGCTTAGTGCTGCCATAACGCCTTCGCTCAGCTCCTCCTCTGTTTGCTTCCTCTTTGCTATCTTAGATGCAGTAGTCTGACTTTCAGGACGAATGCCTACACCACCCATGTTAATCTCACCCAAGGCCTCCTGTTCAACTTCAGCAGGACGATGGTCAGGTCGCTTGTCTGCATCTGACTCGGCAACCACGGCAGACCTGGCCCCCTCCATCTCCGCGGCGAGAGGCACTGCTTCGTCTACTCTTCGACGTGCAGTGTCTTCAGTATCAGTTCGAATCGGTGTCTGGTTCTCACCTTCTGCCAGCGAGATGTCCCTTGACATGGTCGCTTGGGTATCGTCGCGGCTAATGCCCCGTCTCGCTGCCTGCTTGACCCTAAATGGCTCTCTCACTGCGTTGCACCAGCGCTGAACCTTTTTGTCTCCCCAGCCAGCAATAAGTCCAATCTCCTCAGGCCTAGCAGTGATTGCGGTGCGAATGCTCCCGAAATTCGATACCAGGCCAACAGCATCTGTTTTGTTGATGCTGCGAGGTGCTGTAATGAAGTCGACCATGTTCTCAGCATATGTGGAGGACTGCTGGGCGCGGATGCTAGTCGGTGCAGCATTCTCGAATACTTTGAAGTTTTCAAGGTAGCGCCCGGCTTCCTGAGCGCTCCAGCATAGCAGGACGGTGACGTTATTGACCAGCGATGTCTTGGACAGCTCTCGCAGGGGATCTTCGTGGTTCTCGATGTCGACCATAGTAAGCAGTATGCGCAGATTATATTGGCCTTTTAAGTCGCGAATGCGATTATAAATGTACTCGGGATGGAGGCGATGGTATTTGAGTGACAGAAACAGGGCGCAGGTCGTCGCGCCAACGACATAGTCGGCGGGAATGTCCGAGTACTCCCATGCAACTGAGCGGACGCTGTTCAGAATAGGATTGCCCTTCTGGCGCGGCGAGACCAGAATGGAGCTGGGACCAGCACGTGACGGCAAGGACTGCGGTTTCGGTTGTTGCACTTTGTTGGGCGCGTTGGGCGGGACAGCGGGTGCAGCAGCGTTGCCGACGCGGGTGCTATTGTCATCCATACTGGCCAAAGGCAGGCATTGAGTTACGTGGAGCGACGGTTTGATTTGTCTTGTCGTTGATGATGAGTATGCCTCGACGCTGGATGGATCCGTGGCTTAGGGTCAGGTCAGGTCACGTGCGCGAGCAGCTAGGGTGGATCAGCGTTTCTTCAACCCAGACGGCCTGGTCAAGCCAGCGTCTCTCCTTCACATCTCCACCGACCACCACCACCCCAAGCACACGTTGCCGACCCCAAGCACATCCACGAGTACCGCTGCTCTTTTCGAATGCGCACTATCGAGTAGAGCGCCCACCTTTCTGCCGCGGTTGGACGGTTCGACCCGCGCGAAGACGCCAAGCGTTCTCATTACGAGCGCTGCCACGCACCCTTTGCACACCCGTCGCCCGCCTACGGGCCTCCGCCCCTCACCTGCGCCTCGCGAGACGGCCTCTATGTCGGATCCCAGCGCAAAACGGCAACGTTTGGACTCGATTGGAAGATTCTCTCCCGCCTCGCCGCCTTTTGACGTCGCCGCCTTGGCGGGACAGACGACAAAGACGCCCATTCACCCTCGCACACCCACATCGCCACCCTATCCCTCGATGAGTTCGCACTCTAATGGAGCATTTGCCATGACTTCCACGGCCGCGTCCTCGGACATGTCCCCGCAATCCTCGGTTCCCATGTCGCAGTCGCTCTCACAATCGGCGACATCGGCCTCTATACTCCACCCATTTCCGACCCCCGCAAGTACCGCTGGAGTCATGTCCAGTGCAAATCTTGACAGCGACGGCGATGCGATGATGGACGACAGTGCCGAGGATGACACAGTGCGGTTGCGTAACCACAGGCCTTCCAACCATAATCGGCAAGGCCAATTTCTATACACAAAGGACGGACGATTAAGAGCTTCTGTGGGCACCTGCGGGAGTCTATTGTTCAAAGCCCCCCAAGAAGAACACACAATGTCGAGACCGCACGGCTCGCAAAATCTTTTCGATCTGTACAGTCTAAATTCTCTGGCTAGCTCGGTCGCTAGAAACGATCCGGTTACAGGAGAGAAGATCAATAAGCTTCGAAAATCCTACGAGGGGCACATCAAGTATCTGCAGATAGCAGGCAAGCCAAAGGCAACCAAGATGGACAGAGTATTCCTCGATCCCCTCTTCATACCCGAGGACGACTGGCACGTACTCAAAGTGCAAGGGAAAGAGCTAGAAAGAGCTCTGACCCCAGATCAGACGGCATTGGCTCCAGAGTTTGGCAAACTCCTCGATGGCGCATTTGCAGGCATGGCTCCAGGCCCACTTCCAACGGCAGACACGGCTAAATACCGTGCGTACATCGGCACAGACGACACCGTGAAACCGAAGCCGCAAGACGGACCACCACAACGAACCACACCATTCGCATCGTCGGCGCCGACACCAAGCAATCCCGCTACGCACAGGGGGGCATCGAGACCAGAACGCACAGGATCGAAACGACAGTACACAGACGCTGCATTTCAAGGCTATGGCGAAGGCTATGGAGACGAATACGCAGATTCGACAGGCGGAGAGGATAACGCCCAGGGGAACCTGGCGAAGCGGCGGAAGCTCCAATTTGAACGAACATCTCACTCCGTGGAAGTGGGCGGCGCACGACGATAGGAATGTTTTGTTACTCGCGACTTCAACTTTTTAGAGCATTGGGTTTTTGATGTCTTCACGGCAGGCGTTTACAGAAAATGGATTACGAAAGCAAGCAATGGTGGAACTCGACCGGCTGGAAGGCTTCTATACCACACCATATCACTTCAACGGCATTAATGCGCAGCGGCACAGGCGAGTATGATTACTTATTTCTACCATACATATATGGAGCTCGGCGCAGGAGCAGGGCTCGGTCTCGTTATTGGCTGTATTGTTTCCTCTTACACTTGTATTTGAGATGTGCATATTTGGCGGAAAACCCTCATGATACCCTTAGGATGAACCTAAATAAAATGAATCGAATCATATAATTTACATGTACCTCTCTAGCAGTGACTCGTATCTTACATTACGTTTTTGAATACGTGTATTCGCTCCACACAGACTTGTACGCAGAGACATGTACGGCCTACAGTTGGTCTAGCATCTCTACCACCATGCTCCTCAAATCACCCAATCCCACTTCCTTCTTGACTCCCAACCTCCGACACTGAACCTCCACCTCCTTTCTCTCCTTCCATCCTCGCCCCAACACAACGATGACAGGATACCCAATTAGATCCGCATCCCTCAACTTCCACCCTAGACTCTTGATCGGCCTGTCATCAAGCACCAAATCCACATATGCCTTTCCATCTACTGTGCCTTGCGCTTTACTCTGTGTACCGCACAGAGCGTCGTATACGTCCAACGCCTCCCCTTCATTGGTTTGTGGGGAAGTAAGAATGACAGCTTCATACGGCGCAATGACCCTTGGCCAATTCAGGCCTTTCTCGTCGGAGAGAAGGGACGCTACCGCGCCGATGATGCGTGAGACGCCAATACCGTGACAGCCCATCTGCATGGCCTCTTTTGTGCTTTTGTCCGGTACGGCGATCATTGCGTTGAGGGGCTCACTGTAGCGGGTGCCGAGATGGAATGTATGGCCGACTTCGATGGCTTTCTGGACGTCGAGGTGCCCGGTAGAGCACCGGGAACACGCATCGCCCGGTTTTGTGATGGTGAGATCCGGTACAGAGGGATCTTCAAGCTCACCGAAGCAAGCACGGTCACGGAGAAGCACCATGCCTCTCTTGTCGGTATTGTCTAGAAGCTCGGTGAGTGTAGAAGCCTCAATTCCAGTGTCGAGTTCTACGTTGTCGGGAAGTGCCTTCTTGACTGCGTGCAAGTTTACAAACTCCGACACGCGGTTCCAGGATACGTGCTCCTCTCCAGAGGCCGACGAAGGGCGTCCGATCTGGATCTGGATCTCTGTTTTACGGTCGACGCTTATACCCCTGAAGATATACCGAGAATTTTCTTCTGGTGATCGTGCCCCTGATGGCAATGCTGTCTTCTTCTCCACTAGCTCTTCATTTGCAACATATTCGCAGGAATTACATGACCAGACATTATCTTCGCCTTTCTGTGAGACGAAGTGGTATTCATGGGAGAGTTTGCCGCCCATATTTCCAGAGTCCGCATCTGCGACCAGGTAAGGCAGTTTAAGGTCATTGAAGATGTTGTTGTAGGCTTGCCGAACTGCTTCGTAGGTCTTGAGTGCATCTTGCGGAGAATGGTCGAATGTATACAGGTCCTTCATCATAAACTCTTTCGCCCTTAATAATCCCTGCCTTGGTCGTCGTTCATCCCTATACTTTCTCCCTACCTGATACAACCGCAGTGGTAAATCTTTGTACGAGTGTACCATACTAGCGACTAGTGCAGTGATTTCTTCCTCATGAGTAGGCGATAATAAAAATCCTGATTCTTTCCGGTCATTGATTCGGAGAAGTTCTGAGTTCGCTGAGTAGCGGCCCGACTGTCGCCATAGCGCTTCTGTGGTGATTGAAGAGAGGGAGACTTTTGAGGCGCTGATGGAGTGCATATACTTGTCTATGAGGCCTTCGAGTTTGTTTTGCACACGGAGGCCGAGGGGAAGGAGGTGGAAAACTCCTGAGTGGGCCTACACGTGATGAGATGGGTGTTGGAAAGAGTGGATAGAGGTATTACCTGGCGTAGAAAGCCCCCTCGTAGGAGAAGAGCATGTGAGTCATCTAGTTCATTAGGCAACGTCCTACTAGACAGGTCTGGGGAACTCACCTTGCTCTCCATCTTGTGGTGAGATACCTCCTGTTGGCGCCCAGCATTTCGATAAGCGATTCCTTGAATCAGTCTGAAACGGTCAGTCTAGTGAATTGTGGGAGTGATATTAGCAGCCGATCATTCGAACTTACCGCTATGAATCGAGCATTGTGAGCTCTTCGAAAAGATAATTGTATACGCGGGTGATGTGCAGCTTTCCATATATGCGCCGTCATTGGCGCGCGAGGCTCCAAAGTTCAACCCGAGATGATGTACTAGAGATTGAAGAAGACAGTATGTTATAGAAGGGAAGTGAATCAGCAAAAGATGAGCTGCTTCAAGAGATGGCCTGCAACCACGGGAGAGTTGCCGATGGAAGTCTGAGCACGGGCCATTGCTGAATCTCGAGATGCGATGAAATATTTCGAGACCATGCTCCTTCCACCAATTGAGCCACAACCACATTTCACGTACGTTTGGACATTCCTCGTCAAGTCTTCCTCGAGGACACACTAAGCAGTCTCCAGGATGCCTCCTCGGATACGCATACGGCCACGCGCCCTTCGCGCCTGCACCTCGTGCCAAAGCCAAACCCTCTCATTACCCGCAATCGCAACCTACGCATCTGTTGCAACAGCTTCAGCAACGACGCCGGCACCTCCAATTCACCAGAAATTTCGCTCAACACCCCCAGTGCTACGCTACCCACCAACACAACCACCCTCTCACAAGCCACCGGAGGTCCGCAAAACCCAATTGCATCGTCAATACCAGTCGCTCCTCAAGTCCTCTCCCTTGATCCTGATCTTCCAGCACAACAATGTCAAAGCAGTAGAATGGATGAGCATAAGAAGGGAACTAGCCATTGCGTTACGGAAGTTAGACACTGAGCGGCTGAAGAACGGGCAAGAAACGCTAGCAGAGGAGGTCAAGATGCAGGTGATCCAAACAAACATCTTCGCCAGCGCCCTCCGTGTTGTCGAATTCTTCAATCCCGAAGCAGACACCCTCTCTCATGCACAACATCCCTCGGATCCCCGCACGCCTACGAGCGCAACCATCCCACAGACGAGCAACAGCCCCGACGACGAGCGCTTCACACACGGCCTCTCACGCCGCGCCCATGAAGTCGCAAATAACAGGAAACTGAAACTCGAGTTGGAGCCCTTACTTTCGGGTCCCCTCGCCGTCGTAGCTTTCCCCTCCGTCTCGCCCCAATACCTCAAAACTGTCCTCTCCATCGTCTCCCCCTCGAAGCCCAACTTCCCCGCACCGACTCGAAGGGTGAACCCAGACTACTACGAGCCGTCAGTGCAAACCGGTCTGCAGAAGCTGATGCTGCTAGGCGCGAGAGTAGAGGGCAAGGTGTTCGATGTAGATGGAACCAAGTGGGTTGGTGGGATCGATGGAGGCCTTGACGGCCTTAGGTCGCAGCTGGTGCATATGCTACAAGGCGTTGGTGGCAGCCTTACGAATGCACTAGAGGGTGCCAGTAGGAGCTTGTATTTCACTGTTGAAGGACGGAGAATGGATATGGAGGAGCAAGAGAAGGGGGTGGAAGAGAAGAAGGAATAGACATGTTGCGGTGGTGCGGTGCCATCGTGTCTTTGTATTAGAATCCGTACTAGTGGACGCATTATGTATAGATATTGTACATGTATCAGCGTTTACAGGCCGCAAGCGCTTCTGTACATCCATCGCTTTACCGGGTTTTCCATTTTTGAAACCATATTGTGAAAGCGAAACTCCTGCTAAAAAAGCACTCCAAACAATAACCGACTAGTTGTCTATGCAGAATGACAAAAAAATGTATACCTATACATGCTGACACGCTATTCAGCCCGCGATGCGTAGCCTTTCCTACCCGCTCAAGGTCTAGCTCTCGCCTGGCCACGAATAAATCTGAGAGATATGAGGGCGAAAAATTGTTGCTGGTAAGTAAATTGGCACCTCTCCCTTAGACTGGCCTAGGGTGATGCGTAGACAACGTCTCTTTATACTCTATGTTGCAGCTTGAATGCATCTAAACTACTCTTTGTATTATTTCTTTTCTTTCCTTCTGCTTTTTTCATTTTCTTATATCTTTCATATTTCTTTATGATGTCTTTAGCTTAGCACCTTAGGATTATATCTATCTAGTAAGGTATAGTTCTGCGCTGTATAATCATTTCTTTCTAACTTATAGGTACTCTAATACTGGCTATCCTGAACGTATGCAACATAGACCGGCGCCTGCTTAAAGTTGAACCTGAAATTCTTATCATTAGAAGAGTCTGGCTCTGCGCAGACTACTTATAGAACTTGGAGTTATTGTCTTCTTTCTAGTTTGCAGGTATGCCTTTGCGTGCTATTACCTGGCGGCATCTTGGATTTCCACTTGAAGACTGGCAGTGTAGCGGTCGACATCTGTGTCCTCTGTTCGCTGCTGTTCAGAACATCCATCTCATCATGATTGTCATCTTCTGCAATGTCCGACTCATACATCTCTATTCAGTCTTTATAAGGTCGCTCCCATGTCTTATTGGGAGTTTGGATAATGTCCATTTCCAGCTGCCTTGTGGTCTTCGCGCGTGTGTTAGCCTTCCGTTCATACAACACAAGAAGCTTAATTAGTTAAAGATAAGTGGTAGTTACGCTACATACGCAGCACGCCGGTCTCTGATTCTTCCAACATGCATACTGTAACTTGATCCTACCACGTCGAAGGCGAATGCAACTCACTCACAGCACGCAGCCTAGTTCGAACTCATTCCTACCTGGACACAAAGTATGTAGAAGAAGGTTGCTTGGGCAGTTGTCGCATTTGGGCTCTGAAGTCAATTGACTGATGTTTTCATGCTATGATGAGTAACTTTTCCTTGAACGGCAGTTGAATACCCCCCAAAAAACAAACCTGAAACGCCGGTGCTGTGCTTGAGTGTCATGTTGAATCGACGTACTACTCTGCTTGCCTCTCGGCTCACCTCCCTTGACCTATATGCCGTGCTCCCTTCAGAATCTTTTGCACATTGTTTTGCCTCGCCCTATGGTGTATGTGACTCCATAACGCTTCGTCTTTCGAGCCGCGTGATGGCGAGTACATATGGGCGTGTGGCAGGGACAAGCTACTACTGGCCCTTCTTTCCCTTCTTCCTCTCCTCGTCCCGCTTGGCGTAAATCGTGCCCGTGAACGGATCTTCCCACCTCCTTGCAACTGCATATGTTGTAGCCACCAAGAACGTCAACAGTATGCCGGCCGGCTTTCCAAACCAGATGGCCGTGGCGAGGAAGCTTAGCGTTGAGCCGTGATACATGGGCGCTTCGGATACATTGAACGGAAAGGATGTAACGGGCGCGTCCATGAGGATGCCGAAGTAGTCGCCGAGGTAGGTACCAGTGACACCGAGCGCCCACATGGATGTCAGGACGAGTGTGTTTCCGGCGAGGAAGAGGGGAATGGCGGAGTATTTGACTAGCGGGGAGAGGAGGGTTGGGTGGGTGGGTTGCGCAGCGAGGGCCTCGTTATAGCTGCAGAGAGCAATGGTTAGCTGACTATAGTGCTGGAAAAAGTGATATTCTGGGTACAGCGTAGACGTACAGGTAGTCTCTGAAGATGCCCAGCGAGAAGATTGTCACAGCAAGCGCATAGCAGCCGAGCCGTGGGTTCCCGCCGAAAAGCTTGGTGATGACCTTGTTATGGTATTCTGAGAACCGTCAGAGTCTATTCCATGTTTGAGAGTCCTGCGATGCAATCACAGCGGCTAGGCGCGGGGCAGAGGATGGCGGGCCTGTTCGTCTGAGAGAAAGGAGGGCTTTGTACCTTGCTGCGCAGCGATGCTAACCATGTATAAGCTACTAAACATTGACAATAATAATGGTTGCCTAACTCACTTCCAAAACGTGGGATTAAACACAATGCTCGCCGCGGATACTGCATCTGTTAGTCTCTATCATCTAGGTGTGGACTTTGCTCAGACTCACTCCACAAGCTAGGTTGGCTGAAATCTACAAGGGCACTCATTTTGCTACGCTTTACCGATCCGGAAATCGACAAAGTTAGGACGCAACGTGGATGTGGTAAGGAACAAGCTTGCGACTGAGATGTGGGGATGTTGACAGCTTGCCTGCCCAGTTGGCATGTGCCGTTAGCGAGACGTCATAGCTCGCGAACATTTGAGACAACGTCTTGAGCAACACTCGCATCGAACCGAATTTGGCTTCTTAGCAGGTGATTGACATTAATGAATTTCAGTGTAGACCTCATATAAACGCCTGCTAGAGGATCTTTCTAGCCCTATTATGTTTCTACCCGTATGTACACAAGATCCAAATAACCTCTACTACGGGACGTCGGGTATACAGAACATCCAAATCATACAGTCTTAAGCAAAAGATTCCATGTCCTCATCTCTTCTTGAATCGTTAGCTGTCTACAAGCCATTGTCCGCACATGTGAATGGTCCCCCGAACGAAGACGCCTTATATCCATCAATAATGGACTGCACGGTGGCATACGTTCCTCCCGTCAAGAAGAGCAGTCCAATCATACATAGAAGGATGTTGAAGAAGAATCCAAAGTATCCACGGAAACCGCGTGTCTTCCAGTAGTCTGGGCCGTACTTGGCTCTGCGCAGGCGGAAGTAAGCGACGCCCCAGAAGATGAACCCGAAGAACGAGTCGAAGAGCGAACTCATGAGCGAGAGCAAGTCGGAGAAGAAGGGGATGACTTCGGCAATGATGAAGGCGAGGATCCAGAGCACAGCAAGGATGCTGGCCCAAGTCGCCCATCCGACCACAGTGTGGCTACCCATGTGTCTGGTACCGGCGAAAATGCGGAAGAAGACGAAACGAGCGGACACTGAGGCGTAAAGAACACCCAGGAAGATGATGGTGGGTACCATGAACGTAAAGGCGACCTTTTTGTAAACCTCGTTCTTGAGCGATCCGAACGCGGGGCTCGTCATGTACTGGGTGCCCGTGTAGCCATAAACGACGCCGCCGACCAAGCTGAACACGATGATCTCGCAAATGGTCACGACCCAGAGTGCCTTTGGGAAATCCTTGGGGTTCTTCATCTCGGCGATGAAGCTGGGAAGGGTGATTTGTCCGATAAAGGTATAGCTGATGTTCATGAAAGCGCTCATGCCAGCCACGAACGTAGTGCCCGATGCGGGAAAGGCCAAGACATTTGGTTCGCCCTTGCTAGGATAACCAGCGGGTTTCTGCTCGATTCCAGAGAAGATTGCTGCTAGCATCACCGAGATGAAGGTGAAGAGCGCGGAGAAGGTGGCAATCTTGGCAAGTCCAGAGAAGGTACGTGGGAGCGAGGCGAGGAAGGAGATGATGGCCGTGATAACGGAGAAGGCGATGGTGCAGGTAGCATGTCCAGAAATGGTATTAAACCACTTGGCGCCCACGAGACAGTGCAGACCCATGATGAACGTGTCTAGATTCAGAGTTAGTTGGATGTCTTGAGTATGAGTCCGGGGCCTTACTGTTCAGCAGGAACATGACGGCAGTGAGGTAGAAGGCCCACTTCTTGTTCCAGAAAATCATCTGGCCAAGATCGCAGACATCGCGAATCTCGGGGTGGCGCAGGCAGAACTCCCTAATAAACGAGTTTAGAAGACGAGCCAGGAAAAGTGGCTTATTATCATGGGGCTTACCAAGTGATCAGAGATGTATACAATACTAGGCCAGCGATGACGGCAGTCAAGATCAGACCCGGGACAAGCCCAAGAATTGAGTAAGACCATGGAAAGGACATGATAGCCAGACAGATGTACTCGGAGAATAATAAGGCAGCGGTCTAGTCATGGAATCAGTTACTAGAGCAGCTAATTGGTGTGGGCTAGCGAGCAAGCAAGCAAGGTAGCTTGATGAGAAACCCATGGCGTTGGGAAATTGTAAGACATACTTTGGGCCAGCTGCAAGTACGGTACTTGATGGCATTCTCAGCCTCTAGCTCTATCTGCTTGCCAATTGTGATGCTATCAGCCTCATCCACATCGCGGCGCGACGGGTCCTCGATCCTCCCTAGACCGGCTTCGGCGTCATACGCCTTGTCAGGCCTGGCGACCTTTTCCTTTTCGTCGCTGCTGGTGCTGTGTCTGTCGGCTGCGCCATGGGCAGCCTTCTTGGACCCAAATAGTCCTAACGCCATTTTATGTAGCGAATGCACTTCTTGCACGGAGTGTAGGAAAGACGGCGACGATAAGTCGTTTCCGATAGCATTAATTGCTACTCTGGGTTATTGGGTAGGTGTTGATGTTGAGAGGAGGGTTCACCCAAACGGTAAGTGGACGTTTTGACAAGCGACGAGCCGGACACCAGGATAGTCTTTAAGTGTTTTGTTGGCGGGGGGCGAAACAATAATCGAGATTATAGTTGGCTGAAGGAGGAGCGCTAAAAGCTCTTAAACTTGCGGGGGTGAAAGGGCCCACTCGCTCAGTGTCCGGACAAGGCGAAGAGTGGGCAGGCCCTGGTTGCGCCTCTCTGCAGCTCGAAAACGGCCTATCAAGCGTTACACAGAGCGCGCTAGGACGCCCAAAATTTCGTCGACGGCCTCTGAGTTTTCACACTGGATCGCTCGGCAGACGCCCCAAGTCCCACGTTTGGTGACAGTAGCATGATCCTGATGGCCGGCCTGACGTACAAGGTGTGGGCATCTCGTACCGCTGGTTGACGACGACGTCTTGTCGGCACTCTGCTGCATTGGGGGGGCTGCTCACCTTGGCCTGGCTGGCGCTCCCGTCTGCCGTCTTCACTCAGACGCACGTGGAATGTGTGGGATTGCGGAATGCAGTTACTTTATTCCATTGTCACACCCCTAATTATAACTTGCAAGTTCGTCTTGGCTTCAGATGGAGCCACGCTCTTCCAGAGCTTCCTCGCAAAAGACCAAATGCTATACTGTTGAAGGCGCCATGACGTTGAAATGCTTAGCGGCCGGCCAGTAAGCTCAGCCAAGAGCGCCTGCAGCGGGTCAAGCCTGCCTGGCTGAACTTGGGACGCTATTTGCCCGTGCCATGACGACATCAAGCCTCTCGCCAATCTCTGGCTGCTTTCTTCGCATTTGCTTGTTCCAACACACTTCTTCAGCCCATGCGTCTTCTCACCCCCTCGTGACATCTTGACCGTCCGCGATCCGCCTCTGCCGACATCTCCGAACTCAAGTAGCTAGACCACCTAGCTTCGTGCTATAACGCTCGCGCTGGAGATCACTGGGTTTGGCTGCAGGTGAGAGTCCGTGCAAACCGACGCCACACAATTTTACCTGGTCAACCCTGGACAACCCACGCAAGTACATAATCTAAACTGTCGCATGGGGCCATGGGGCACTCATCGATCGCTGATCACGCCTTGGTATATGACTCCCGGAAAGAAAAGCAACTCGACGTGCATGCGCCTTCATGCGTACTGGGCCCCAAAGGATTCCAGGTAGCCTCTTGGTCTCATCTCATGTAACATTGCTATGCTACTACACAAACGCTCGCTAAAGCCTATCAAATTACCCTAAACGTGAGCTCATATCAAGCTGTCACCTCCACTTCCCCAACTTCCCTGTGTCTGCTGCCGATTCTGCTGCTGCTGTTGATGATTCTGCGTTTGCGCCCGTAATGATGCCATGCTATTCATGCCCATGCCACTCCCAGCACTCGCCGTCCTATTTGCCATGTTCAAACTCGGTGGCGGAGGTATGCTAAAGGCGCTGTTGGTAGCCTTCGGAGGCGCTATGCTGAACGAAGAGTAGGGACTGCTCTGAGATTGCGGCTGTGAAGGAGCTGGGGCCAAGGAAGGGAAACTTGAGAAACCGCTTGATGCGCTTGGCGTTGACGAGGAGCCGGCTGCTTTGCTCCAGTCTATACCGGAATTCTGTGAGTTACTGTATGATGGTGGTATAGTAGGAGACATCATGCTATTCATGCTCGTACTTGGCCGCGCCTGCTGCTGTGGTTGAGAAAACGACGAGCTGCCAATACCCGGGTTGGTGGCGCTCAGGGCTGGGAAAGACGAGTTGAGCGTGTTGAGATTGTTGTCGGGCGTTATAGTTTGAATTTGCGCTTGCGGCGCCGAGAGACGCGTACTTGGTGGAGGTGGTGATACGGGTGGTGTTGACCATGAGAACGTGGCCGCTGGCGACGCATTGTTCGATCTTGTACGGTGGTTCGAGGGCCGTGATGGTAACACAGTAGACGACGATGCAGATCCTGCAGTGTTTGCCCATGCATCTCCACCAAGCATGTCTGTCCCACCAGATGAACCTTGCGGCCCACCTCGCACGAGCGCCTCGAAACCATTTTCACCATCCCCGTTGCTCGATTCAAAGCCATTGGTGGCACTTGGGCCTCCGAAGCTCATGAACTCATTGCGGGTAGTGACAGAAGCACTATTGGCGCCAAGTTCTTGGAGTTTGCGGGTTTGCTCGTTCTCGACGCGCGCTGACATGGACTTGATAAGAGTCATGTAAGCTTGAAATTGAGGAAGATTCAGCAATGGTCCCAAGCTGAATTGCCAGATAATAGGAAGAACATCCATGGCAAGATAATCGCTATCGACTTGGTTACTAATGGCTTTGAAGACGTCGAGAGCGGCCATCTGGTACACAAATTAGCAGAAACACAAGAGAAAAATTTCGACTACGGGACGTACCATGACAGCAGGCTCCTTGGTCTTAATGCCTCGAAGCAGCGGTACGACCTTTTCTTGAACCGTATACTTATCCAGTATCGATACGCTGGAGCCTTTTGCTTTTGGAGCTGCGACCACTCCGGTAAGCCCGTCTCCCTGGGAGTCGTTCTGCTCATCGCCTCCACCGCCACAGAGTGTTTTGAATGCTTCCAACCCTCGAATTTTGATACCCATACTACTGGTCTTTGCGAAGATGGAAGCTATTACAGGGAAGAGTTCATTCTTGACTGTCGAAAAGTCGAGTATCGGTAAGACAACAGGCAGGGTACGAAGAGCGGCATCTACCAGTGAATGGGTGGGAGACTCCAGGGCATAGTTGATAATCGGAAGAATGTCGTCCTTGAAATCTTTCCCACTTGCGTTCTCAGCAGCGATCTGTATGTTTTCCAATAGAACCATTAGACCAGCTTCTTTGAGGCTATCTCTCTCTTGGGCCGCTCCCTTAGCGCCCGACGCCGGAACGACCAAGAAAGTCTCTCTCAGCTTCGGAATCACCTTGTCCGTAAAAGCACGCTTTCCACCTGGCAGCATTGTAATAATCTTGAAGACGTTCTGTAGTATCAAGGTGAGAAGCTCGCGATCTTTCGTCTCTTCTAGCAGAGCGGGGAGAATCTTTTTATCCAAGACTGACTTGGGAAATTGGTTGAGGATGCGTGGTAAGCCTCGCATGAACTGTGACTTTTCATTTGGAGTCTTCGCGGGAAGGGAGTCCAAGAAGCGGATCGTTGACACCAAAATGTTATCGAAGTATTGTGCTTGCTGAAACTCGCGCGCATCTATTCGTTGTGCGGGTCGTCGGGTGATCAAGCGGTCGAGGACTCCATTCACGACGTCTCGTGGCAGTGGTTGCGAGGACATGAAGTTGTTGTTCCTGGTCGGAATCGATGAAGACGACGAAAAAGCCCGTTTGTATGAAGACGAACTGCCGTTGAACTCCATTGGACTCTTGTGTGGCGAATTGTACAAAGCAATAATCAGCATACCCAAGCTGAACATGTCTGCTGCCGGTGTAGCATTCCCGTCCATGACAAAATCAGGAGAGGTGTAGTCGAGATTGAGCTGAACGTATCTCGGTAACCGCGCATCATGATTCAAGACTTCGGAAAGGGAGATCGGAGTGACTGATGTTGGCTTGGTGGAATTCTCTGGCGGGGTCGAGAAGCCGAGACCTGAGATCTTCCAATCGGACTGTCATGTTCATCAGCAGCTTTCGTGACAACTGTAACGTGATTGTATTGCCTACTTTTCCGTTGATAAAGATAGCCTCTGGCGTAAGATTGGCGTGCACCAAGCCTGCACTCTCGTGCAGAAACTCGAGGCCTTTCGCAATCTGCAGCAACCCTTTTTGAATCTCAAGCTCGTCAATCTCGATTTCTCGTCTTCGTTTTTGACCATCAGCCTCCTCGACAACGTAGCGGCTCCGGCGCCCGCCGACTCCTCCAGCCTTCTCTTGTTCGTCTTTTTCCTGCAAAAGTCCTGCTAGAGACGCCGTCACCATCTCCGTGGCGAACATAAGCCCGCCACCGCGAGTCTCCTCCACCGGTTCGACCAGCTCTAATACACTGGGATGTCGTAGCCGTGCTAGCGAGCTGGCCTCCTTCTTCAGCCTCTCTACAACCTCTTCATGCGCTCGTTTGAGACCCGAGGCCGCTGAGCGTCCGCCGAAACCTGCGCCCGCTGGCGGCTCCAATGACTTTCTCTCGAATACAAAGACGGATGCGGCTTTGCCTGTCGACTTCTTCTTCGCGTCGTATATCTTCCATGGCCCGGAGTACGACGTAGGTTGGGGACTGAGGGAGTAGTTGCTCGAGATGTTCGAAGTGAACGACTTCAGCGCGTTGGAGAACATGGTAGTTTACTCGCCCGCGCGGCGATTCGTCCGACGTATAGCGATCGCGTCATGGACTGTGATGTGGGCGAAGGATGTGGTGGTGACGATGCGTGCGATGTGAGACTGCCAGCTGGAAGCGCGCCGATGGCATTCAAGACATCTCAGATAGAGTCGCTCCTTCCGTATACGGTATCGTAATGGTGTTCGAGAGCTCTGATACTGCCCAAAGTCCAGAACCATAGACGAGAACAAATTAACAGAGACAGGCAATGTTTGGTAACCCCACGCGAACTGTGGAGAAATGTTGGGTAAGAGTTTAGCTCCTCCCGCCCCTGCATGACATAAGCGCATGTGTGAATGCTGAATGCACTGTGCAATGCAACTGCCCAATGAGATTACTGCGTACGTGAATAACGTCCAATATCCGCATTAGAAGATATCCAGATGGCAAATGCGCCCTTTGGGTATCTTCTGGCGGTGAAGGTACATGTCCATTGGAGGTAGCGGATGTAGCGCTGATGGTCGCGTTCTTGTATGCACCTAGCTGATACCGGGGACCTGTTGTAGAACTCCGATGTTAAATATTATCCCAAGAACACCATCCGCACCAACGCTCTCTCTCCACATTCCTCTCCCTTTTGTGAGGCATAACACATGATGCTTCAGCAGCGGTCGTCGAGGCTGCTTTCCTCATTCTCCAATTGTGCCTTCCGTTCAGCTGCAGCACCGCTCAGCGCATCATTGCGATGTCGGACTCCGAGAGCGTACAGCATTCATGCTGATGCCTCTGTTGGCACCAAGATCCAAGACATTGACCCAACGAAGCTTACAATCACCAATACAACCACTCCTAAGGATCTGTTACCCCAAGGGGAGCTTATCTTTGGCCGCAATTTCTCAGGTATTAGCTTCAGGGCCATTCTAGCTCCATAGTTGATGACTCTTCAGATCATATGCTCTCGCTCGAATGGACAGCATCAGAAGGATGGCTGCCAGCGCGCATTACCCCCTACCAGAATCTCAGTCTCGACCCTGCGACCTGCGTCTTCCACTATGCATTCGAGTGCTTCGAGGGCATGAAGGCCTACAAGGACAAGAGCGGCAACATCAGGTTATTTAGGCCGGACAAGAATATGGCACGTCTGAACAAGTCATCAGCACGAATTGCATTGCCTACGTTCGACCCCGATGCTATGATCGATCTCATTGGCAAATTTGTCAAGCAGGACGAGCGCTTCATTCCCGAGTAAGCCTCAATGCTATGCTTTCTTTGTGCCATGACTGACATGGTGTAGTGCACGCGGGTACTCTCTCTATCTTCGCCCGACTATGATCGGTACCCAGCGCACGCTCGGCGTGGGCCCTCCCGCTTCTGCCCTACTCTACGTGATCGCCTCGCCTGTCGGGCCATACTACCCCACTGGATTCAAGGCTGTGTCATTGGAAGCCACGGACTATGCCGTGAGGGCATGGCCAGGAGGCGTGGGAGACAAGAAGCTTGGGGCCAACTATGCGCCCTGCATCGTGCCACAGATGCAGGCTGCCAGCCGTGGGTTCCACCAGAACCTATGGTTGTTTGGTGAGCAGGAATATATCACCGAGGCTGGCACTATGAACCTCTTTGCAGCGATCAAGAACAAGGAGACTGGACAACCGGAGTTGCTCACTGCACCCCTGGATGGAACCATTCTCGAGGGTGTTACGCGAGACTCTATCCTTGCGCTTGCGCGGGAGCGATTGGAGCCTAAGGGATGGAAGGTGCTTGAGCAAAAGTTCACGATGAAGAACCTCGCCGACGCTGCTGATGAGGGCCGCATGATGGAGATCTTCGGCGCAGGCACAGCTGCCATTGTCAGCCCTGTGCGAAAGATCAGCTGGAAAGGACGCCTTGTCGACTGTGGTCTGGAGGACCATGTCGAAGCCGGCCCAATTGCGCTGCAAATGAAGGAGTGGATGGAGGCTATTCAGTATGGCGACGAGGACCACCCATGGAGGTACGAACTTTTTGAGCCTTTGAATAGGTACAAATGCTGACCGGAAACAGTTACAAGGTGTTATAGTTGACAACACAGTCAATGTTTGCAATCCTGTCTTACAGCACAACTCTCAGATATAGACTTGATAAAGGTTCGAAAAATGTAGGCTCTAGAGCTATGTAGATATGATACTTGGAGTCAAGCATGGGCGGCGTCTTTCTAGGCTCCACAGATCTCTTGAGACAATAGTAGCAAAGCACGTAGTTTGAATGCGTGTCTATATTCTAGACAATAAAGTTTCACCACATCGATCGCGTTCTGTCTGCAACGGCTTGAGGCTTGGGTAGATCGTGGGGCCGCTCATGCAAGGCGTGCCTGGCGGCATGACGTTTTCGGATCGCTAGCTCTGTCCTGTTGGGAGCTCCCAGCCTCCGCAGACCACAAGCAAGGTCCCTTACTGTCTCACACTTCCCAATCCGCACACCACGGTCCTGTCTTATTTGCCTGCTCAGAGCTGCGCTGCTGCTCGCCAACCTGCCAGTACTCCGTTTGATTCATCTGCCAACCGCCACGATGCTGGTCCGCGGCGCGCTCTGTCGCTTGACAGCCGATGTACCCAAAACATCCGCACACGACCTCCCGCAGCTCGCCCGCTTCCTGCAACGCGCTCTTCTCGCCCGAAATGCTTCCAAACTACCAGCTGTCCGCGCGCTCTCACGCGCCTACGTATCTGCCCTTGACTTACGTCGCTCCTATGCTACCACGACGCGCGCAACCGCAACTAAGCCGACGGCAGCGGTGAAGAAGGCAGTCAAAGCGAAGGCAGTGAAGAAGGCCGCACCAAAGAAGAAGGCAGCTTCTGTGACTGTGAAGAAGCCTAAGAAGAAGAAGGTCGTATCCAAGACAGCCGCTCCCAAAAAGGCCGCCCCAAAGAAGCGTGTGAAGAAGGTGCTTACTCCCGAGGAGCAGGAGAAGGCAACAATCTCTAAGCTGCGGAAGCAAGCTCTCAAGGAGCCTTTCCCCCTCGGCGCGCTCACAGGATTCAATGCATACATAGCCGAAATATGTGGCGGCCCCATCAAAGGACAATCGCGTGGAGACGCGACACGAAATGTCACAGACGCGGCTAAAAACTGGAAGAATCTGACCCCCGCAGAGCATGAAGTAAGCCACATCACACGTGTAACTGTAGCGTATGCTTGTATGCTAACTATGTTGTGAAGCACTACAACCACCTTGCGAATGATAAGAATGTAGCCAGACAAGCCGAGCTTCGAGCTTGGATCCACTCTTACACTCCCGAAGAGATTAGAATTGCCAATAATGCTCGCGCCGCACTTCGGAGGAAACTTGCGGGCACTCCGACGAAGAGGAAGTATCCTGCCCATACCAGTAAACTTCATGATGATCGGCATGTGAAAAAGCCCGCTTCGGCTTACCTACTCTTTAACCTGGACCGGTACGCCAGCGGAGACTTAAAGGGCATCAAGACTACAGATGCTGCTAAACTCGTTGGCAATGAATGGAAAGCATTGAGTGCGGGCGAGAAGAAGGTAGGCGTTGATAGACACTTCCTCAAAGACCGTGCTAACAGTGGCCTAGAAATACGAAGATGAAGCAAAGGCCAAGAAGGAAAAGGCTGCCCGCAAGACGGTTGCGGCGTCCACTTGATTCAATGTCCTACCTTGATTACAGCAATGTCTCCTCATGGTTGTAACTTTGCCCTGTACGAGTTAATGGGCTGTGGAACTGGTTATGGCGCAGGTATATCTATCGACGTGTACTCGGGCTCGGCGACAATTTCATTTTACGATTATGTTTTGGACCGTACAACCTCGTGACGCGTCTGATCTGGATACCAGACGTTACACTCTGTGTAAAGCTTGCAACTTGTCAGGTTTTCTTGCTTTCAGGATTGTTCCATACAGGTATTGTAGGGTAGCAATGTCCATCAGTTCTTAATAGGCCGTTAAAGTCTTCCCTTGACGGTGATTCTCCTAGGAGGGGCTGTCGGAGACGCTTGAAAGCTAACTAGGGTAATTCTACTCCAGGCTGTGATAACGCGTCCCAGAACGGCTAGCGTCTACTGCGCGACGCATGCTCGACGCCTCGCCTTCTTATCTCTTTCCCCCAAGCCTCCCCAGGCACCCAGAAGATCTGTTTCCGCGGTAGATAAGCGTGCATGGCGGAGATGTTCACCTACGCCACTGGACAAACCACAGTTTGATTTCCATATCTAGACCGCAGAGTAACAACACCATGGCCAGCTTTCAGCGTGATTGCGCTCCTCTACACCGAGGATATTCTCCACCTTGCAGGCCACCAGGATGACAGACCTCGAAGCAAATAATGAAAATACACCGCTTCTCCATCAAAGCCGCTTAGCGCAGCTTCAGCATGACCAGGATGAAGAAGCACAGTCTGCCCTCTCGTCTGCAGTAACGAAAGATGAACAGCAACTAGCTGGAAGCACGGTTGGAGAACGTTTGCCATACAACGACTACACTACGATTGACTGGTTGCATGATTTGGTAGCTCGCTCCGCGTCTCATGTACAGTCTGTAGGGATACATGGCTGATATGGTGGCAGGTCAAGGACTCATACCGCTTCCGCTACATCCAATCCCGACGGGGTTTACGCTATACACTTCTCTCCCTTTTCGACGCCTGTTCAGGATGGATCGCCGTTGTGTTGATCGGTGCACTCACCGCGTGCGTCGCTTTCGTGGTCGATGTCGCTGTCGCAACGGTGTCAGACTGGAAACTGGGGTACTGCGCCAGCAATCCATTCAAGAACCGCGAAGCTTGTTGTGCGCACGAGAATTCGCCGCTACTTTTGGTAATTAGCCAGGAGCCAAGATTAGGGGAGTGTGAAGCGTGGCACGCATGGACGGACAGCTATTATGCCAGCTTCGCAGTCTACGTGGGGATGGCACTGGTCTTTGGTGTGATTGGTTCAAGCGCGACTATGTTGACCAAGAGCTCGCTGCCTTCTGTATCAACAGGCGAACAGCAATCGTCAACAACAATCAAGCCCAATGGTGCTGACATGTCAGATGGCAGGTCTAGCCCAGCAACCGATGTCTCAGGAGGAAAAGTCATGTACATGGCTGCAGGCTCGGGCATCCCCGAGATCAAGACGATCCTATCTGGCTTCAATATCCCGTCATTTCTCTCTTTCCCCGTTCTGGCCGTCAAAGCATTCGGCGCCATCTTTGCCGTATCGACTGGCATGTGTCTCGGCAAGGAAGGACCCTTCGTCCACATCTCAACATGCGTAGGCTACCTCGTCGGCATGCTATTCCCAAAGTACCGCGACAACGGCCGCAAGATGCGCGAACTGCTCAGCGCAGCATGCTCCAGCGGCCTAAGCGTAGCCTTCGGTGCCCCAATTGGCGGCGTCCTCTTCAGCTACGAAGAAATCAGCACGTACTTTCCGCGAAAAGTGCTCTGGCGAGCTTTCCTATGCAGTCTGACTGCCGCAATGGTACTCAAAGAACTAAACCCGACCGGAACAGGCAAGTTAGTGCTCTTCGAAACGAGCTATGGCACAGACTACAAACCAGTACACTACCTTGTCTTTGTGCTCTTGGGCGTCGCGGGAGGAATCTTCGGCGGCCTGTTCTGCAAGCTGAATTTCCTGTGGTCGAAATGGTTCAGGAGCTTTGCACTTATCAAGAAGAATCCCGTCTTGGAAGTTTTCCTCGTCGTCCTTGCTACTGCACTCCTCCAATTCCCCAACCCATTGACGCGAGAACCAGGCGACGTTGTTATCAAGAACCTCCTCGTAGACTGCAACGACAAGGGCACGTCGCAGCACTCTTTGGTGTGCAAGAACGAGCTGTCTGACGAGACGAGTTGGCTATACGTCGGCTACCTCATATACGGTACGTTGGCCAAGTTGGTTCTTACGACTGTTACCTTTGGTATCAAAGTCCCATCTGGGGTTATTATACCGGCGTTAGACGCAGGCGCCTTTTTCGGCCGCCTGGTTGGCCAACTCATCCCATCGATTAGCCCCGGCATATTTGCCATGGTCGGCGCAGCTGCTTTCCTCGCCGGCGTGTCGCGCATGACGATATCCCTTGCGGTCATCATGTTCGAACTCACCGGGCAGTTAGCATACGTGGTTCCGCACATGTTAGCCATCCTAGTGGCAAAATGGGTCGCCGATGCCATCTCGGAGGAAGGTGTGTACGACCTTGCGCAGACCGTCTTGGGCCATCCCTTTCTCGATCCCGATGTTGCCATTCAGATTGTTAGGAAGAGGAAGATGTGCACCGAAGTGCTCATTCCGCCAAAGAGGACAATGGATGAAATCACCGTCCTTGTTCCCCTTACAAACAAAGTCGCATACACGCTGCTGAAGGAGAAGTTGGCCAAGTTGAAGGAAAGGGGCCTGATGGACGCTGGTCTCGTCCTCGTTCAATGCCATGGAGCGTCCAATGTCCCCATACTGCAAGGCTATATATCCCAGTCAGAGCTCGAGTTTGGGCTTACGAGACTTGTTCCAGCTGCAATACCAGGACAGGCGGACTTTCAGATCAGGCTCTTAGGACACGAAGTAGATGATCTGCCATCGCCAGACACTCTTGAGGTCGACCTCACGCCTTTTGTTGATCGGACGCCGCTGAGTCTATGTGCGAAAGCGCCGCTGGAGTACGCGGTTGAAATGTTTTCGAAGCTGGGGTTAAGGTATCTGTGTGTGACGGAAGAAGGAACCGGAAGGTTGGTAGGCGTCATTATCAAGAAGAGACTAGTTGGGTACCTCGAGCAACTTAGGGAACATGGTGCAACAGACGAATGATAGCTAGCCAGGTGGAAGTATTAGTAACACAGATATTCATCACAACCATCAGCATGCAAGCATTGTGGTGAACAATCATGGATTATAGAACTTATCGCTAACAAGAGTTTCGCTTCCTCTACGCTTCGAGATGGCTATGCTGCAATTGACAACGCACAGAAGCAGACGCAACAAATCGCTTCTACCTCCAGTACGTCCCATCAAATACAATCATGTCTCTCCAAAGCACGAATTGTAATGTTGACATTGTCCGCCGTGCCAATTTCCAACAACTAAGCCTGCGTATTGTCGTGGGTAAACAACCTACTCCTCAGCCTCAAGAGGAGCCTCCTCATCGTACTCCTCCTCAGCATCGGAGACGGAAGCCTCCTGGTACTGCTGGTACTCGGAGACCAGATCGTTCATGTTGGACTCAGCCTCAGTGAACTCCATCTCGTCCATACCCTCACCAGTGTACCAATGCAAGAAAGCCTTGCGCCTGAACATGGCAGTGAACTGATCACCGACACGCTTGAAGAGCTCCTGGATGGAGGTAGAGTTTCCGACGAAGGTGGACGACATCTTGAGGCCACGAGGAGGAACCGAGCAGAGGGCGGTCTGGACGTTGTTGGGGATCCACTCAACAAAGTAAGACGAGTTCTTGTTCTGAACGTTACGCATCTGGTCCTCGACCTCCTTCATCGAGACCTTGCCACGGAAGTAGGCGGAGCAGGTCAGGTAGCGACCGTTGCGGAAGTCGGACGCAGCCATCATGTTCTTGGGGTCGAACATCTGCTGGGTGAGCTCGGGGACGCTGACGGCGCGGAAAGAGTTGGCGCCACGGCTGGTCAGAGGAGCGAATCCGACCATGAAGAAATGGAGACGAGGGAAGGGGACCATGTTGACAGCCAATTTCCTGAGATCGGAGTTGAGCTGACCAGGGAAACGCAGGCAGGTGGTGACACCAGACATGACGGCGGAGACGAGGTGGTTCAGGTCACCGTAGGATGGGTTGTTGAGCTTCAGCGTCTTCATGCAAATGTCGTACAGAGCCTGTAACAGTCAGCTGCTTGCGTCCAACGTGACGCGTGTCAGTTGAGACATACCTCGTTGTCAATGCAGAAGGTCTCGTCAGAGTTCTCGACGAGCTGATGAACGGAGAGGGTGGCGTTGTAGGGCTCAACAACGGTGTCTGAGACCTTGGGGGAAGGCACAACGGAGAAGGTGGCCATCATACGGTCGGGGAACTCCTCGCGGATCTTGGAGATCAAAAGCGTACCCATACCGGCACCAGTACCACCACCAAGGGAGTGGGTGATCTGGAAACCCTGGAGGCAGTCGCAGCCCTCGGCCTCACGGCGGACGACATCGAGGACCTGGTCGACCAACTCGGCACCCTCAGTGTAATGACCCTTCGCCCAGTTGTTACCAGCACCAGACTGTCCGAAAACGAAGTTGTCGGGGCGGAAGAGCTGTCCGAAAGGACCAGCGCGGACAGCGTCCATGGTGCCTGGCTCGAGATCGACGAGGACGGCACGGGGGACGAACTTGTTGCCGGACGCCTGCCATTGGTCAGCACCGACTGTTCGTCTCACCAGGAGAAAGAAGGACATCACGTACCTCATTGAAGTAGACGTTCATGCGCTCGAGCTGGAGATCTGAGGTGCCGTTGTAGACACCGGAGCTGTCGAGGCCATGCTCGCCCGAGATGGTCTGCCAGAAGGCGGCACCAATTTGGTTACCCTGCAAATCATCAGTTGCGAGCCCACGGAGCGGTTCGGACGTGTACTTACGCATTGGCCGGTCTGAAGGTGAACCTATCGCGCAAAAACAAGTCGTTAGCTGTTGTTCGCCCATTGTTGTGTTGACCCTGAGATGTAAACGCGGGGCAGGAACGCGCCACCGCGAATGGGCTGAGGCAGAGTGTATACGTACAATCTCACGCATGTTGACGGTCTGGGGGGTGGTAAGGGTAGTTAGTGAAGCTGAGAATGGTGTTGAGTTGGGTTGAGGCTGCTGGGTGGTGCTGGGTGTGGAGGTAGAGGGAGGAGAAGCGGCGGTGAGTTAAAAGTGTGGGTAGGCCCGTGCCGCGCTAACGCTAGTTGTAAACAACGCGCCACAGGCACCAGCATACGGACCGCGACAATAGGGTGGAGTCGTGAGGAGAATCAGCTATTGGAACCGGGTGGGATTTGTCATTCCTTCATAGTCACAAAATGTGCTCAAATATCGTGGTAGCGATGTGTGCATTTGCATCGCCTAGACGGGCTGCGGTTCAGGAGTTCTTCCCATCCCAACCACGGCCCGCAGCCGACCGT
Organism: Cucurbitaria berberidis CBS 394.84; assembly: GCF_010015615.1. NCBI lineage: Eukaryota > Fungi > Ascomycota > Dothideomycetes > Pleosporales > Cucurbitariaceae > Cucurbitaria > Cucurbitaria berberidis. The sequence goes on along the minus strand of NW_024468940.1, from coordinate 1,019,392 downwards.
CTCCACCTACAGCTGCTCAACACAACAAAACACCAGCCTTGCAGTGTAACCCCCATAGTCTAATGCTTCTAAATTGACGCAATCGTGTGACATTTGCCTTACCTTCATACTTGTAGCCTACAGCTCTTTCTTCCTGGAGCTGCTCGTGTGTCCGTTGGCTGAAGAGCCTCCCCGCTTCACGACCTCGGGCATGGTCCAGAAGTTTGGCCACAACAGTTCGTATTCATCCTGCTTGTAGTTCAAACAGTGCCGAAGCCAGACGCCCCAGACAATGTAGAAATACGCTCCAGTCCCCGTCATGAGATGCCTGCAGTTGTTAGCTTTCTAGTCGTTCCACGCGGAGAATATACTGACCACCAACCATGTCCCTCAAGCACAAAGCCCCAAGGCATCCCCATGTCTCTCCGCCATCTTCGCAATGTAGAGCAGTGCTCATTGTCTAGACCCCAGACTGCGAAGCCTCCGAGAAAAATACTCAGGCCGAAGGTAATCATCATCCACATGGTGCGTAGAATCTCCTGGTCCCTCAGATCCTCACTTTCCTGCACTGCTTTGACACCACCATTTGGACGCGGATTCGCCCTCTCTCTCGCCTTGGAGCGAAACTTTGGCCGAATGTTTACTTCCATGACGTACATTGCGCGGAAGAGCACGATTGCCGTCAAGATAGCGTACGCATTCTGATGGAACGTCGGGTCCTGAAGATAATGATAATACAGCGTAATAAACAAGGCGAGTGATACCAAAGCTACAGCCAGTATCGTAGAGTATCGTCTAGATTTGCCATATGAGAAGGTTGCAAAGTTCATCAGGCATGTCGTGTAGATCATCGACAACTCATCCACTAGCTGCATAGGATCTATGCGACGTGAGCTCTCGGGAGTCCGGCCTTCAAATCAGCCGAAAAACGTACATGTCAATGTCGCATGGAAGAGAAAGCTTCCAGTGCCGACAAGTAGATAGCCAATAAAAGCAACCAGGAAAACCGTGTCATGGTCGTGCTTCAGACAATTGCGAATGCCTTTGACAGCCAAATAGACAAATAGAAGGTTTGTCAAGGTGTTTATGATCTCTGCAACGTATTGTGTCACAACGTAGTTCTACATGAATGTCAGCTTGGTGCCTCAGAAATATACTAGTTGTGCTTTTCGAGCGATAGATTCGGTAATCCGTAGTAGTGCCTGGTCTGATGGGCCTCAGGGTCTTCTGCAAGTGCAGAACAGTGAACACAAATCCGGTCAAAGCAGTTCCATCCAGATCCGCTCCTAGGTACAAAATGCCTCTACACAGGACTGAAAATGCAAACTGTAGACTGACCTCCTCGCACCAATCTAGCGTTGAGGTGATTGGAGACCACCATCCTTCCTGCTCTGGCGGATACGGTATCGAGGGTAGTCCAGAAAATAACGCGGCCATCGCAGCGGAAATTGAATCGAAAAAGCTGATGTTGTAGAAGGAATGACGAAACCAAAATCAAAAAGTAGGAGCGCGAAACTTGGACCCATGCCCGGACTTTGCGGCAGGGAGATCGTAGCAAAGCGTGTCAGCGATGGCCACTAAGCAACAACGAACGCAGGACAGCCAACATGTGAAAACCCCATAAGGAGAAACCTCAGCATATCTTGATCGTTTAGTATCGCAAACGCGAATAATGTCATCGCGAACAGCAAAAGAACATGCTCTTATTCGTCCTGAATTCGCCGGCCAATCACATGTTGAACAGGGATATCGCGACTGCCGAACCGAGAAAGCTTGAGCCTTGGACATCTGCCTCCACCAAGTAGTCATCACACGATACCGCATTCGAATATCGACCTTCACCATGTCGATGCCAAACGAAGCCTTGCAGAAGGTTTGAAGCCGTCTATTCTATCTTGCTAGGCAGTAATACTGACAGGCTTAGGTTCTGCAAGAAATCAGCCAGAAAAAGGCCTTCGCAGAGCAACAGCTAGTCGTCGTTCGACAGCAAAAAGCGGCGCGAACACGTGAGAGTCGGATGCTGCAGTTGACCGCATCCGAGGTCACCTCACTGCCTACCGACACGAAAGTATACGAAGGCGTGGGAAAGATGTGAGTAACTCATCCTAATCTACTCCCCCGCGTGACCAGGAGCACCCCAGGCCGTAGAAGCAACATCAATTATTACATGACGGCTGCATTCCTAAATGATGTATCTAAAATCTGATCTTCTATGTCAGGTTTGTTTGCACACCCATTCCAGACGTGCAGAAGAGGCTGAAAGAGGAGGGCGAGGCGTTGACCAAAGAGATGTCAAATCTCGATAAGAAGGAGGACTACCTAGAGAAAACGTACACGAACAGCAAGAACAGCCTTGAGCAGGTACTACAGCGTGCAGGCTAGGCTAAGGAGGTGGAGTGAGAGGGAGAAGTTGGAACCTGATGTGGACGAATTACCCTAGTCAATCATAATGATCGTTCGGTCTCACCTTGAGTTTGACTGGAAAATAGCAATCCATCACATCCATAAGGGGACATCAAACGCCCCCCAGAAGGCATGCTGATTGAAGAACATACCTTCGACATCAGACTGTTAGATAAATTTTTGGATGTCACTCAAATTTTGCAGCATGTGGAAGGTTAAACTTGAATGCTTTTTAGATGCTCATCTATAATGGATCTTCTACCCTTCTACAGCTTCACCTCATCCGCACCAACATCGTTTCCACACCCTCAATACTTTTCCTAACCTCGTCCGCCGCCCTTGCCGCATACGCCCCATCCACGACCCGATGATCTGCGCTCCAACTAAACACACACTCCTCCCTCCTCACCAACTCCCCATTCTCCCCAAACGCCGGTACAACTCTCGCCCTACCAATGCCTAATATGCCCACTTGCGGTCCTACGATAACAGGTGCTACGGCTAGACCGCCTATACTTCCGATGTTACTGACTGTGAATGTGGCGCCGGTGAGATCGGCGGAAGTTAGTTTGCCAGCCCGGGCGAGGCCACTGAGACGTTGAATTTCCTCCGCGAGAGAGGCGATGCTGTGGTTCTGTACGGACTTTATTACGGGGACGAGGAGGCCAGAGGGAGAGTCGACTGCTATGCCGATATTGTGGCTCCCCTTTAGTATGATCTGGGGCTTGTCGGGGTTGGTGGTGGTATCCAGGTGTGCGTTTAGTAGCGGGAATCGTTGCAGGGTTAGCGAGACGGCCTTGACGATGATGGGGAGTGGTGTAATGCGGTCTGGCTTCTCACGGCCGGCGTTGTACTTTTTGCGAAGGGAGGCCAGGGCGCTGAAGTCTACGACGTCTGTGTAGAGGAAGTGCGGTATTGAGAGGGATTTCGTCATTTGCTTGAACATGCCGGATTGAATTGGAGTCAAGGACTTGACTTGGTCCTCGACTTGTTGCTGGCTAGGGCTGAATGCCGGTGCGGTGGCTGTTGGGAGGATGTTGGTGGACTGCTTTGCTGTTTCAATGTGTCGTTGCACATCGTCTTTCAACACTCGGCCTTCTTTTCCTGTGCCTTCTATTTCTTCTATTTTGAGTTTGTGTTCCTTAATCATGTGTCGCACAGCAGGCGTGGCTAGCAAAGCGTGTTTTCCTGGCTGCCGTTTTGGTTCCGAATCCTCTTGAGCTGGTTCGCGAGGCAAAGCTACGGATTGGTCTGATGTCGGTGCACCTCCAATGGCGGCTTTCGTGTCATTCCTTCCGACCTCCAACACCTGCTCTTGTGGTTGTGACTGGTTCGATGTATCTTGCTCTGTTTGTTTGCCTGAACCTCCGCTAAGCAAGGCCTCGTCAGCCGAGGAGATTTCGCTCTGGATGTCGATGTCGACTAGAGGCTGCAAAAGTTAACCCGAGTACTTCGTGCTCGCTAAAATTGTTCATACTTTCCCAACCTTGGCCATATCGTCCGGCTCGTAGTACAACTTCTTGATAACGCCATCGAACCGTGAAGTGATCTGCCGCGGGATTAGCCTTTTGCGCCTTTGTATGTGCCTCTACACGTACCTCAACTGATGCCTTGTCTGATTGTACCTCGCAAATAGGGTCGAATTGCTCGACGCGCGCTCCGGGCTTCACGAACCATTGAATGACCTGGCATTCGGTGATACCTTGCACAAAGTTAGTCTGACATACTAAACCCAGGCTCGAACACTTACCCTCTCCAATATCTGCCAGTAGGTAGGGCTTCACGACTAGTAACCTCCTCGTCTCACAGAGCCCTCGTCTCTGTTCTTGCTTCCACCTATATCCCGGTGTGTTTGCATTCCTCGAAGTTGCAATTGACCCGCGTTGGGCAATGTTTGACCTGGACAGTAGTCGCGGGACCTCTCTACACGCGAAAGATTTCATGGTGGGTGGAATTTGCAGACAATTTTCGCACGCGAAAGGAACATAATCAAGTACTGTGACGGCGAGGTAGGTTTGTGAGGTAAAGCCGACAGCAACCGGGCCTCGGGAGCGACCGATGGTAAAAGCGAAGCTGGGGTAAGATGGTCTAGCTGCTTTTAGCAAGGCGCATTGCGGGTTAAGAGATGACAGGGGTGCGGTTGTTCAAGGTACACGCTGGTGGTTCTTTGGTCTCTATCCAAGTCTAATGATATTACGAGGATGATGTATTGCTTAGTTAGTTATTGTGGATGTCTCTATCATGGGGTCAAAGTATCATGGAAGAGATGCGCCCCTGTTCTAGCTTATCAGAGCGAGAATAGACGCTTTGTGACGATGCTCCGACTAGATGGAGTATTAATGAATAACTCAATGTAACTATTATCCGTGCACCAACTCCAATGCCTTACTTGAACGGCGAACGGTGTCGCTGAAGCACTACAAGTATTCAAAGATGATACGTGAGGCCGCCCGAAGCGGTAAGCGCATCCGGATCGGATAAACCTGAAAGTGGGCATGGATGCAACCGCCCGCAGCCATCCCACCAGTGCGCATTTCACTCCGCAGCCGCGCCTGGAACCGTGTTTGCGCCTCACCGCTTCACCCCACCACCTTGGTGGCAATAGCCTGCACAACCCCAACCACGTCTCGTGCTCTCGACATATACCTCTAGGAGTAGGCGCAACATGGACGACTTCAATAGCGAAACAGATAGCGACTACACAAGCTACTGGCGGGATTGGGTAGGTACTTGACTTTCCATAACATCACCCTACATTTCCTATATCATTGGTTCCTACCTTGAAGTTTACCATGGTGGTGACAAAAAGCAACGGGGGTAGGACGAGGTCCATGATTGCCTGGTACGTCTTGCCTTTCATCCAACTGGAGTTTGGTCCTAATCGTGCCTTAGCCCGACGTGTGTTCTCCAAGGCTTCTTCGCAGTTATCAAATGCCGCCATTTCCACGCATTGCCTGACCTCTTCTTCACAAGGCCTTGGTCCCCTGCATCCGTCCTCATGTCTCTAGATTGGCCTTGGTTTCTCAATCACACAACTAACCTGGAAACTCGAAGTGTAGCCATGAATGGTTGGGTGCTGGAGCAATATGCTGACCTTGTAGTAGTTCATATCATCACGAGGAAATGAGTACTTCTGCGAGATCGACGAAGAATACCTGACCGACCGCTTCAACCTCACGGGCCTGAACACCGAAGTCCAGTACTACCAATACGCGCTCGACCTTGTAACGGATGTCTTCGACTTCGACTGCGACGATGATATGCGGGAACAGATTGAGAAGTCGGCGCGACACTTGTATGGACTAGTACACGCGAGATATATTGTCACAACTAGGGGTTTGGCAAAAATGGTACGTTGGAACATGTTAGCTGTGTCGAAGGCTCAAAGACTAATGTATTCCCACCAGCTCGAGAAGTTCAAGAAGTCCGACTTTGGCAAATGCCCGCGCGTAATGTGCGAATCACAACCTCTGCTCCCCATGGGCCAGTCCGACGTACCCAACACTTCACCCGTCAAACTCTACTGCGCACGCTGCGAAGACCTGTACAACCCCAAGTCGTCGCGACACGCCGTGATTGATGGCGCGTATTTTGGCACTTCCTTTCACAACATCCTTTTCCAAGTCTACCCTGCAATGTTACCACCGAAAACACAACGTCGATACGAGCCGCGCGTGTTTGGATTCAAAGTCCATGCTGCGGCAGCATTGTCGAGATGGCAGGCAGATCAAAGGGACCAAATGAAAGACAGGCTGAAGACGTTGAAGATGGAAACGGGGTTTGAAGACGAGGACGAGGAGCTGGAGGAAGATGATGAAGACGAGGAGATGGATGTGCAGGCAGGGGAAGAAGGAGCGGCCGTGCAGCTGTAGTAGATGCGGCTGTTACAAGTCATGATAGAGAATGCGGCCAGAACATAATCACGAATAAGGATATAGCTTCCTCGGATACTAGCATGGGTACGGCGACAGGCGCGTCATGGTTGGGTTAGGCAATGTCTGATAATACCTCTATGCGTTCAACAACTTGTTACTCGAACAATATCTTCTGGGGTCCGTCTCGACGTGGACAGTTGTCAAAGGAAAGACTTGCAGAAGTGATCTGCAGTCCTCATATGAACCGTCCAACCGCATCTGCACACGAAGCAATGCCCAAACGGCGCAATGCCCAACCTCGCCACAACGAACGTCATAACAATGGAAGGGAAGGGGGGGGGGAAGCTATGAGCAGCAGTTTTGCGTGCAACTTCTTTGTATAGAACCAAGGAGGGGTATCTAATCTCACGATGATATTCCAACAAACTTCATCCCACATGTATCCAAACGTAAACAAAGACGACAACAACGACAACAGCAACAACAAGAATATTACAAGACAAAAAGCACGCTCAAATATAGTAGTAGAGAAGCCAAACAGTATCGTATCGAGCGTAACCCCCCCAAATCAGGCACAAAATAACGCAGACGTGAAAATCCAAGGATATTACAAAGAGATCCCGTGCTAACAATGCTGCTTTGGTAGGAGAATGGGATATCGAACGTCGAATCGTCGAAAAACAATAACGCCGCGCAATGCATCATCAAAATCCGAACAACGTCAAATGTCGTAGCAACTCAAAACCCTGCGATCTTCTTAAACCAACTGCCCCTCTTTCCAGCACCGCCCCCTCCATTGTCCAGCGCCGGTCTGCCGTCCCATGTCCGAACCGGCGGCTCCTCATACGCCGCCGATGGGACATGGCTCTTCCTCTTGCTTTCTCTCTTCCTGTCCCTTTCTTCGTCACCACCACCCCTCGTGCTCTCGTAGTGGCTTTGTCGACGATGGCTCTTGCGATCCCTGTCTGCACCGCGGGATCGATCTCGTTCCTTGCCGCCCCTTTCACCGCGCTCCTTGTCCCGTTTGGCGCCTCTGCGCCCTGCGATACGAAGACGGATATCCTCATCCTGGGAGGCCGTCACCTCATCTTCGGGGTCATCATCATCGTGCGCGCCTGGGGGAGGATCAAGGACAGTTTCAGAGATGGGCGGGGGTAGCGGTGGTTCATTGGACAGAGATTCAACCCACGATGAGGTCTTGTCGGGGCCTTTGTTGATGTACGGCTGGTTCTCTTCTTCCCGTGCGGCGCGCGAACTGCGATGTTTGGAGCGCGGGGCACCGCCGTTGCGCTCGTCAAAGTAGTCGGTGATGGGCTCGCCGTTTGAGGGCGCAGGGTACTCTGAGTTGCGTCTAGCAGCACGGCGCTCTTCGTGGCGGCGACGGCGTTCTGCGTCATCGTCTATGTGCGAGCGACGGCGCTCGGTGTGAGGTCGAGCAGATTCGTGTTCCTTTTCTTTGCGGCGCGAGGAACGGTGCTCGCGGTCTTTGTCTTCGGTTGGCTTGCGCTCGGTGCGTGCCTTTCGCCGCTCGTCCTTCTCTGCCATACGACGTAGTTCCTCCTCAGCCTGCTGATTGCGACGCTCCAGTTCGGCCATCTGGCGGGCCTTCTTCTCCGCGAGGATGTTGCGCTCGTTGCCGCGCTCACGCTCACGGCGACGCTCAGCCTTTGCTTCGACGTCCTCGAGCTCTGCCCGTCGAGAGCCCTTGTCTGCGTCGCGCCGAGCCCTGCGCTCAGCTCGTCGTGCTTCGCGCTCGGGGTCGTGGTCGCTGCCGCCGTTCACGCCGCCATTTGCGCCAGAGACCATGAAGTCGGCCTCATCGGGCACGCGCGGATGACGAACACTGCGGCGCTCGTGTCGCAGTCGCTTTGCCTCGTCTTCGGTCGCTCCACCGCGCGTCGTGGATCGCTTGCGACGTCTGCGCTCGTCCTCTGTCTCATAAGCAGTCTTGTGGCGCTCTTCCGGCGCGTTCTTCTTGCGACCCAGACCAAACATATTCTTGAAGCCGCTTACGGCAGCAGCGGTACCTGCAACACCAGCAAGAGTACCCATGGCATCAGAGTTGCCACGCTCACGACGGGGTCGTTCTCGTTCTCGTTCACGCTCGCGCTCGCGGCGGGGGCGTTCAGCCTCAGCTGGGGCCGGGTCCACCTCCAAGGGGTCAACAACAACCGGATCGTCGGCGCTAGGCGGCGCGGTCAGGATCTCGACGGGCTGCACCGAGTCGCGCTTTGACTTGCGACGCGACGGCTCTGGTCTGGGCGTTGGTGTCGGAGATTCATCGTCCAGCAGCTCGAGGTCATCCTGGATGGGATACGGGTCGGGGACAACTGCCAGTCGGTTAGTTCCGTGCCGTTTGCTTACGCGTTCACCAGCCAATGATGCGCCGGTATTGTTTAGTGGGAAGTTCTTACCTCTAGCTTTACCCTTGTCCCTAGTACTGGCGCGGCGCGAAGCACTCTTCATACCCATGACCTTTGCAGCTTTCGCTGATACCTTGACGTCAGTATCTGTCTGTGGTGGCGACATCATTGCAGCATCGTGATCGATGGACGCCCGACGAGACATGGTTCTAACTGTCCCAGAAGTTCGCTTGGACTTGGAACGAGATGGCGGGGGAGGCGCAACTCCAAAGAGCGAGCCCAGCCCAGTCGAAGTGCGTCTTGGCTTGGAGTGTGACATGGATGGTGCCTTTGCTCCTGAAAGCTTGTCAGATCCTGACGAGCGTGACTTGGCATCGTTGTCTCTTGTTGATGTAGTGCGCACCGACTTCGAGCGGACTATACTGGGTTTTACAGCAGCAGCCGCACTACTTGCTCCATCTTCACCGCCAGACTTTGTTCTGGGCTTCTGCCGAGTCGCAGCAGCACCACCTCCCCAAAAGCCCCATGATCCAGCCGCTCCACTGCGGGCAACTTTCACACGTTCCTTCTTCGGGGAGTCTGCCTTCACTTCAGGCGGCGGAGTAGGAAGTTTGGCTGGAGCATCGTCAACCTCCATGGGGGCGGCATCGTCAAAGTCTAGTAGGTCACCATCTGCGGGTGCATCCTCAGCGATAGCTTCAGGCTCAGGCTCAGGCTCCGGTGGTGGCGGGGGAGGCGGTGGAGGTGGTGCTTCGAAAATAGGTACAGTTCTTGATTTGCTGCTCTTCTTAAGCTTTTTCCCCTTTTTGTCAGTTACAACGACAACAGGCTCGGGCTCGGGCTCTACAGGCTCTGGCGGTGGCGGTGGCGGCGGCGGGCTGCCCACGTCAATCAGGTCCATATCGTCGTCCATCGGGAAACCGCCTGGCACAGGCGATCTTCTCGTGAGAACCTCCACAGGTGCAGGATCGGGCGCAGGGATCACAAGTGGAGTATCCGTCTCGAATTTTGACTTCTTGGATTTCTTCTCCTTCTTAGAAGACTTCTTAGGAGTCGGTTCGATGATCTCAACCGCAGGGGGTTCAGGCTCAGGCTCAGGGTCCAGTTCAGGTTCAGGTTCAGGTTCAGGTTCAGGTGCAGGCTCTTCTACAACAGGCTCTGGCTCGGGCTCTGGTTCGGGCTCAACATATCTATCCTTCTTGCTCTTCAGTTTACTTGAGCGTTCGGAAACTAAGCCGGACTTTGACTTTTTGGAGGACTTGGTTGCCTTGGGCGGAGGGTCGTCAGCAATCGGAGGTTCTGGATCGTTCGGGGGCTCCTCGAGAACTGGCTCCTCTGGCGCTGACTCAGCGATCACAGGCTCCTCCACCTTTGGTTCTACCTTTTTCGTTTTGCGAAGTGATATACCCCAAGCGCTTCCCCAGCCGCTAGCCGCTGCTGCCTCTGCCTCTGCCTCTGCCTCTGCCTCTGCCTCTTCTTCTTCTACTACTACTTCCTCAGGCTTAGTGTTATTCACCATTCCAAGTTCGGCGAGCAGTTCATCCGCAGGCACGTCCTTGACCAGATCGAACAGGTCGTCGTCGTTCATAGGGTCCGCAGGCGGAGGGGGAGGCGGGAGGGGAAGTTCCTCGACAACACCCCTCTTCTTTTTCTTTTTCTTATCCTTCGAGACGGGCTCGACGACGGGCTCGAGAATGAGATCTTGCTCTGCAGCAATCCGTGCAAATTCAGCTTCTTCAGCGTCTTTCTGTGCCTTCTCGGCGGCCTCGGCGGCATCTTTGGCTTCCTGTTCTAGTCTCTCCGCCTCTTCACGCGCCTTCTTTTCCTTGGCCTCACGCTCGCGCTTCTGCTTTGAGGTTTCCTTCTTCTTCGATGAGCCAAATATACCCCATCCAGAGCTCTCCTCGGCCTTTGCCTTTGCAGCTTCCTCAGCTTCAACTCGAGCCTTCTCGGCCGCCTCTGCAGCTTCTGCCGCCTCGCGATCAATCCGCTCTTGTTCCTCTGCAGCAACACGCGCTGTTTCTTCTGCCTCGAGCCGTTCCGTCTCTTCGCGTTCAAGTCGTTCCTGCTCTTCCCGTTCAAAACGTTCGTTTTCTTCGCGCTCAACACGTTCCTTCTCTTCGCGCTCGAGGCGGTCCTTTTCTTCTTGTTCTCGCTTCTCGCGGGCTCTCCTGTCTTTCGTAGTCTCCGTCTTCTTCAACTTTGTGCCCCAGATGCTAGCGCCCCACCCAGAGCTCTTTGACGCTTCCTCCTCTTCTTTCTTTTTCTTCTTCTCTTCCTCTTCGGCAGCGATTCGAGCTGCTTCAGCCTCTTCTTCAGCAATTCGAGCTGCCTCGGCTTCTTCAGCTTCGATGCGAGCTTTCTCAGCTGCTTCAGCCTCTTCAGCTTCACGGGCGAGACGCTCCTCTTCTTCCTTCTCGGCAGCCTCTTTCTCCAAACGCTCTTGCTCCTCTCTTTCCTTCTTTTCGCGTTTCTCACGAACCTTCTTCTCAGAAGAAGTCTCTTTCTTGGCAGTTTTGGAAGATGAACCACCAAATGCGCCCCACATGCTTGACTTCGCGGACTCCTTTTCCTTCTTGTCCTTTTTGTCTTTCTTTTCCTCCACAGGTACTACCTCCGCTGGAGGTGGATCATCAAGCGAAATGAGGTCTTCAAAAGTGTCATTGGCTGACTTCGACGCGGAGTCCCTGGACACTGTCTTGCTAAGGGTATCGTCGGCAGTTTCGCCCTTCTTCTTCTTTTTCTTGGAGGAAGTAGCAGCAAAGCCCCAAATGTCATCCTCTTCTTTCTTCTCCTCTTCGACGGGCGGGGGCGCTTCGATCTCCTTGGGTGACGGAAACTCCGCCTCTAAATCTCCCGAAGGCGCATGTGCATTGGGTACGACGGCACCCTTTTTCCCCTTTTTCCCTTTCTTGCCAATGTTGAATGCTGCGCTGCCCCATGGATCATCCTCATCTGGCTTCTGAACGGGCGTTGTAGTGTCTTCGATGACTTCAATGGGAGCATCCTTCTTCGGATCCTTGTTCTTCTTCTTACTCCAAGATGGCGCACCCCAATCGTCTTCCTCTTCTTCCTTAGGCTCCTCGACAGCAACAGGCTCTTGAACAACGGCTGGATCCTCGATGATTGGCTCGGGTACCGGTTCTGGCTCTGGCTCAACGGTTTTACCCTTCTTTTTCTTCTTTGAACCTCCCCAGATTGAACTAATCCCCCAATCTGTGCTTTCTTTCTTAGCCACGACAGGTTCCGGCTCCGGCTCCGGCTCGGGTTCCGGTTCTGGTTCTGGTTCTGGTTCTGGTTCTGGTTCTGGTTCAGGCTCGGCCGGTGGAGGGGGTTCGACGACGGGCTCTTCCTTGGGAGGAACGATTGCAGCCGCGGCGCCTTTTTTACCTTTTTTGCCTTTCTTTATGACAGGCGCAGTTGTGCCCCAGTCATCCCAACCTTCAGCTGGCTTCTCTTCAGCAGGTGGCGTAGGTTCTGGCTCAGGCACGACTTCTGGCTCAGGAGGTGGAGGTGGAGGAGGTGGTGGAAGCTCTTCGACCTTTGGTTCGTCTTTGGCGCCTTTCTTTTTCTTCTTCTTTGTAGTAGTTGGGGCAGCGAAATCGGCCCAAATGTCGTCCTCTTTCTTCTTAGGCTTCTCTGCTTCTGCAGCAGCGGCTTCTTCTTCTAATCGCTTCTTCTCTGCTTCCTCCTCTTCTAATCGGATTCGTTCCGCGTCTTCCTCCTCTTGCCTCTTAAGCTCGGCCGCCTCCTCGTCTTCTTTCTGGCGCTTCGCATCCTCTTGCTCCTTCAGCTTTGCGTCGTCTTTCATCTTCTTCTCAAGTTTCTTTTTCTGCGCCTTGCTAAGTCCAGCAAACGGGTCAACAGCCGGGACTTCCTCCTTTGGCGGCTCGGGCTCGGGCTCGGGCACAGGTTCTGGTTCTGGTACAGGTTCTGGTTCAGGAGGAGGCGGAGGAGGTTCCTCAATCTTGGGTTCCTCTTTCGCCCCTTTTTTGCCTTTCTTTCCTTTCTTAACCGTTGATGCACCCGCCGCCCAACCACCCCAAGGATCTTCTTCTTTTACAGGTTCCGGTTCTGGTACGGGTTCAGGCTCGACTACTGGTTCCGGTTCCGGTTCCGGTTCTGGCGGTGGAGGCGGGGGAACTTCCTCGACCACGGCCCCCTTCTTCTTTTTCTTCTTGTCTTTGGCACCTCCAAAGGTGAAGGCGTTTAAATCATCCTCTTTCTTCTCAGGCTCAAGGGCCGGGGCTGGTGCGTCCGGAACCGAGTCCTCGATTAGGGCGCCTTTCTTTCCCTTCTTCTTGGTCTTGGTTGTTCCAACGCCGATGCCCCAGCCGTCATCTTCGGGTTGTTTCTCTTCAGTTGCCGGAGCAGCTTCCGTTGTGCCTTTGAACGCAGCATCAAAGTCGAAGTCAAATCCAGACGAATCCTTCTTTTTCTTATCTGCAGAATCCCAGGGATTATCACCGCCAGCATTGGGATCTTTTGAGCCGTCAAGCGATGAACCCCAGCCTGAAGTCCAATTGCTTAATGAAGGAAGCCCAAATGCAGATTTTGCCGTTCCTTTATCACCAGTATCACCGAAATTCATATCAATTTTCGGTACCCCGTCGTCAAGGTTTATATCGTCAAATGATGTTGCTACCTCTACTGCAGGTGGATCAGGAGGAGGTGGAGGCGCGGGTTCGGCCGTCTATGGTGAAGTTAGCGCGCTGCAACGTGTAATCAAGTAGCCGAGATTGCGAACCTTCCCCTTTTTCCCCTTCTTCTTCTTGACGGGGGCAACTCCTAAGGACGCCCACTCGTCATTATTTGTGGCAGAATTGGCCCAACTTAGGTCAGCGGAGGGACTTGTAGCCGCTGCTGCTGCTACGGCAGCGGCCGCATCTTCCTCTTCCTTCTTCTTGCGCTCAGCTTCCTCTTCTGCCTCCTTTGCCAGCCGCTCTTCTTCTTCCTTCTTGACCCGCTCTTCCTCCTCTTTCTTCAAACGCTCCTCTTCCTCCTTCTCCTTTTTGGTTTTCTTCTTGTCCTTCTTACCTGTACCTGTACCCCACGTATCCCAATCATCACCACCCTTGTCCCCGCCACCTCCACCTCCATCTCCGCCATCGCCACCTCCTGCCCCACCGTCCGCGGGAGGATCACCCCCACTATTATCACCATTGGCAGCAGGCTCTTCCTCTTTCTTCTTCTCTCCATCGTCAGCTCCCGCGGCTGGTGCCTTCTTAGCAGCAGCTTTGGTCTTTTTCTTCGCATGGGACTTTATTCCAGTCTCGCAGTAGCCGAAGTCAATGTCTGCATACACAGATTTTTCGTCGAAGAAGAGCGAAGAGGTAGGTGACGTATTGCTACTTATTCGCAGGCAGTTTGGGACTTCTGAACATAGAGAGGCGTTAAGAGAAGAGAATGGAGTATATTCAGGTGACTGCAAATTGGCCAGCGCATCAGTCGAGGTATAGTCAGGAGGTAGGTCTGCGATAGATTCATCGTAGGAAGGCGGTGGCGTTCCATAGCTCCAAGTTTGTGAATTACAGAACTCTGGAGAGCGAACAGGAAACTAGTGCTGGTCAGATATTGAGCTCCAATAAAGCAAAACAATGTACAAGCGTGGTGACTTGATCGCATGGAGATTTGGAAACTGTGGGGTATTTGCAGTCCAAAACGAGGTAGAAAATGATCAAACAAAGCTGTGTCGTCATACCGAGAAAGCGCTCCTACTGGGTTTCTTTGTTCCAGTGCCCCGGCGTTGCAGCGGCTGCAGCGCGTGAAATATATCCTCCATCAACTCAGCGATCGGCTCGCCAATCTCAGACTCGCATGCAGGTGTAGTTGCCGAGGTGCAAGTGGCTGCTTCCCACGCACGCGCACGCATAGAGTGCATTTCCTCGCTCTTTGCAGTGATGGCACTTTCAGCTGATGCAGTCCTCGAGGGCGGCCGGGTCCTTGGTCTCGCAGATGGTGCGTCTGCGGTAGCGCGAGGAGAGCTGGCGGGGGACATTGTGCGAGTATTTGGAGACGCGCAAACAGAAGGAGCCGGGCAGAGGTGGGCACATGAGCGCTCGTGCGAAACCGCAAAGGAATGAGCGGCAAGAGGCGAATGCGATGCGATGCGATTGCGAGGGCGGCTGGTGTTGTGGTGGAGGATCTGGGTGCGCTATTGTGGATGTGAACCGTTCGTTCTTGTGCTGCAGGGACTCGAAGAAGCGTGCAGCAGCAGCAGCAGGATTGGTGGTACAAGAAGGGCAAATAACAAGAGCTCGTCGACCAGCAAGTCTGGCGATGCAACAACAGCTCTGTTTACAGTCCAAGGTAGGGCGCAAGGGAAAGTCGAATTAGCGGATTGGGCGAAACACTGTCCTGGTCGCAGGTACAGATCAGATCAATGCAGGAAGATGCAGGTTTGCGGGTCAGCGAGTGGCAGAGAGAGAGAGGCAATGAGGCAGAGGGGGCCCAAGAAGGGGAGCAGGCGTCGCGAGTGGTCACAAGCCTCTGCTGCTGCTCAGCCTGTGTGGGTGTGTATGGGTATGGGTATGGGTATGGGTATGGGTGTGGATGAGCTCCCGCAACGCCAATCGTTATCGGCTCGTCGAATAGCCTCTCCTCCTTGCGCGCACCCAAGCCCTGTTGAAGCGTGCGATTCGTAGCAATCATCCACCTCGTTACACACGCGCCCGGACCAGCAGGCGGAATCTCCAAAATTGAGGGGTGTTTCGTTCGAGGGGTATAATAAACAGCCGGTGCTGCTGGGGGGAGGGGGTGGAGGAGGCGAATCTAGCCAAGTAGGGGTCGGTCCAGAGTGAGAGAGGTGAGTGGTGCGTGGTGAGATGGCAAGCAAGATCAGATGCTTCTGCAGGGAAAAAAGAACGATTATTGCGCGATAGCGGGCAAGAGAGAGATGGTATATCGGCTGGAGAAAATTTTAGGCTTAGGTCCGCGGGTGCACATGCACATGGGACTTTGCATATGAGTGAGCCCTGGTGGTGGAGGAGCTGCCAGTGTTGTGCCATGCCATGCCACCATGCCTTACAGTTAGTTCTGCCCGGTGCAGGGAGCAAGCATAGCACTCCCGGAACCCGCTCTTCTTTGCCTAGTCACTCCTGCGACCTACGTTGCCAACACGGACAGCTAACCTCTACGTACCCACTCTTGCTCTCCGCAATTGGCCCACTGCGCGCCTCGTTACTTCACCGCCAGTCTTCAATCGCTCAGGTTGCCCAATCGCACCGCCCCAGAGGCCAATCGCAGAGCGCGGCAACCTGCACAAAGTAGTGAACCGACATGAGAGCTGCCGCTTTCGCTCTTCGTCGACACTATGGTACATGGACAACGCATAGCAGTTTGAGGTCTGCAGTGCCTAGGTCGTGGAGATGACGCTGTACAGTGGGGCTGTCAACAGCATGTCAACCAGCCATGGAGCCATAGTTTCGTAGACATCATGGGTTCGACCGCCTGGGGACTCTCTTCGCTTCTTCCAAATTCTAGCCCATGGCTCTAGAAGACAATTCAACCCAATGGACAGCGTGCTGGGTACTATTTTCAATTGCCTGGCGTTGGGTTGGGAGACGACCCTACGTCAGTGACAGCTACCTATATACATATACGAGAGTTCTAGAGCTCGAGTACATGGAACCAAACGCCAAACGAGTCCACACACACCGGAGCCACAACTCCACTGCTACTCCACCTCCGGGTATCAATACATGTAGCAACAAGTCTATAACCATGAAACTCCCAAAAACAGAGACAAGAAACTTTGCCCAAGGCAAGATACAAAATGACGAAAAGATAGACAGAATCGATACCAATGTTGTCAAGGAGATTATAATCATATAGGTAATGGCAAGTATGGGCCGTCTGAATAGAACGAAGCAAAGCGCTAAAACGCAGTAGAGCAAGTAGACATTACCAAGCTTAAGAACAAAAGAGACTGAAAGGAGTGGACTGGACATTAGAAAGACTGGTCATCATCGAGCTCTTCGCCGCTGAGAACTCTTCGCGCCTCGTCAAGGCGTCGCCGCCAGGCTTTGCGCTCGTACGCCTCGCCGTATGTATTCTGCAGATTGGCGCACACTTGCTGGAAGCTGGCCGCAAGCCCGTAGATGAGCTGCGTCTCTTCTTCACTCAATGCCAGACGCGGCTCATCTCGCGAAGCTTCGGTCAGAATGGAGAAGATCTTCGACGTCTGAAGTCCACCAGCAAAGTCTGCGGGAGAAGAGGAGCCGCGGGATATCGACGTCTGAGTGGGCGATGAGCCGTTGCCGCGCCTCATGTTGATCGCAGAATCAGAGCGTAGTGACGCGAGGCCATTCGGCAATCCAGGACGTGATGTGATTGGGTGTTGCGAGGAGAGTATCTGTTGGGAGAATTGATCCATTTGCTCGTTTTCCTCTTCATCGTCCGACTGCTCTTCTGCAGCCGTAGCGAATGTGGCCACCGTCGACACCGAGTCGACGCTTGAAGTCCGTTGATGATACGAGATTCTTTTCTCTGTGCTGCTCAACTCTTCGCTGGTCTGAACAGCCGTCACCGGTCGCGTAGTGGCAGTAGAGCTGCCGGAACTTGTGCTAGATCTGCGGCCCTCCAAGCTGTACGTTCCCATAGCACTGTGTAGAAAAAAGTTCTCATAGTCGAAGGCATCTACACGGTCTTCGTGACGCTCCGTAGCAGGCATTTCGTATACTGCGTCCTCATAGACGCTGTCGGCGCCAGGTTCCAAGTCATCGCCATTCACAGACACGAAGTCGCCTTCATCCGTTTCCTCGGCGTCATCGTCCTTCGGCAGTGTCTCCGACTCATCATTGTAGGTTACCAACTTCTCGCCCTCCTTCTGGGAAGTTGTAGTCCTGGGTGAGGATGTCTGATTGTAGTCGTCCTCGTACATGGCTGTCCGTGTGGGGGAGCCTATCTTGATACCCAAACCCGCGTTTGCTGTGACGGGAGAACCTCCAGATTGATGGGCGTTCGTCCCAGAGTACCAGGTTTCGGCAGACGTGAATGGACTAGGTGTGCGAAGGCTTTGGATGCTGCGACGTCGAAGATGGTCCTCTTGCGCCTTCAGCTTCAAGCTTGATATCCTTCCCTTCAGATCGTTCATCTGGTCGCGGAGGCCACTCGCTGCAGAAGCAGACCGACGCAGTTCAGACCCGGCCTCGTCTTCTGGCAAAGTCTCCAGTGCAGGTGGAGACCTTGAACTTCGTGAAGTCGACCTCACAACGCTCTCTCGTTCAGCAGTGCCCCAGGTATTTCGGGGATCTCGTAGTACTTCGACACTTCGCGACTCTTTGATGGGGAAGCGGCCCTGCCCGTATCCCTCATGTGACCAAGGGCCAGTCGTGTGACCTATTGCGCTCGAGGCTCGCTTGTTCGTCGTCGCGTTTCTCGATATGTATGAGGGTGTAAAGGGTATCGGCACAGATGTCTCGCTCACACCTCGCAGGTGGCCTGAACTGCTGCTCGGAGAAAGTGGGGACGGTCGATAGGAGTAAATGCGCGGGGGTATCGGCCCAATTCCAGCGTACAATCGCCTGTCTCGTTCTCGCGCTGCTGATATATGTTGTGACAAGTCGGATGAGTTGTTGGGTACGCCCAACGTCGGCGAGACAACCAGCGATTCTCGTGCACCTCTGAGGTTTCCTTCCATGACCTGTCTTCGTCAGCACTCGTCCAATCGCCTTGCACTTCAAGGTTACACATACATTGAGTCGCTTCTTAGCATTAGCGAGGATGATCTCCGCTCGTCTGCTGAGAGCTGCTGAAGAGTATGGGCCGTCATCCTCGTCGCTACCGCTATTCCGCTCATTCTGCCATGATTCGTTCCCCATGTCGTCGTCGTCCCCAATGTCCGAGTCGTCCGGGAAGTGATCACGCTTGCCCTTCTTCTCCAGGTCCACGCCGCCATCGTTGTATGTTTGGTGACTGTCGAACCCAGGCCAGTTTTCGAAATCCTCGCTGAGCACTGAGCTCGACGCGGTGCTGAGTCTGCGCTGGTCGTTCCAATTGCTCGAGAGGTGGCTACTGAGGGCATTGTGGATGGTTGGCGAAGACGCCAGGGCATCGTCGCGGACAGTCGCTCCTTTAGCAACTGCCTCGGGGCTGGCCATGGCGCGCAGCGTGGAGCGCGAGGAACGCGATGAGAGCGGCGTAGACTTGTTGTGTTGCGAGGCGCGGCGTCGGCTCTGGGGTGCGGAACTTGGTTTGATGTGACTCGAGTCAGCGTAGAGGACTGGTGGTGAAGGCGGCCGTTCGATATATGGTGGCGGCGAGACACTGCGCTCGAATCTGGTTTCATGGGGAAGAATCATGCCCGCATCGCTCAGCGTAGGTGAACGGGGGCCATAGGGAACGGCACGGGACATTGCGACTGCGGCCATGGTTACGAGGTTGGCTAAGCTATCTTAGCTTGGCCGAGATGCTGAGCATGCTCGGGATGCTGATGTTTGAAACAAATGTCTCTGCGCGCAAGTCCTCGGTCGCAAATGAGGGTCAGGACAGGTAAGACAGGACTTGGAGGAGTGAGTAAGAGACATCGGGCGCATATCTTTGATTTTCATAACTAACTCCTGCTTGGGGCAGACAGCTGCACTGACCTGTGCCGCCTTGTGATGGGCGGTTTATTAGGGGCATAAGCTAATGGCAGAGGCTGATCCACGCCGGGAAATTGTATCGCGCCGCCCATGGCCTCCATCTGTGATTCGACACTCCAACACCCTCTCCCGCATCTAATTCCCTTGCTGCAAGGGACGCTGGCTCATATCCGCAATGCCGACCACATGAATCCCTGTTCGTTGAGCGCAGGATTAATATGCTTGAGACGGCACCGATTCCACGCGTGCGACGCGACGCGACAGGTACGCTTTGCAATACTCAACTTCAACTTCTTTGCATAAGCCTTCGCAACTGAAAGGGCGAAATGGGCAGCAATCACGTACCGCAGTTGCTAATAAGGCTGGCCGATTATTTACGATCTATAATCGCGCCTTGGTAGTCGAGAGATCGCCACGCCGACTCCCAATCTCATCACCTTAGGGCAGCATGGTTTGCATGCTATACCATGAACGGTAGTTGAGAGCTGTCAAATCGAGCCGAGACATCTGTGCATTTCATGCTAATTTCTTGATTGGGCCCTGTTTACTGGTTTGGGTAATTTACACCCATGAATGGCCATCGTATCCACAGTTCTTGCGACCGTACAAACATGTGCAACTTTGGAACGCTACTTACGCCGCCCAATGCTTCGTCAAATGCAAGACCCATTCCACGCTCGCTAATGCAATAAATGAACAAAAAGGGCAAGGAACTATAAAAATTCGGCATCATCGTCATTCCAACCCAAGGCGTCGTAGATCGATGATCCTCCATCGTCCTTGGCGGGGTTGGAGCAGCCAGCCGGTTCAGTCACACTGGCTGAGACAGGTACATATTTCGTAGGTGTTGCCATACCAGCGGGATGCGTAAAATCAACTTTCGTGGGCGGCGAATTGCCCATGATCTTGGCAGGTGTTTCGAACACATGTGATGGCACGGAATGATTACCATCTGGAGGGGAAGCACCGACTTTCGATGGGGTTGCGAAGATCGTCCTACGAACCGCCCCTGAGGAAAAGGATTTGGTGTTCGGCGCCTTGGAAGGTGTCTCGGCGATTTTAGAATGCGCTAGGCTGCGGGCCGTTGCGCTACGCTGGACCGTTGCCGGTACAATGGAAGATGGTGGACGAGTGGCTGAGGAAGGGATGCAGAAGTTGCTTGAAGGAGGCGCTTCGACATTTGGAAGTCGAAGGAACGGATTGTGGTGGCGGTCGTGGCTAGGTGTTTGTTCGATCATGTCCTTTGTTCTTCGGCCAACTCTAGGGGTTGCAGAGACTTGAACATCTTTGATAGTCTTTCGTACGGGGTTGGCAGGCTTCCTCGACTTGCTAGTCAAACCAAGAGTGCGTTTTTCAACATCAGCGATGTAGCCTCCAGCAGCCAGTCCTCGGTTTGGCTTTTTCAAAGCCAGGATAGCCTCTTGCAGGTCTTCCTCGACACGCTGCTTTTGCTTCATCTTCGCAGAAGCTGCAGCTGAGGGCCGCGTAAAATCAATTTGACGGCCCTGCAGATGTCTCATCTGCGACATGGATTGCCTAGCACCCTTAGATGGGCTGCGGTGGAATGGTATGGCTGAGAGGGGTACTTCACTCCCCTCTCGTTTCACACCGTTCAAAAGCGCAGAGTCGGTTGCAGATCGACTCAGAGATGGTGTTACTCGCTCGACGGTTTTTCCCGTAGTATCTGTGGCTACTCTTCCCAACGATCGTCGTGACTTCTTTGCCTCAGGCTCCTTCGGTTCTCCCGACTTGCGCGAGGCAGTTGGTGGCTTCATGGCCTTCCGCTTTGGTGGCGAAGTATGCGATGGACCGCCGAGTTTCTTGTTAACCATGAGGGCCTGCTCCGGGAGCCGATTCATGTAGAAGGGTATGATGACTTCAACACAGAAGCTGTGCAGTCTGTCGCTTGCCCCGTTCTTGCCAAAGCCATCAGAATAACCGTTTTGTTTTGACGGCTTTGAGTCAAAATCCAAGATTCCGAATTCCTCGGTGGCATGCCAGATGCACAGTTTGTCCAACAGCAGATCGAGTTGTAGACTGATATCGTCAAGTTTCCGTTTCCGCTTCTTGGGTTGCGTCTGCGACTCATCTTGAACTTGCGTAGCGTCTGCGACAGGTCGTTCTTCCGGGGGCGGCTTATGTGTAGATAGTGCTTCAAGCGCCACAATTTCGAGCATAAGAATCATTTGGGCAAGTGTTTCGCGAACTCGTAGTTCTCCGATTCGCCTTTTGATGCGCTGGTCCATCGACTCTGCACCCATGCTATCACCATTCGGCAGCTCTGACATCCACCATTTCTTGATTATAGGCTCCTCTATAGGGTACACTCCCTCTCGGCTAAGCTTCACTTTCTTCTTCGATTTCTTTGCTTTGCCAGCCGCTGCAGTTGGCTCATCGTCGGAAAAGCTTCCTGGCGGTATTGCCTTGATAACAGCCGGCAGTTTCTCGTAGTACTTCTTCTCGCTAGCCTTGGGACTCAGAAGCATCGATCTCAGGAAAGTTACTAATTCATAGGTCGATGGCGCACCCTCCTCGGGTGATGTGAAGGCATTGCGTATGCGGGTGATGGGGCCTTTTGCAAAGTAGGCCAGAGATGTTTTTGACATGTACACTGCGTCTAGGTACTGTTGAAGCAGCGATGCAAGTTGCTCCTGTGGCGATGGCAAATCCGTCGATGGCTCTGCGTTTAGATCCATAACCTCTTGTGGTCCCAGACTGTCTAGCACTTGTGAATCTGCGGCCGCTTTGGGGTCCTGCTTTGGCCGCATCATTGCCATCTTAGCACGGTTTGCCGGTCGCCCTGCAGATGGTATTTGCACAACAGCGTATTGCCACCATTCCCCAGCTGCAACTACATCTGCTTCAGCTTTTTGGAGAGTTGGAGGTAGAATCAATGTTGTCAAGTTCGAGGGGTCCCATAGCTCCGCAACATCTTTCTCCTTGACCCAAATCGCCAGTCTGCATATACTGTATGTCCGAGCCTGTACCCGTTCTATGGCATACAGCGTCCGCTTCGATTCATATCGTGCTATGAGCACCTTTGGAACTTCGTTTTCCTGCTCTTGCAAATCTTCATTGTGCTCTAGTATGTCGATACGGGCGGAGAAGAGGGAGTTGGTGGCGAAATTCTCGTCCGAGGACGTGTCGAGGAATGTAAGAGGCAGCTGCGAGCGTCCGATTACGCGTACCGGTTTGAAAGTCGCAGGCTTGTCATACGGCGAGTCGGGGTATGGCCTAATGGTGAAGGGTTTATTAAAAGCTCCCAACCCACATATGGTATCTCTCTTTCGCTTCGACGGCAGTTGTGATTTCGATTCGTCGCGTTTGGCGGACAGTCCCAAGAGTTGTATAGGTGTGTTAGAGACAGATTGCAGCATTGTTTTCGTCTGCAATGCGTAGGTGGACATGGGAGCTACGCATAGCTGTAAGTGTGTCGTGAAAGGCGGTTCATGAGTGTTGAGGTAGGGCTGGTCGTGCTTTCCCCAGCAGACGCGTTTCGGGAGTCGCGTCGGCTCGTGCTTTCCCGCTGCGCTAAATCGTCATTACCCAACGAGACGATCTACATCAGGCCGGCAGCAAGCGGGACATACTCGATTGTCCTGGTAATCCTCAACGATGGAGAGCAGCTTCCTAGCCTCGGGCCCGAGTTTGCACTCAGTCCTCTCAGGGTCTTATCATGTGCGCTTCTCCGTGTACGCAGTCTGTCTGGTTTTGTAGTTGTTTGCGCCCGTTCCTATCAGTATTCTTGAAGTCCTCGACTAGTCCTCGTTTCCTCAAGGAGGGGTTACCGACAGACATGTACGGATCCATGTTTAGTACAACATGACGCTATGCTGGGCGTCATGGATCTTCTATATTGCCTTGTTGTCCCCTCACAAGTCTTTGAACTAAACCTGCTGTCTCCAATCACTTCAGTCATTAACAACTTACCCGTAGACACTCATCTTTTCTGGTGGTCTTCTGTTCGCAACATCGCTGATCCGTCTCTTTTACCCAAGACCTATCTCCCAATCTGAAGATCATGCGGCAGCTCATACTAGGTGCTATCCTTCTCGTTGCATCCTCGTCAGCAACCGAGTACTTTGAGACTTCGACCGCTGGCTTACCGGCTACTGGGCATGGGGCGTACCCCCAAGACTTCCCTATCGTCGAGCCATCATTAGAAACAGTGCACGAGAGTCAGAAACCCCCAACGGGCTTAGCCATCGACTTGAACCATAACATCTACCTCACATATCCCCGCAACGCTGGCCAAACACCTCACAACGTAGTCATCTGTACATCCTTCAATGACGAGCAACCCTGGCCAAATGCTACCATTCAAAACTGTGCCGCTGGCCAAGACCCGAGCACATGCTTCATCAACGTGCAGAACATCGTCCGCGACGACCTAGGCCGACTCTGGGTTGTGGATAGCGGGATTCCCTACTACACAGCGCCAGAAATCGACGCTACCTATGGTGGTGCGAAGATTATGAGTTTCAACGAGACGACAGCTGAGCATCTTCGTACCTACACAATCCCGCAAGAACTGCTAGCACATAGAACCAATTTGAATGACATGAGAGTCAACACGACACTTGGCGGGAAAGGAGGCTATGCCTTCATTCCAGATGCAAGCACCAACAGTTCGCTCCTGGTGGTAGATCTCGAGGATGGCAGTACATCACGCAGATTGTTCAACACCAGTGTTGTGCGAGCAGATGAGAAATATGTAGGTTCTTACGCCGGTGAGCTTATTTATACCTGGAACGGTACGAAGAAGGGCCATATGACTACTGCTGCAGATGGCATAGCCCTGGGTAAGTGAGACTCAGATCGAGTCATCCTCCTTCCCTGTTACTAACGACAGTTACAGCATCCGGCAACCTGTACTGGGGCGTCCTCGCATCACGTCGCTTTTACTACATATCACAGGAAGTGCTCGTCAACACCACAAAATCCGATGCCGAGATTCTTGCAGCGGTGCAGAACCCAGGCCAGTGCGGATCCGAGCAAGCTGGCTTCTCCGCAGACGACCTAGGCCGCGTGTATATAGCAGCGAGTGAACAGAACGCCATCTACTACGTCGACACGCTAGAATCCCAAGTCAACAGAACGGTCAACGGCAACGCACCTGGTGGTTCTGGTCTAATTCCCGCACAAGACTATGTCGTAAGGACACTAGCTCGTAATGCGATGATTCAACATGCAGATTCCATGGCGATCTTGGACGGGTGGCTGTACTTCTGCACAAATCAGCTGACTTTGGGGCCAAATTATCAGTATAACAACACGGACAAGCGTGTGGGTCCTTTCCGTAGTTTCAGGTTCTGGATTGGAAGGGGGCCAGCGAAGGATTCATGATTGAAATCGATTATCCATGTACTGATTCGAATTCGAGAGAATTCCAAGCGGAGACCAGAATGAAATGAAATGCTGGGTATCATCCGGTAGTCATTGCAAGCCCAAAGCGCCTGCATTGAGTACACGCCCAAAATAAACGCCGTATACAATGCAATGACTTGATGCCTTCAATCAAATTCAATAGGAGGATCCTGCGGAAACCCATATTTATTCACATTCATAGCAGCCCACTCCTTCTGCAGCGCCTTCTTCACGTACTCCTTCCTGTCCTCCTCTGTTCTCATGCTTTTCGGCAGCGTCGACGATGGTCCAGACCCCTTCCCCCAACTACCATTTGTACAGTTCCATACGATTCCCAAATGCTGAGTGATGCGGTTATGCGTTGCAGGCCGCTTGCGCATGTAGCTTGCATCCTGAGCTTTTTCGCCGAGAAGCTTGTAGACGTGGTCGCGCCGCGCAAGGACGTCGGCCTCTGCCACCATAACCGCATTGCCGCCCATGACTTTGTATGCACCGGTTGCAAGGCGAGGGAGGCGCGGGTGGAGGGCGTTGGGTGTAAAGAGGTCGAGCTTAGAGAGGTTGTAGTCTTGGGTGGCATTTGTCATCGTCTGAGAGGGCTATTAGTACCTACTATCTACGAGTTTTGCACTTGTCGCAAGACCTGAAAGGAAGTGGACACAAACCATCTTCGGGAAATGCTCTCTGTCGCATGCGCGACAGCAGGTCAATGAGGGGTATAGAATTGCCGTTCTTTTGCTGAGCTTCTTGCAGAATTGACAGATCTCCGCCAGCCACTTTCTCCGACATGTAAATATCTTGGAAGACTTTCGAGGCGTAATGTTGGCATGTTGCTTCAGCAGACCGCGCGCGTACTCTTCGACGACAGAGTTGAGATGTTTGTTTGTTCCTGCGAGAGCGTTGAGTGAATAGGATATGAGCGTTGGGTCGTAGGTGGGTTCGGTGAAGGAGAGTATGTTGAAGAGAATTTCAGGTGGGAGCGCGTCCAATTGCGACGGCATCTTGATGTTGCAGGGTTCAAGATGTGGAGGATGGGGAGAGTCGCGATGAGGTCACTTAGCGGGGTGGGTGATTGGTTGGCGGAGGCAGAAGCTAAGCTCCACGAAGGCGATCATAATCCGTCCCTTGGCCTCTCACCGAGCCTCTAATTTCCAGTGAGGCACTGCCATGCTAAGAAAAAGCATAGGGAATCACTAATGGCTAGTGCGTTTTTGTCTCCCACCCATATCGACTTTGACAGCAACATCCTCTACATCTCAAGATGCACACCTCGACTTCTGGACCCTCGTCTGGCCCCGTTGTATCGCAAGGCTTTGTAACGAAGCGATATTTTGCTATTCATAGTCGAAATCAGCTCTCTTCCTCCATGGACCGTCTGGCATCGTTGAATCATCAGGCTAACCATGTATGTACAAATGGCTCGAGGCGAATTATATGAAGATCCCGGGTAGAACCGAGCAACCACTCGATAGCATCCAATTACCACCAGAAACAGCGAAGACAGCTTACGCAGCCAATATTAAAATGGATCCAAATCAAAGAGCTCGGTCAGCAGGCCACACAATTATGAGTCTTGTCCAAGGCAGAGTCGAAGATGCTGGCCACATGCCACGCGCGTTGCTCGCGGTAGCCGAGTAAGGGGAAGCCTCTCCGCCCCGAATTCATCTCACCTAGAGCCAGTATCATAAATCCTAGCTTCAGCACAGTTTTTCTGCCACATATCTTACAGATTCTGAGCGTCCCAATACTCAAACTATTGCCCAGCCGTCGAAAAAACAAATCAACTACCGGTCCACACTTTCCAGCCCGCCCGTGATAGACTTGTTCTTACATCCAAATGCAGCAATAAACATTCGATGGGATCCGAATCTATATTACCGAGAATTAAGCTGCGTATCTTCTGGGACCGGGATCAACCATGCGGGCGGTATTACTTGTATACAACATCGTATACTCACCCCGTAATTGTATCCGAAAAGCCGGTCGATGACCGACGAAATTCATTCAAGTTATCAATTCCGGTAATCAAAATTGACGAGCAAGATATCACAACTTCTTTTGTTCGTTCGGCAGTATCATATACCACTGCCCAATACAGTGGTTCAGGGGAACGCATAAGTTGATAAGAAAAGCTGAACCCTGCTACTAAGAAAGGAAGACTTTGATATCCAATCTCACTCTCCACTCGAGCCAGTCAACACGATGCGCCTCTTCTCCGCACTACTCCTCTCCCTAATCGGAGTCGCCATCGCTGCCCCAGCCGGCTCAAAAAAGAACGTCTACCTCGCAACCTGCACAACACGCGGACCCGAATGCAGCATCCCCATCCTCTGCTCCTCCCTAGACAATACTTCTCCGTCCGACACCGCGGCAGCCGAGACCTTCTCCGCAGTAATCTACTACAACGGTCCCGCAAAGTCTCGCTCTAGCCCCACCGACGTCGGCACCGTTTCCTCGCCCTCTCGCCCATGGGAAGGTGCTACTCGTAGAGCGTCGTTGGACATCGCAGGTGCGTTTGAAGGGAAGATCGACGCGGATGCGGCTGCGCTCAGCAAGAGCCAGATCGCGGGGAGTGCGAAGTTGGGGAAAGAAGAGCTGGTGTGCTTCAAGGATGGGGAGGCGACGTTTAAGTTTGGGGAGGGGTTGCTAGCGTTGCGCAGTGTGAATTGTCGGGCGGATTATTGGTGTGGTAGTATTTCTGTGTGAGGTTGCGCCCTGATTAGCATTGAAGGATTATACAATAGATGCAGTAGCAAATATTAACAAGCTCAACATTCACAGCTAGTATGTATACCGAGGTGGGAGTGGAAGACAATGTTCGGGTTGACTTGACCAAGGAGTGATATTGTTAACAAGTCCTTGAATGCTTCCTCCCATGACACTTCTGAACCGCATATTGATCACCTCCACAGCAAGACCTATCCCTACCCAATATCCACTCTCCACCTTGCACCTTCTTGCGCAAGTCCACCCGTTTGACTTGTATCAGTAGTGTTGCAGTTGCTGCATCTGCACCAGCTAAGCTAATCAAAGCCGCCAGCTAGAGTAGGCATGGTGTAAGGGGAGGCGCCCGGGGACCATCCCGCTCGGGTGGTGCTCCATCAACGATGTTAGACTACGTTTCGGCATCGCTTTCGCGGACGAGGGACGCTCAGGTTGGACCATCGAAGACTGCTCTCTTACCACCACAACTGCAATCACCACTGTTCCTTCTCTTGACCAGGACCCTATCCTTCCTTCATCCAACCAACCAAGTGTTCCACCACCAACAGACATTCTCCAAGACTCATGACCAACCATCATTCCATGTATCCATCCAGCCATGTCCATACCGAGTCCAATATCCAACACGTAGGGACCCTGCAGCCTGACCTGCACCCTGTGACTCCATGATGTTCCCGAGGTGGTGCGTTTCGAGCTCAACGTGCACTCATCCGCAGATGAGGAACGCCCAGGAGATCTTGCGATGAGTCCCTCCTGTCCGGTGCCCAGCGCCTGCCTACAGGACAGCTGTTCGTATGCGAAGTGGTCGAGATGGTAATGTGAGGTGTTGTGCGAGCACGATGTCATGATATCGGACAGTTGATCAAGAGCCGGTGCCATGGTAGAGTGTCTGAATGCCTTTGGTGTATGTTGGTGTCTTATCAAGATAGCCCATGTTGTAGGTTGCTGAGTTGAGGTTGAGGTTGATGTTGGACAAGGTCAAAGTGAATGTAGGTATGCGAGACCGAGAGACCGAGGCCAAAGTGTGTCAACACCGTTGATTTTGGACAAAGGTTGAGGTGACATGTTGATGGTAGTGTGTGGCAGGCCGAAGATCAATGTCGACAGGTGGGTGTAGTTGTAATGACATCATACATCGCAACTCTAAGCAAGTCTCTGATCCTGTCAGCAAAAGAAAATACCAAAGGGAGAGAAAGTGTAACATGCTCATGTGGTAGACATTGCCATGCTCAATGCCATGATGAAGGTGTTCAGTGGAGGAGGTGGTTGAGGTGGTTGAGTTGTTGGAAGAAAAGAGTGAGAGAGGCGGGGAGGCGGGGGGTTTATATAGACAGAGGGAGGGCCCCCGGATCAACTCCGGCAGGCCCTTAAGCGAGACCGAAGATCAGGCGGTCGGGTTGCTGCCTATTTGATCTCATGGTGAAGGAGGGTGGGCGTTTGATATTGTGGCGGGGCGGGTCGGGAGCGTAGGTGAAGGCAACTCGGGGCGCGAGATCAGCTTTGAGCACGGACTGGCTGTCGACGACTACGAAGATGAGGTGTCAATCAATCAGGAAGAGCACGCAGAGATATAACGTATAAGCGAACGAAGGTGCCAAAGATTTGCGAATATAAGACGTAGAAATGCAATGAATCTTAGACTTGAACGTGACAACCAACATATCTATGAATCTCCATCGTCGATGAATGCTTGCAGCTTCCTATGCCATGCACGCTAAATAAACAACAGACTGAAAATCAAATGCGTGAAGAGCAAAACACAAAGGGAGGGGGATGAGACTATTAGCCCCGGCTGGGTATCAGTGCATACACGTCCTCCCGTCGGCGGCCTGATCTTGATGATGACTCCATCCATACAACCTCCTACCTCATAGCTCTATAACCTCCTCTGCGCTCAACTCTTGAGGTTCCGCGCTCGCGCCGAACACCTCCTTGATCTCATGCGGATCCATAGTCCCCACAAATGCACGCTTAACGAACGTGAACCATTCCTTCGAGGCATGCTTTCTCTTCTTGTGTTTCTTATGCTTCTTCTTGCCGCCTGTTGTCAGCTCTGCACTGTAGTCTTGCTCGTCGACATTCTCATTGGCGAGCTGTTCTTCTTCATACTCTTCATACTCCTCATCTTCATGCTCGTCATACTCCTCAACATCAGCCGCCTTCGCATCGCCCCGACCGATTTTCCTCGCATACTCAACCCATCGTCTCACAGTGAGATCTTTGAACCCCTTGTCTTTCTTCGTATCATATTCAACCTCATATTCAAACTCTTTCGGGTGTGGTTCTGGTCGCGGTTTCTTGCCCTGATGCTTTCCATGTTTGCCTTCTTTCCAGCTCTTGTTTTCTATTTCGCCGTCTAAGCTAATGGCGATACCAAAGATGGTGTGTGGGGTGAGGTCATTAGTGGATGTTGGGTTGAGAATTGTTTGGTCGTGGGGTTTGGTCGGGTGTTTTAGGCCTTGTTGCGGATGGACGAAGTCGTTGTTAATGTTGGTGAGGTTGGCGAAGTACTGGACGTAGCATGTCCATGTAAACACCTGTGGTGAGTATGCCGGACCTGGCGGTGCAGACTTTGAGGGGCCTTTTGGGACCTTGAACTTGTACTTTCTTGGTCCCTTCTTGTGTTTCTTCCCTCTATGTTTTCTCCTCACCTTGGTGTCGACGTCTCTCAAATACTCTAAGTCATCTAGAAACTCATTGTCGACGACAGAGGGCTGTTCGGATGGCCCTCCTGGAGAGGTCAATTCTTCGTGCACGGATGCGGAGGGCACCAGGACATGTTCTAGACCCGTGATGTTGTACTCAAAGATCCGAAGCGTGGGAAAGTAGTTCGGTACGACACTGGGCGCAACGTGGGTTACAGCATAATTCTCGGCGTATCTGCCTCCGATCTTGTCGAGATATTTCCTTTTCTCACCCTTCCCAGCCTTGCCATCTTTTGCCGGTATCTTGGTTTTGGACCAAAACCATTCCGATATGGAGAAGTTTCCGTACTTTTCAAAAAACGTCTTCGAACGTGTGTTCGACTTTGCAGGTGGTGCTGGAAGCTGTGCCCAAGCTTGCCTAAGATCGAGCAGGTAGTCAGAGGCGGATGCCACCGTGACCTCGCCGTCCTCAAGCAATGCTATCGAATCACTGCTCTCACTCTGCAACGCTGCACTGCTAGCCATCCTTCCCTTCTTCGTATCTTTGTTGATGCTCTCAAAATCTTGCAGCATGAAGTGGTCAATGTTCATGTGCCCGTAGAGACTGCCAACAATGATGTCTCGGTAGCGCTGAACCCACAACGTGTACTTCTGCCAGCATGTCTCGTCCCAGCTTTCTTTGCTATCGACCCGCGCAGGTGGTACGTGGCCCATCAATATAGCCTTCATGCCTCGGTCTCGTAGAATCTGGAGCTGGATGCGCAGCCATTCCATGTGTTCGTAGCCAGGTTCGTGCTTGCTTGCGCAGCCGTCGACGCCGGAGTTTGAGGTGAAGAAGTATATGGTGTTCAAGCTAATGACAGCCAGCTTCCCCGGTATCACCTCGACCGAGAACCATCCTCCCTGCTGAAACTGATGTCTCTGGGCCTCTGGTATGAAATTCCGCCATATATCCAAGTACTTGGTCGTCCACCTATTCGGCCCGTCGAGAAAGATGTTGTGCGGCATAATATCGTTGTTGCCAAAGGTTGGCACTACCGGAATAACAAAGTCGTTTGTAGGCGCATCGTGGCCATCAGGTCGCGCAAAGACCTCGGCAAACTTGGAGACCATGAACTCGTTCTGCTGTATGACTTGCTTCTGCGTACGGGGTATCTTCTCATCGTTGTCGTGGCGCGCCGAGTCGCCTGTCCATATGACAAAGTCTATGTCGTCCTTGATATTGTCGTTTATCCATTTGAACGTCTGATTGATGAGCGAATGGGGGGAATCGCAGCCAGACGTCTCTGCGCCGTAGATGCCAGCGGGTCCATGGTGGCGATGGCAGGCTGCGTCTGCTGTGGTGCTCGAGTACGTCTTGTAGAAGGGATCGGGATGGAGGTCTGGACAGTGCTGTCAGTGGCCGCGCAATACTTGGACATACAGGGAGGGGGAGGAGGGGTCCAACCAACATACCGGTAATGTGTAGGAACCGGCCTGTGAGGCTCCTCCCAGCTGCTGTAGTGCTGCTGGTACTGCTGGTACTTCCCCGGCCGTCTCCTGCATCTCCAGCAGCGCTAGGCGGGGCTCCTCTTGCGCTTCCCCAAAAGAGCAGCCCACAGATAAGCCCTTGTCGCGATTTGACCATCGCGGGCGCAGCGTCGCTCAGCAGCCTTGGAAGAGGAAGAGGTGTGGAGATGGGGGGAACGGATTTGTGGGAGTCGCGCGACTTTGACTAGAGCAGTAACGCACCAGGTACCGTGATGGCGCACGCTGTGGAAGTGGAAGCATGGCGCACGGAAATCCAGTCCTGAGCAAAGCGCACGATCCTCGACGGGCCCTTGTTATTGGGGCGCACCGCCAGATGACATCACCGGCTATGGTATTGCAAAGGCAGCATCTCGTGTGACCTGCCCACGTTCTCTCTTCATCCTTGGGTAATTGTCAAGATAACTAGGCACACAACTACAAGTGGCGGTTATAATTAGGGACCATTCATATACCTCGCGTGACCATGTCTTGTTCTTGGTCATGGGGGACCAACTCGTGTGCTGACAACAGAAGCAACATCAGCAATATTCATCAATCGTGCGTCCACTACAGCGTCATGTCATAGGGCCCAAGTCAGCCTGAGTGATTGATATGTAGCTTGATTGTCATCTTGCAGTACTCCAACTGCAGAGTCGTCCTCATGCGAAACAGTGCTAGAGATATTCTGCCTTCCCCCCTGTACAGCCGCTGCTCCATCTTGATGATATAGAGATGCCACACGGTCCATGCCAGGTGCCGTAAATGCTCGTGCAACGGCCGCCGACCCCACTAGGTTTTTGAGCCATACTATGCGCCGCCCTGTGCGAAGAGACAAACACCAAATCGAACACACCATACCGACAGGTGGTTCATGCTATACACGAAGAAATACTGAAAAAAAAAGAAGTCAGACAGTGCCCGGGACAATCATCTGTCTACTAGTCCAACCGAGCCCGAACACCTACGCTATGCTTGTAGAAAATGTGACCGTATGCCGCCGTGAAATTGAAAACGCCCATATGCAGCATGCTAGAGATTTTGACCATATTGAAACTTGTGCTACACAATTCACGAGGAACCGTTCTTTTGCCCGTTGGTCGATGGCGTGCCCGCGCCCGGCTTTTCCGAGCTCAGCATCTTCTGGTACATCCCTTTGATTGCAGGGACGGTGACACTTTGACGGGGCCAGTAGTTATTGACCGTGAATGCCCTATGGAATGAATTAGCAACATGTCAATCACAACGTGCGTGGCGAAAACTTACCACAGGCGCTCCTCGAGCTCTGCGTTATCGCGCGTCTCTGCGCGGATAAAATTGCCAATGGCAATCAACTCCACCTTGAGCACCTTGACCATGGCATCTTTCTGCGGATAATTCTTCGGTGTCGCCTTTTTAAGCCGGCTAAGATTATCGCGTACAGGTCGGAGCCGTCGCTCGACAAAGTCCTCGGGCTTCTTCTCCTTCAGCTTGGGCGTCTCCACGCCGCGATTGACACCGTGACTTTGGCTATGCGAGCGTGGGCGTTCTTCCGAAAGACGTGATCGGTCGTCCTTGGGGCGCGCTCTATCCATATCTCCACTAGCTTTGCGTCGAACTTCTGGTGTGCCGTTCCGGTCCGAATGCTGAGGACGCCGATCAATGCTAACCCGCTCGTTGCGGTACTCCTTGCGGTGAGTATCCGAGGGTCTGTATTGGTCGCTATGTCGTGGCCGGTCGTGCGAACTCTTCTCGTACTGCCGGCTGTCAGGTCGGCTATCCGCGTGCCGGCTTTCACTGTTGCTATGTGTACGCTGCACAGGCCTCTCCGAATCTCGTGAGGCGACTTTGCGCACCAGACCAGATGGCGCTGGACTGGCAGAAACGCTTGATGCCTTCTCTGGCCGACGGGCAACGTTCAAGTGGTGCTTCTTGTTGTTGCGATGATGGTTCTCCATGAGACGTTTAGCGTTGGGATCTATGCCCGCCTTGTCCTTGAGGACGGTCAGTAGGTAGTTGGCTCTTCGAACCAGATGGACCGCGCCAGGAGACTTTGCGTTCTTTTCCTCCGTCTTGGTGCGTTCTTCTTTCTTGTCGACACGGTGCTCCTCAAGGAAGAACTTGTCAGTCAGGCCAAGGTCTTGGTCGTCACGAATCTGAACCCAAGCTCCGTAACCGTGACGGAAGATGCCGATGCAGAGCATGCCATCCTCTCGCGCGCCCCAAGGACAGGAGTAGCTTGCGGGTTTGACTGCGTCTGGTATGCGGAAGTTGTGCCAATCAGCGACAGCGTCAATGGCCTCTTTGAGGAGACGCATTTCGATGGGTCGATCAATGATGGTCTCGGCGTTCAACTTCTTTACCATACCAAAGTCGAAAAGGACGGCTTTTTTGTCCTTCTTCGTGAGAGGGCGGTTCGCTTCAAGCTCGAGATTCTTCAGTCGCGTATGCTCTGCCTTGACGAGCTTTTGGCTTTCAGAGATGACGTCGCCCAGGGTAGTCTTGACAATATTGAGGTCACGACCCACCAATCTTGCGGCGCGAAGCATCTCGTCGGCGCGATCCTCGAGTGAGCCATAACGTTCATAGGCACGTACAAGATTGCGAGTTTCCTTTGTGTTGAGAGGACGCTTTGGATCGCGCTTGACGTCCTCATCCTCAGAGGGCTCGTCGTCATCAACGTCGATTCTTGTAGCCTCAAGAGCCCGCTTCTTTGCAGCTCGTTGCTCTCGTGCACTTGCCGCAGCGGCCTTGCGCTTTCTCGGTGCGCTCTCTTCAAGCAGTTTCTGGGTTTCCTCCTCCTCCTTTCGCAGCTGGATGTCTGCTTTGACTGCATTAAGCTCCTCTTTCGGAATGATGTCATCCCACTCGAGATCAATCTTGACGTCTGTGTACTCGAAGTTCTTGAGAAACTCTTCACCACCGTCAGAAGTGAGACCTGCCGCCTGCTCCGTCTTGTGTTCTTCGGCATTTTCAAGCACAGAGTCGATATCGAGCTCCTCAAGCTTCTTCTGGTTTCCAGATTGCTCGAACATCTTTTGACCACGGCGCTTGAGGATGTTGTTGATATCGTCGGCAGAGTTCGGCTCGGCCGCAGCGCGGCTCATCTTATCGTTGAGTTCTTTTTGCTGGCGATCGGTCACACCACGCTGAATAGTGATGAACTCAAGCATACGCTTATTGCGAGCGCGCTCTAGGATCTCCTCCTCTATCGTGTCCTTTGACACAAGGCGGTACACGCTTACCGGCTTTGTCTGCCCAATTCGATGCGCTCGTGCCATGGCTTGCAAGTCGGCTTGAGGGTTCCAGTCTGAATCAAAGATAACGACCGTATCTGCAGTCATCAGATTGATGCCGAGGCCACCAGCCCTTGTGGATAGTAAGAAGCAGTAGTCATCACTTCCGGGTGCGTTGAAGTGGTCAATGGCGATCTTCCTATCGCTAGCGGGGACGGTACCATCCAAGCGCTGGAAGGAGTAGTTGCGCAATTTGAGGTAGTCAGTCAAGATGTCCAACATGTGAACCATCTGACTAAAGATGAGGACGCGGTGACCGTCTGCTTTGAGTTTGCCAAGAAGGCGATCCAGCAGCATCATCTTTCCACTCGTAGTGATGAGGGCCTTCAAAGTTTCGTCTTTGGTAGCATCCTCCTTCAAAAACTTGGCCTCAGCGTTCGGGAAAAGTAGAGCGTGGTTGCTGGCCTTCTTGAGTTCCATGACGATATTCAAGAGTGATTGCTTGTGACCAGAGCCACCATCGTTGAGAGCTTCGTAGTTGCGTGTGAGAATGTTCTTGTAATATTCCAGCTGAATGTCAGACAACTCGACGCGCAATATCTTCTCAGATTTGGGAGGTAGATCGTTTTCTACCTTCTCCTTGGTACGCCGAATCATGTAGGGTTGGATGGCTGCACTGAGCTCGGCAAGCTTGTAACTAGCATCCTCTGAAGCAAGATCGACATTCTCATCGACAGAGATCTTGCCAGGCATGAGGAAGTCCATTAGGGCAGAAAGTTCCCCGAGCGTGTTTTGGATAGGAGTACCGGTGATCAGAAGGCGACTAGGAGCGCTGAAACCTAGAAGCTTCTCATAGAGTTGCGAGTCGCGATTCTTCAGCCGGTGGGCCTCGTCGACAGCAAGAAACTGCCATTTGATGCTAGACAGAAACTGCCAATCGGCAAGAACGTACTCGTACGTGGTCAACAGGACGTTGAACTTGATCCTTTTTGGGTTTCCATCGATGAGAAGCTCCTTTTCTCGTATGGTACTTCGAGCATCCTCCCTGCCGGTATAGATGACATAATTCACGTCTGGCGTCCAGTTGTTGAAGGTGTCGGCCCAAGCAGGCATAGTTGACAGAGGAACTACGCAAATGAAGGGACCATCCTGTCGCCGATCATGCCGCAGCCAGTTCATAAACGCAACGGTCTGCACGGTTTTGCCGAGGCCCATCTCGTCGGCCAGAATGACATTGGTCCCTCTACACCAGTTGTGTGCCAAAAAATTCACTCCTTGGAGTTGGAAGGCCCTTAGCTTGCCGTACTGAATGTAATCAGGCTGCTCATCTAGCTTGACAAATTTCCTCCGAGTGTTAAGGTTCGATTCGCGGGTGTCTGAGGAGGGTCGATTCGACGAGCGATCAAGGAAGCGGTCGATCTCGGATTGTGATAAGCGGCTCACAAGAGAGGCAGGCTCCCAAGTGCAGAACTCATAAGTCAAGCCTTTCCCTGTTACATGGTTAGGTAATCCGAATAGGGGCTGGGTGTTGGGCAGACTTACACTTGACGTAGTAGTCCGTCTCGTCTTCGCCGTCTCGCGAGTCGATGACACGCTCGACGACATGGAAGTCAAGTTGGCTCTCGCGCTCAGCCTCACGCGCGACCATGTGCTGCTCGAATTCTTCCGGCTCCTTCTTCTTGCGTGCATAGAAGTACAAGTCGCTCATGACAGGACCCTTGAAGTAGTTGTCCAGCTTTCGCCAGCCCTTGTAAGTAGCTGCATTCTGGTAGTCCTCCCATGTAGAGTGGTAGTGGGCCTTATCCTGCCATTTGATCTATTGATACTGAGTTAGTATGCAGGGCTGTGAAAGATGTCGAAGGATGCGCTTACCAGGTATTCGAAATCTTTCTTCTGGGCGTAGTAAGGATCAAGTTCTGGGAAGCGTTAGCAAGTGAAGGCACCTAATGGCGCTTGTAGTACCTGTTCCATCCCTCGGTCGGTGATCCAAAATCTTGTCGATGATGGGGCCAGTCTCTTCCGTCGCAGTCACCCAGTAGCTCGGCGTTGTTTCGTCGTCATCTTCCTCGAAGGGATCTTCTTCCTCGTCTTCATTGTAGTTTGTGACTTGCGCTGTGCGACGAGCAGAGAATCGTACCTCAGCCTGAGAGGGAGGTAGATGGCCCTCAGCTACGAGATGCTGACGTTGGCGTTCCTTCTTGGTCGGGATGTTTCTGCGGGCGCCAACGTAGCCATCTGACTCGGAGTCGGAGTTGGTCGACCTAAATACAGGTGTCGGTTGGTTTGAGGCTAGGTGAAAGGGTTAGTACAGATGGAGAAAAAAGATGGACGGATGAGCAAACTTTTACGCGAGGCTGTCCTCTGTCGCTTGCGAGGCTGGTCAGAACCAGAATCATCCTCCTCATCACTGCTATCGACCTGTGGAGCATTAACAACGAGTGTGTCACCGACAAAGGGTGACTTACGACACGACGACTAGGGCGGGCACGACCCTGGGGCACAGTTAGCTCAAGCACGCGAAGATGGAAGGGTGTCACATACGCTGCGACGCAGACCATATAGTTCGGGATTCTGTGTTATATAGTCGTCCTTGTCTGCGCTTGCTTTCCGCTTCAGTGGTCTGTCCGACTCCTGCGACACAGAGCTGCGGGCGCGGTCGCTCTCTGCGTGGTCGGATGGCGGTGAGTCAGAGTCGTAATCGCCGTCTGGCTCGCCCTCGGCGTCCACATCCTCAGACGAGTCTGAAGCGACTGCCATGACCTCATCTTCGTCGTATTCCTCGCCCGGCGCGTCGGCATCGGAGGATGGATCGACTGCGGCAAGCTCTTTGGCGTCGGACAGATCGCTGTCGCTGTGCTGGGACGGGCTGTTTGCAGACGTCATGTGAACCGCGAGAGGTGACAAATGACCATTCGTGTAGGGTAGAGAGGCGACATGGCCCGATGTAGAGGGCATCACGATGGACGCGGCTGTGGGAGATGGTCAGCACGATATCTCAGCAATCCCAAGGCCGCAGAGGGTGAAAGCGGGTGCGTTGGATAGAGCAAAACTACGCGATCCAGAACACGCGCCCAGCGACTAGAATCGTGGGGAAGGGCCAGAGCAATGGAGGTCTGATGACATGCGTCCAAGATCGATGGCTGCTTGATGGAAGAAGGGCGGTCGAGCGGTCGAGGGCCGGAGCAGAGCAGCACGACTATAACGAGTGGCAGAGGCCCCGTAGAAGCGACCAGGACGCAGCGGATGGGCGTACTAGGGGTGCAAGACGGGCTGCTGGATGCATCGACGCAGAAGCGTGATGGATAGATGGACTTGAGCGAGGCCGGCCGTTGGAGAAGGCAGCAGGCGTGGGCAGGCAAAGGAAGGCGAGAGGAAGTTCAAGAGGGAGGGTACTCACAGTCCATAGCTGCATACTCTCCGTGCAGGGAGTGGGGTATCTTTGGGTGGACGGGCGTGGTGTGGGTGGTGGTGAGGGTTGTGGAGGTTCCTTAGACGGACTTGGGTGCAATGGCAGCCCTTGTGCTTGTGCCTGTGCCCTTAGCGCACACAGCCGCAAGCCCTCGTCGCCTCGCCAATCAGAGCGCGGCCGACTTGCTTACCGCGCCGTGAATGCTCCCCCCCAACCTTGGTTGATTGATTGAAGAAAAGGGTTGCGCTGCCATTTTCTCCACGGTCCTCTCTCAATCCTTGTTACCGTTGCTGGAGACTCCCACGCTGCCAAAACCGCCTGACCTACTCGACTGGCTGCGCGTGCCCTGTCTGCCTGCCCAAGTGCGTCTTCATACGTCGAGTCCCACTGCCGCACTTTATCCTCAAAATTCCCGCCTGCGAATCCGACCAGCACTTCGTCCACAGCCTCAGCAACCGCCACCATGTCTGACAAGCTCACCCGGTATGCCAAACCCCCCTTACAGACCCCCTATGCATCTTGCGACTGACGTCTCCTAGTATTGCTATTGTCAACTCCGACAAGGTACCCCACTACCCCTCCACACAAAATTTTGGACGTGGCTAACCTGAGGATGTTCGCCATGACAGTGCAAACCAAAGGTACGAAGCACCCCCTCCACACACACTCGCACACTCCGCTGACACGCCACAGAAATGCCGGCAAGAGTGCAAGAAGTCCTGCCCCGTGGTCCGCACCGGCAAGCTGTGCATCGAAGTCGACGGCTCCTCCAAGATCGCCTTCATCTCCGAGCGCCTCTGCATTGGATGCGGTATCTGCCCTAAGAAATGCCCCTTCGACGCCATCAACATCATCAACTTGCCCACGAACCTCGAGACCCAAGTCACACATCGATACTCGGCGAACAGCTTCAAACTACACAGGCTGCCCATGCCCCGGCCGGGCCAGGTCCTGGGTCTCGTAGGCACAAACGGTATTGGCAAGAGCACGGCGCTGAAGATTCTGAGTGGCAAGCTAAAGCCCAATCTGGGACGCTACGATAACCCCCCAGACTGGGAGGAGATCTTGAAGCACTTCCGTGGATCCGAACTCCAGAGTAAGAGGCGTGCAAATCTCAAATCATGCCACCTCAACTGACACTGCGCAGACTACTTCACAAAGGTCCTCGAAGACAACCTCAAGGCCGTCGTCAAGCCCCAGTATGTCGATCAGATTCCAAAGGCCATCAAGGGAACCGACAGGGCCGTCGGCAAGCTCATCCAGTCTCGGTCTCAGATGGAGAACCTCGACGAGATGATTGACGAGCTGGAGCTGAGACATATCTTTGACCGAGACGTTAAACTCCTGTCGGGTGGAGAGCTGCAGCGTTTTGCCATCGCCCTCGTCTGTGTCCAGCAAGCCGACGTGTACATGTTCGACGAGCCATCCTCTTTCCTCGATGTCAAGCAGCGTCTCGCCGCCGCCCGAAAGATCCGCAGCTTGCTGCGCCCTGACGACTACGTCATTGTCGTTGAGCACGACTTGTCCGTCTTGGACTATCTTTCCGACTTCATCTGTGTTCTCTACGGAAAGCCAGCTGTCTACGGTGTCG
Organism: Cucurbitaria berberidis CBS 394.84; assembly: GCF_010015615.1. Classification (NCBI taxonomy): domain Eukaryota; kingdom Fungi; phylum Ascomycota; class Dothideomycetes; order Pleosporales; family Cucurbitariaceae; genus Cucurbitaria; species Cucurbitaria berberidis. The sequence continues at coordinate 979,735 of NW_024468940.1, read as the reverse complement.
TCACCCTGCCAGCATCCGTCCGAGAAGGTATCAATATTTTCCTCGATGGCAACATCCCCACTGAGAATCTGCGCTTCCGCGAAGAGTCGCTTCAGTTCCGCATTGCTGAAGCTGGCGACGATTATTTGATCGACCACTCCCGTGGCTACTCATATCCTGCCATGCAGAAGACCATGGGCGACTTTCACCTCAGCGTTGAAACTGGCAACTTTACCGATTCCGAAATCATCGTGATGATGGGCGAGAACGGCACTGGCAAGACCACTTTCTGCAAGATGCTCGCTGGCGCGCTACAGCCTGACGGTGATACTAAGATCCCCAAGATGAGCATTAGCATGAAGCCCCAGACGATTACACCTAGGTTCACGGGTACCGTCCGCCAGTTGTTCTTCAAGAAGATCAAGACTGCCTTCTTGAGCCCGCAGTTCCAGACCGATGTCTACAAGCCCCTCAAGATGGACGACTTCATCGACCAGGAGGTTCAGAACCTTTCTGGTGGTGAGTTGCAGCGTGTCGCTATTGTCCTCGCTCTTGGTATCCCGGCCGACATTTACCTCATCGATGAGCCCAGTGCGTACCTCGACTCTGAGCAGCGTATCGTCGCATCTCGCGTCATCAAGCGCTTCATCATGCATTCTAAGAAGACTGCATTCGTCGTCGAGCACGATTTCATCATGGCTACCTACCTCGCTGACCGTGTCATCGTCTTCGACGGCCAACCTGCTGTCGACGCGCGTGCCAATGCGCCCGAGTCTCTCCTCACTGGCTGTAACTCGTTTTTGAAGAATTTGGACGTCACTTTCCGTCGTGACCCCAACTCTTTCCGTCCCCGTATCAATAAGGACAAGTCCCAGCTCGACCAGGACCAGAAGTTGAGCGGGAATTACTTCTTCTTGGAAGATGATAGTTGAAAAGGTTTTCGATAAGCAAGACACGCCGCCATCGCAGCGCCGCCCGAACGGGCACGTGAGGACGGGCACGACGAAGAAAGGCAATAAGAAGCGGGGTCTGAGGAATCGTTCAGCCGGCCTTCTAGATGAAGAGGGGGTTCTGGATGAGGAAGACGAGAAGGAGAACCGGCCCCAAAGCGGCGGTTGACCTCCTGGGTTGATTGTTCACACGCCGCCTCAAGTAGGCGGCATGGGAAAGATGCAAGAACAGTCAACCCGGGTCAAGCTAGGTGACCGCCGTAGCCTTTGAGCCCTCGCCGGTGATACTACACACTCTGTGTGAAAAGTTTAGGGGGGCCTCGAGCCTGCCCATTAGCTACTCTTCCCGTTCTCAATAAGCAAAGTAGCGTGAATTGAATCTATAGGATGTAATGAACTCTTCATAATTATAAATAATTAGGCGAATCTTCGCATCCCTACTTTGTGCATCGTCGTCGCGCCTCCCATAGTGAGATGCAAAAATTGCTCATGTAAGTGAACGATACCTCATGCCCGTTCAGTTTCCCTACACAATAGAAGATTAAGCCGACAATCGACGCGACGACCAAGCACTAGCATGCTCGGCTTAGCCATCAAACCCCACATCGTCAAGTAACAGTACATCAGAATCAGTGCTTAGCTAGTAAGCGGCTGACACCTGTTACGTGCAATCTGCACGTTTCTCTTCACGACGACATGGATCAATGAAGAAAGACACATGAGATGCACTCAAGAAGATTGCTTTGTAGATAAACTCGTATTCATCTTGTTCAATCCGGGAAAAACAACTACCCAGCTATGGACTTCAGTCCCTCACACCAAGGAAAAGGAAAAGACGGGTATCGATGCCCAGAAAATCCAATTTCAGGAAAGGGGGTATAAATGTATGAACGTTTTCCCAATAAGCGCCCGCAATGCTATGCTTGACAAAGGAGAAAAAAATGCATAGTAGAAAGTGGACAAGGCGCGCAGGCCTAGCTAGGGGGGAGAAGAGGGACCAGTAGGTGGCTTGTTCAACTCAAGCACGCCAGAGACACTCTTCCTCCATGGGCATCGGCGTCCTCTCCGTCAACTCCAATTTCCCATTCAACTCCTCGGCATTCTCTTCTTCTTCACTTCTCATGCTCGCACTGCTCAGCGGTGTCCGCATAGGACCAGTATGCAGCGACAATTCGGCATCGAGACTTGCTGATATAGACTTTGCATCATCTTGCTGTGCTAGTGCGGCCGTCGCTGCTTCGTCCGTGGAGGTGCTGGCCCTTTTCTTCGCGCGCTCGAGCCGTGCTTCTGCTCGCTGCCTCATGAGTTCCTCTTCGTGAGCGACGGCGCGTGCACGCCGCTCTTCGACGTCTTTGCGTTTGATGACTTTTCCGAGAGCGTCCGAGGCTTGGATCAGGCCGTCGATACTGATGGCGTGGTTGGTCATTTGATGATTGATATAGTGGTAGACGCCAGCCGGGGTATCGCATTGTAGGAGAGCCTTCTCATTCAACTTGAGTAGGGCAAGAGCGATTTGGAAGAGAAAGGTGGAACCGTCGTGCATGCAGAGCACTACGTCCCAGACTCGGAATAGCGCTTCTGCGGAGAGGCAGTCTGTGAAGACAGACAAGAACCACTGGAATGTCAAAGCCTCCAGTTCAATCTCCAATTCGTCAAGATGAGCAGATAATCTAGGAAGAAGTTCGCCAACGTAAGAGCGCAGAACAGACTGATCTGCGCGAGACGTCAGAAGGTGCTGGTCGTAGTAGTGTTGCGGTAAGATATCTTCTATCATAGTAGCGAGAACCCAGAAAGCGTCTTCTTCAGTTGGCATGATGAGAAGGAGGCATGCTGTGATGAGATTCATGCCTTGACAGTACCCGACTTCTGGGTTGCGGCGCGAGTAAGCGAGAAGCACTTCGTTCAACTTTTGCACACCGGGGCCAGTGCGGAAGAAGATGTTGTCAGTGAGCGTACGTGTGATATCCATCTGAATCTGGGACGCGATTATAGGATCATCTTCGCCGTTGTTGACTAGATCTTGGTAGTAGCCTGGTATGCGAAGCGTGGCCGCACCGCTTGCCTCAGCCCAGACCTTCGCTCTCATCTGGACTGGGATACCACCGAGGACGAGACGGCGGATCTCCTGCCATTTGGCTCGCCCGACCTTACCCTTGTTGCCCAAGCCTGCTATGCCAATTAACTCCCCGTCCGCGAGGAAGGTTTCCGGCATGGCAAGACCCTTGGATCCACCTTCGCCAGTGCTAGAGATATTTCCTTCACGCTTGTTCTGAGCACGCACTTTGCGCAGAAACTCATTCCACTTGATGGTTCTCTCTTTCTGAAGGTTGTCGTGTAGCTCGCTCATTTGATCCAGCAATGACTTGACTGGGTCGATTTGAGGTGGATACGGGCTTATGGGTGTAGATGGGCCTGGTGAGTTGGTTGTGACAGAAAGTTCTGCATTGCTTGACAAGATACGCGATGGGGAAGGCTCGGGGTTGGTGCTTGACGCTGGTACAGATCCTCGCTTTGTCAGAGTAATTTGGCTTTGGCCAATCTTCGGAGTTGAGGTCTCAGTCTCCGGTAATTCGACGGTCGTGATAGGTGCTGAAGACGGGGTGTGGGAGAGCAGCTCTGTGGGGTGGGTCGCCAGCTTCAGGTAGTCTGCCCAGGTTTTCGTCGGCGGTTTACCATTTTGCTCATCAGAGCTAGAACTAGACGGCCTCGTGGCAGCACCATTAAGGTCGGAGACATTATTGGCGTCATCGACCTCTTCCAGTCCACTAAGCCTGTTGAGCACTGATCTACCATCACCCAAAGACTCGACGTTGCTGTTTCGCTTTTGCTTGACCATTTCAGCCGCTGCCTCACTCTGTCTCTTCTTTCGACGCTGATCGTATATGAAACCGAATCTATCAGTTAGATACTCGCTGCTTGCAGTGAATCTGTTGTGATGCTGTACGAGTGTGGGTGGACGAGACTCTTCAGGCAGTATCCGATCCATCTCCACGGGGCCTAGATTGCTTATACCACGATTGGGAGGGCCAGGACCAACACTGCCAGAGGTATTCTTTGGCGGCTCCGTAGAGATACTTTTGATAGTTCCGTTTGGTCCTAGAGCTCGGCCACGTCTTTGTGTGGCTACCAAGGCTGATTTTGCAGATTGAGCAGTCCTCGTGGAATCCATAGATGGTGTACGATCTGCGGCGTCTGAAGCGGTGGACTTGCGCCCTCGTACTGTGTTGGCTTTGTTGGCGTTTGCTGAACTGTTTCCCGCTACCATCTTCAACGCCCAGTTCGTGAGCGATACTGAAGAGGACCGACGTTCTAGGGGTGGATCCTGGCTATGAAGTCTTCGTAAAGCGGGCACGGCACCGGTAGGAGGTACGAAGAGATCATTTACAAGTGCCTTTCGGGGTGGCTTCGCTCCGCTCGACGCGCGCGACCTTGTCTGTTCTGCAAGGCCCTCTGCACCTCTGTCAACCAAGCTCGCAACAGAGGGGGCTCTGCTGCTTTTCCTACTCGTCCCATTCCAAATGTAGCTCTTCCAGTTGGGCCTTGTTGTATCAGTGGGTGTGTCTGATGTAACTGAGTTGATCGACATGACTTCGGCATGTGGCACAGCCTTTCCAGAGTCGATGCCCAGCGCGTCAGGATGCTCGGCCACCTCATCCTCCATGGCTCGTGCAAGCCTGTCCTCCATAGGGTCATCGGGATGCAGCCCAGCTAGTGCACTATCGCCCCTTGTTCTGGGCTTGGTGAGCCCGTTGGTTTGCTCTTTACTCTTCTCCAATTCTCGTAGTCTGTTCTCGATGTCCATATTAGACACTTCGCATTCTTGTAGCATTCTCCTTAGTATCCTCTCGCGCTCCTCTGCTCTTCTCCGCAATGCCGTAATCTGCGCATCTCGCTGCGCCAGGTCCCCAGCCAACTGCCTGACCAGGGTAATGGCGCCCGTCTGCCCCAGCGCATCCTTGATATTCTCGTCGCTCGCAAAATGCAGGCTGCCCGGTACTTTTGCTGGTTCTGCTGGCGTGTCATCGAAGAGGGCAGACCGATCCTTTCCTGAAGAAGCAGCTACTAGTGTTCCCACAATCTGTTGTGTTGACTTGGTCACCTTCCGCACCGTAGAGGTAGGAGCGGCGTTCTTTCCGAGCTCTGGTGGCGGAACGGCTCTGACAGTGTCTGGCGACGCAGTGGGTCTATTCTCTGCACTCTTGGCCGTCTCGTCTGGAGCTGGCGTAGAGCGAAACCAGCCGTTGATGCGTGACTGTACTGGAGAGGCCTCTGGACTAGGCGAGAGCGAGGGGAACGAGGTGAGGCTCTTGGTGTCGTCGCCAGGCGAGGGCGCGCGACTGCGGCTGCGGCTCAAGGATGCATTCGAGCTGCGTTTCGACGGTCGTACGCGCTGGATGCTGCGGTTGCGAGGGTTCGACACGGTTGAGTTCTGCGAAGCAGTGCGCACGAGATCAGCGGCGCGCGGTGTCTCGATGGCCGCCATGTCAGGTAAAGGCGACTAGGGGCGCATACATGCGTGTGGTTATGGATCAAGACACGTGAGGTAAAAGTAGTATTGATGTTGGGGGGAAAGCTGCGTTCTGCGGCGTAGTGGTCGCTGTGTTTGTGCGCATCGGCTGCACGTCTACCTACACATATGTGTGGGACAGGCTGCGTCATACACGGCCCTGGGCGAAGCGGAAGTCTGACTGCCTACTACTTGTCGTCCATGTGAGAAATTGAGCAGGACCAGCAGAAATGGCGCGTGTCAGGGGTAAACACTGCGAGCCCACATTAACGGGTACCAAGGGGCACAGGCACGAACGAGTCTTGGACGTGCATGTTCGTTAGAATGACTTTGGACTTTGGCATGAACAAGCATTCATTCCGGCGCACCGCTAGCCCCCGGTCCGCTGGGCGCGCAGGCCATGGCAGCCCTCCTCCTATCAACCACGACCGATATCCTGACGGCTACTAATTAATCAACCTGGAACATGTTTTGCCAGAGCGATGCCTGTTACCGACGAGGAAGCTGCGCTGGCGGCGATTGCGACGCTGGACGAGCTCTCCGCTGAACAGCAGGAAGCATTGCGCGCTATCAACACTATACTCCACAACGGAGAGCCTTTTATTGACATTCACGAGTTGATAAACCACTACAATGTACTGTACTTTCGGAAGCTTCTGTTATCCCGCGTACAAGTGTTATGGTCGCCACGATTGACTCTGTAAGCCGACCTCTACTGAGCTTTCTACTATGCGCCGCAGCAGGTCTAGATCCTGCGACCGTCTCATTTACCACGATCTGAATAGGGTCTCAGATACCCGAATGCTTTAGACCGCTTGTACCAAATATCGACTAACAAATAGTTTTAGTTGTGCGGGAATTTGCGAACTTTCCAAAGACGCCTCCACTGGCAAGTTCACACGCATCCGTCTGAAGCTTAGCACACCTCTGTTGCAGTATCGCCCGCGACCTGACACCATCAATACGTTACTCCACGAGGCGATACACGCTTACTTCTTCATCACAACGTCGTGGAAACACTCGCGAGGAGATGATGGCACGGGTCATGGCGTTGGGTTTCAACTGCTTGCGGACGCTATCAACAACCACGGCAGTTACCAGGTTACCATCTACCACACGTTTCACGATGAAGTCGAGAGCTACCGCACACATGTGTGGCAGTGTGACGGACCGTGTAAGGTTCAACCGCCCTACTTTGGCCTCGTGAAGCGAAGTATGAATCGAGCCCCTGGCAAGTCCGACAGCTGGTGGTCGAGACATGAGGCTGAGTGCGGAGGGAACTATACCAAGACCCAGGAGCCAGTGCCCACGAAGAAGCAGTTGGAAGCTATGAGCGGCAAGGAACGTGCAGGGAGACAGAAAAACAAACTGGATAGCTGGGTTAAGGTAGGAACCAAGAAGCGTGCCGAACCGGATGGTAACACGTTTGAACGGCCCATTGACGTCGATGGCGAGCGTCAAATCTCGATCGAGACCCAGAGTGCAACGAAAAAAGTAGCAACAACTATGATCGAGGATGTTGTAGGGTCAGAATCGTCATTCACAAGCTCTCGAGCAGGCCAGAAAAAACGGCCCCTTCCAAAAGATGATGCTCCTGACTTGAGCATTGAAAAGAAATTACTGGTCGAATGTCCGATATGTAATCTTCGAATAGCAGAATCAGATATCAATGAGCACCTGGATCTGGTGCATTCCTAGATTACGTCTTTAAATCTTTCACAGTATTCGCATTGAATATAACGAGGGGTCTGGCCAAGAAGGATAGCGACCAGGCATTCGGTGGCCCTTGCAATTCAAGAGGGATCTACTATAAAGGATAGTCAAGGTATACTAGCTCCCGTGCGGTAACCAAACGATGCGGAAGATGCCAAGAATAAAATGCTTGCCCATGGTTCAATTACGTCATTGGCGAAGCGTCTGGTAGGCGATATATGACTTAGTAGAGCGCGTTTCAACAGCAATATTCCTACCATGGCCTCTTATATTGCAGCATCGCCATTCCTAGGTCTGCCACGAGAGCTTCGCTACGAAATATACGAGTATCTCTGCGGCACAGAGCCCCGTTCTTATCCCTTCAAAGCGCCGCCAATCGCATCCTTCGACCAAACGCCTCCCCCAACAAACCTGCAACTCACCTGCCGCTACATCTATGAAGAAATACGTACCTACTTCCATGGAAGAGTTACTCTCCGCTTTGTCACACGGTCATTCTCACAAGAAACGCGCAATCACATCCACTCTCTCGCCCTCACTGCAATTCGACAAGCGAAGAAGGTGGAATTAGTGCTAGTTTGGGATATTCCTCTTGGGTTGGTTGAAACAGAATGGGGTAAGTGGCCATGGGCTATGAATGGATGGCTCGATGAGCAGGTCAGTTTGCTGCTAGATGAGGGCAAGAACTTGGAGTCTGTGGTCGTTTCTATAAGAGATGTTTCGGAAAATGTAGATTGGGAGAAGAAAACCATGATACTAAAGCCCTTGAGCAAGTTGAAGGCGAGGGTGAGGTTTCAGTCAGGAGAAATTACGGCTGCTGATAGGGAAGAGGAGGCGTTGAGGGGGCACCTTGGAAAGTATTTGAGGGACTTGAATAAGCGACGTTACTGAAGTTCGAGTGCTTTTGTTACAACGAAATACGAACCTACCATATTGGGCATAAGGGTGGTTGGTGTGGATTACTGCGGGCTTACATTTGGAGAGATGTGCCGGGGTGGCTTCTGCGCATACGCTGCGGCTGAATAAACAGCACAGGTCGTGTCGTACACTCCACCAGGGACTCTACCGAGAGAGTCGCATCTTCATCTTACGAGAAAACGCAATTTTTTCCATGTCCCCTCTACAAAATTATCTCGTGGTATGGTTTTGGAGACAGAATTGTGATACTTGCCCAATTAGGCAAGTTGGTAAGCCACGGGACAATCCTTCTGCACCTTGCTCCAGGCTGGACGAACCTCACGCTTCACTTGCTGCAGCTCTTCTTTTTCTCCCTTCGCCACCCTATGACATGGTAGTTAGAGTCACAACACTGCACAGCCATCTGCGAGCGTGTTCGGAAATACTAGCAAGTGAGACCTTCTGCCTGAACGCGACTAATAAGGGACGCGTGACCAGCCACATGTGCACATACGACACATAGCTATTGATGGCCACCGCACGGGTTCGCATCACCGGCACTTATGCCTAAGGGCCACTGTTAAACAAAATCGTTGCTAACCCGTCAACATACCAAACGCTACTAATGCACCAACTTCTCCAACATAATTGTCCTAGCTATGGCAGGTCCTTTCCGACCCGCCTCAGCTCCAGAGGACCTCCCGACATACTACCATGATTTAGGCGACGAGAATGTTCAACACTGCTTCCGCAACTTCGATCTTGATCGCAACTTTGACCAGTTTGACCGACAGACACGGAACCCCAGGAGCAGCAACTTCTGTCTGGACTTTGGCGAAGACGATGCCTACTGTGCTTTTGATCTCGATGCACGTTCGTACTCAAGGTTGCTTTCGTCACCGAGGCCACAGCATTTGCACACTCGATGGATCAACATCTGGTTGCCTTATAATCAAAAGGATCTAATCCGCACCCTAGCCCGTCACTTCGACTTCACGCCGCGTTTGTTAGGAACGATGCGAAGTGACCCCGTGCCGCCGCGATCTCAATCGTTGCATAAGAAAAAGAGCTCTTCAACGCTGAGATCTCGTCTCTCACACAAGTCGAACAAGTCAGAGTCTATCAAAGCCAGGGCCAGGGAGGCGAATCAAGCCTCTCTGGATTCAGAGGAGAGTATCGGGATGTCGGAGATGATGCACTCCACGCAGCTTGAGATGGTACGCGATCTCAACCATTACCAGTTGGTTGACGATGTATGGCATTGGTCGACCGTGGATTGGGGTCGAAGATGTAAGTCGGACCTCGACGTAACTTGACATGTACTAATAACGCATAGTCGTGTCCATCGGCTATAACTCATTGCACAACGTACGCACTAAGCAAGTAGACGAGGGACCAGAGGATGCAGATAGAAGTCAGGACATGCCTCATGGCAAGCGCGTCTGGTATAAAATTTAATGTTCGAGTCACAGGTGAAAGGTGTACTAACCTCGTATCTTTACAGGAACTGGCTTCTGCTATGCGAAGACAAAACGGTCATCTCGATTTCAGAAGATCCTTTCCCATTCAACGACGATCTGCGAGCACAGGATTTGAAGACGCTGTACACTACACGAAGAAACCTAGTGAACGTCTTTAGGCAATTAACGAAGGCACCAACGCCACTGGGCGATGCCGCTCTCCAACAGTTGCCCATTCGCCAACGAGTCGGTAACAGCGACGAAGAAACTGCGCACCGCCCTACAGATGCTCCGGGCCTTCTTTTCTACTACCTCTTTGAGGATTGGGGGACCACCTTCAATCTCATCTCACGTCGCCAACATGGGTATGCCGCAGAGCTAGATCGTTTAGTGAGTTGCATGACTATCTTGTCGACAGGAGAAAACGCTGACTTCCGCACAGCGACAGGAGATGCTCGTAAAGGCAAATCTCACTCACGTCGATCAGCTTCATCACATCGGCTGCCAGTTAGCTGTCCTCAAGCGTGTCTATCAGAGCTACGAGCTCATCATCGAGCGCGTGCTCAAGAAACAAGAAGCTACACTTGCTTCGCTCAAGAACTCACACATAATGGCCAGTGACCAATCGCTGGCATCTTCGATCCCTGGTGTCGGTTCGCAGGGCCCTACAATGCCGGAAGCCGACAGCTTACTTGGCGTCTCCCTCAGTTCAGCTGCACGTGTCCGGTTCGAAAGACTCAAAGATCGCATCCTCCTCTACGCCCTGAGCGAGATCCAGGAATGCCTAGACCAGAAGGATTCCCTTGTCATGATGAACTTCAATCTCATCGCGATCAAAGAGTCCTTCAGCGTCGAGCGACTAACATGGGTTACCCTCTTACTCGCCAAAATTACAATCTTGTTCACTCCTGTTACGTTAATGACGGGTTACTTCAGCATCCAGTTCAAGAATACAGAATTTGAAATCAGGAGTTATTGGTGGGCGTTTGCGATCGTTTTCGGTTTGTCATTGGGCTTGCTGTTTCTTTTCAGTTTCTTCAGTGGAACTTTTGAAGGCAAGATCATTACGAGGAGCTGGAGTCGGATCGCGTATGATGTCAGTAGAAGATGGTGGGCGCACCGAAAGAAGAGAGGCAAAGTTCTATGAGACCCACATGAAGGGCTTCCAGGTGCATGATGGTGGGTTGAGGTGGCTGCAGTATCATGCATGTATCAGCCTATCCTTGAATCATGGGGGGCTGATCATTAGTTATAGTTTCACGTATTAGCTAGCCGAGCCTTCAGCTCGGTCGTTCTTGGTGTATGTTACCGTCTATTAATTTCCTAATTGAAGCTACAGACTTGTTACATTATACTGTCATAGGCTTCATCAGACTTTGCTTCTTGCCGACAGATACGGAAAAGTTAAGATGGTAAGCTTAGTTCAATAGAGTATGACGAGTGGTTTGAGAGGTTGGCGAAATGAGCTGTTATGTGGCGGGTAGCTGAAGTGTGTAGGCAAGTGCGGGTCGCTTAACGACTTCCGGAAGTTCAGACCCAACGCTCCAGACTACCTCCACAACAACCTACCATTGGACGATCATCACCGATCTGCGAATGGCGTACATATATTTCCGCACTGTTCAGGGGGGAATACGAGTCTCAAGGGGTGGGGCTCCTGGTGGCTTCAGGTTAGAGCGGATATAAAGTTCCTGGGCGCGCCCATTTACTGGTATGTGCCTCTAACACACAAGGATCGCAGCTCCTCTGAGTCTTCAAGCATCCCCAGTATTTCCCCTTTCTCGAGTCATTTGACATAAGCCCATACATGGGAGGATTTCAAGGCGTCCAACTTACTAGCTTCCCCGGGATACAACCTCCCTTCGAAATTGTCCGGCGTCGAATTGAGGACGTTTGTATGCGGCATTTTATTAATGCTTTAATTATGGAGAGGACCAATTGATATCAGGCCGAGCGTTGAGCCGTCGCTTGAACTTCCTTGTTTGATTTTGGCGATTGAGACTTTTTGGTGGCACCTCTATGGGCCGTCCATAACACTCACAAGTTTCCACTCAGTAGCTACTAGGAGTCAAGAGTTTGACCAACGGAGCTATAGGCCCAAGGCCGTAGACGGTATTTGCAACGGTCTGTGCCGCTTCTTGAGTCAACTTCGCTTGCAGTTTGCCTCATTCCCCATGGGGTGGCTTAAGCGCTAGTCTCGTGCATCAATCGGATCGTCTTGAGACTTCCGCGAGCAACAAGATTTCATACACCCTGTCTTGGCCCCGTCAGCTGGGACGCCTACAGCATCTGAATCTCCGCAATCTCGTCAAATCCCCTGCGACTCGGGATGGCGAACGCGCGATGATGTTCAGTGTCCAATGAACGCGTCGAAGTACACCATGGTAGAGCGAAAGGCGGGAAGAACCCTACTCGGAAGCTAACCTTCCCCGTTTACATTGAGAGTGCTTCTACCGTAATATGGAGTAGCCCCCAGTGGGTCTTGCCCTTGAACCGGAACTTTTCTCCGCCCATCTTCACTACCTCAGAATAGCCAGCAATACCAAACCTCTTAGCTGTACAACATCTAGACGGCCTGCGACCCTATCCAGGGACGTCAATATGGCGGCGGCAACGCCTGACGAGAAGGCACACTGGCCTCAACCTAATTTTGCGAACCCTGAAAACCGCCATGGGCTCGTGATTGGACTCACGGTGCCGACAGTGAGTCTGGCAATCATCTGTCAGTTATCCTCTACGCCCTCTAGAGTCCTGATAGGCTGTCACTCAAATGAGCTCTATCTCCATAATCAGCGGCTGACTACTTCACTATCGTAGTCCTCATCGTCAGATATTATGGAAAAGGGTTGTTGAGACAGATTTTGGGCTGGGATGATCTTCTCATGTTGATTGCAATGGCAGGTCATCAATCTCACTCATTTGCCTTTAGCACGACTGATCGTCTTCCCAGATGTTCGCCATTCCCGTATCAATTTTCCCATTGGTATGCCTCAATCTCGGACTCGGACTGCATATTTGGGACCAGAAGCCGGAATGGCACACCCCATACGCGAAGGTGTGTGCAAAGTGCGACTTGAACACTGCGGCTGTCACTCCGTATTTAGAACCAGGCTGACATATTCAAGATAAGCTACGCGGCCGATATCCTATTTCCATTGGCATGTTCATTAACCAAGATCTCCTTGTGTTTGACATACCTGCGATTGTTTCCCAATCGTTCGAACAAGATATTCTGCTACAGCATGGTTACCTTTGTGACTATGTACACAGTAGCATGCTTCTTTCTATCTCTATTTCAGTGAGTATGGGTTTGTTCGATTACGATACTTGATTTAACAGGTGCAGATGCCAACCTATCCGTGGCTTTTGGAATAGCGATGTTAAGCAAAAATGCATCAACATGCGACTTTCATTTGTCGTTATTGCCGCATTGAACAGCTTTAGCGACTTTGTCATCTATTTGTGAGTGCCGTGGGGAGAAATTGGGTAAGCTGGGCTAACATTTCAGGTGGCCTGCAAAACCTTTGTGGAGTCTGCAATTGCCTATCAAGCAGCGGCTTGGTCTCATCTTCCTCTTCTCCATCGGTCTCCTTGTTTGCATCGCAGGTGTTCTCAGGATGTACTTTCTTGAGATGTACTTTGAATCGTCTGACCTCAGCTGTAAGTCCCCATAGTCGCTTTATAGAGCACCACTCACTCAAAGACAAGGGACCGCTTCCCTTATCTGGTGCGCCATGATCCTCGAAATGAACATGGGGATCATCTGCGGCAGTCTCTCTGGTGTAAAGCCCGTCATGGCAGTAATGTTTCCCGCTCTTTTCGGAAGCTCCTACAAAACGAGAAGCGGTGGCACACGACCAACATATGGGCGAACCGGTCGATCGACTAGAAACGAGTCCTTTGCTTTCAAGCCACTTTCAGACCTCTCCAGCAAGTCTCGCGACCGGAGGATCGAGGACGTCTCCATCGACGCGATCAACAAGCCCGAGGGCAAGGAGCACAGGAACTTCGCATGGGCGAGTTCAAGCGGCAAGCTTGCGGCTGATTCGAGCGTCCCTGCAAACGCGATTGGAGTGCAGCAGGTCGTCACCGTTGAGGAAGAAGATTCGGGTAATATGACACCGCATAGTGAGAGGGACACCAGGGTAAATGGTCTGTCGGACGCAGGGAGCGAAGAATGGATTATAGATACTCGCCCCAAGGCTCATGGGACATGAGAAATGGATAAAAACGGATACCCTTTGTTGTATTGTATGTAGCGATTTGCGGATATAGGTTTGCTTTGTGCCTCGATAATCCATCAACTTTGGTCTCAGACGTAAGCCGCTTATGACAGGGTGATGTAGCTCGTCTCGGGACTTTATGCTTCCTGGAACAAATGTTTACAGGTCCTGAGCTAATCGAAACAAAACTGATAGCGCACATACACGCCTCTCAATTGCTTGAAAGGTGTTGTTATAGCTCATTAGGGCATGTTCGCATGTCGAGCTCTTGCGACTGCACCGAGTGGCCTACTGGACCGTCATGCCTACCTCATCTCACTAGAGAACGCCCCAAATCCAAGGTGGCAGTGCGGCTCAAGCCCTCCCGCGGACCAATTCAGAAACATTGCTCGCAAGCAGGTTAGACATGAGCTGGAGCCTTCCAAATTAGGCGAGTTGGCATGCCGCACTTTCCTGATCGCCATGGATGACGTATGTAGCCCTTACGGACATATTCCAGGTACCACCTCAGTTCACAGCCCACCAACCACCCAGAGTCTCTGCTCCTTTTTCCATCAAACACAAAACGAGCTTATTACTCTTCATCGGCCACTCTAAACATCAATTGACCCCTTCTGAAGCTCCCATCAAGATGGATGTGCGTTACCCTTCGCGTGAGCTGCAACGAGCACCAGAGGAAGCTGACGATGTGAACAGGTTTACTACTTCTACAGCTACGGCACTGCCGCATGGCTCGGTAAGCTCCCGTATCTTGGCTGAGGCTTCGAAAGTGCTGACCATGATGCAGCTACGCAAGCCGCCCCTCTCGTCGCATCGCCGACGATGATTGTCGCTTTGCTCTCCCCAGAAGTCCGCGAGGCAACCAGTACGTATAGCTATAGCGCATTTTAGATCGCTTGTAGAGACTAATGGTCTATACAGCTCTCGAGGTCTACTTTTCCCGCACGCTCGGGTTCACGCTCCTCACGCTAGGCATATTGACCGTCTTGCTCACGGGGTCGGTCCCGCTGTCCAGTCGCTTATCTGAAGGTAAACACTCAGCCTAGCATACCGCACACAATGGCTGACCAGAATTCTAGGAGCGACAACATCAGCGGCTGATCCGAAAGCGCCTTATGCCCTCCCAACGCTCACCATAACTGCCATCTTCCACGCTGCCTACGCCTTCTATGGCTACGGCATGTGGACTGAGACTGGCGTCATCTCTTTCGGTTTGGGAACGATCGGCTCAGGCTTCCTTAGCGCGGTTGCGCTCTGGTGCATTCTGTTTGCGAGCAGCGATGGCAGGATCAGCAGGAAGACGGGTGCGGACAAGCGAACCAGTGGGTTCCCGTTCAAGAACAGCGAGGCAGACAAGAGGAAGGGTCGCTAGAGCAGTCTTGATTGCCGGATAGCAATGGCTTATTTGATACTTGGTGTCATTTGGTCCGCGACTGAGGCAATGGACGCTGCGATCTCAAAAGTTATGATCGCAGGGATGACTGGCTGGATCCTGGTGGATTGACAGCTGTATGCGCGGACTAAATATAGCCGGAGTACAAGCTACATATGATCAGGCACTGGGTTGGGGCAGCGATGTATATTACTGTAGCAGAATTTCATTTGGTAAATCCACATGCTTCGCCGCCGGCTAGTGTTTCCATCGCAATCCGTAACAGATTGTACGTGCAGGTACTTCTCATATTTGACTACGCTTTCTCCGACCATAGCTTTCCATAACCGTTCACGCTCGCCCCAGCTCAATCTAGTTAACCCATATTTATCACAATGCAATTAACACCAAGTACTAAGCAGCCCCAACCATATACATGCCTTGTCCTATCTCCGTCAACAGCATACAAAGCGGATGAATATTTGGCCCGCATCCTTCAATCCAGCTCTTGTACGAATTGCTGGCCACCCTAGTGGGCCGGCGGAGTTAAGCAAGGGTCCGAATATGCGCAGCGATGGACCATGACGTTGTCAGTCCGCTTTCCTTCATTTTTTGCCAGAGCACTGGTCGTAGTGGATGTTTCGGGCCCGAGAGTGTTATTTAGAATTATTTAAATAAAGACATCGAGTCTTTGGGTAGAAGGCATCTCGAGTAGTGATCAGTTAATGATATCATTAGAGCATTCTGTTCATTCTTCCTTGCCCCACCAACCTACCGAACTTCACAACAACTCCATAACATCAAGCACCATGCCGAAGCTCACAGGCAAAGATGTTGGCGAAGTAGGCTACGGCCTAATGGGTAACTCCTCCTAGCACTAATTATGGTCTGCTCATACTAATATCACACCAACAGGCCTCACGTGGCGCCCAAGCCCACCGTCGCAGGAGCAGAGCTTCGAAGCTATGCACACTGCGCTCTCCCTCGGTGCCAACAATTGGAATGGCGGCGAACTCTACGGCAGTCCTGAACGCAATTCTCTACACTTACTTAATGAGTACTTCACCAAGTATCCTAGCGACGCAGACAAAGTTGTGCTTTCGATTAAAGGAGGGCTTGTGCCGGGTCAAATGAAACCTGACGGCAGTAAGGCAGGTGTGCAGAGGAGCATTGATGAGTGCTTGAAGCAGCTGGATGGGAAGAAGTTCCTTGATTTGTTTGAATGTGTGAGTAAAATGTCATGTATGCATTGGCTGTGAGACAACGCTGACTTCAAATCTTCTCTCAGGCGCGCGTCGATCCTCAGGTCCCAATTGACGAGACAGTCCGCTATATCGCAGATTATGTGAAGGCAGGCAAGCTAGGCGGCATCAGTCTCTCGGAGGTCAGCGCCGCTTCGATTCGCAAAGCGCATACCGTGCACCCAATATCGGCTGTTGAGGTTGAATTCTCGCTCTGGGCGACAGATATTCTCGAGAATGGCGTTGCGGCGACGTGCGCAGAGCTTGGTATCCCAATCATTGCCTACTCGCCTCTGGGGCGCGGCTTTCTTGTAGGCATTTCACTGTCAAGCCCAACAAACCCATGCTAACGGTGTAACGCTAGACGGGCAAATACAAGAAGCACAGCGACCTAGAGTCTGACTCGATACTGCATCACTTCCCGCGCTTCCAGCCCGATGTCTTCGACGAGAACATCAAGCTTCTGAATGCGGTTGAGGGTATTGCAAAGGAGAAGGGCGTCACACCAGCGCAGATAGCACTCGGCTGGATACTCGCACAAAGCGGCACCAAGGGCCTGCCAACGATCATCCCAATTCCCGGCGCTACGACGTCTGCGAAGATCGAGGAAAATGTGAAGCCGGCGAAGCTTGGGGAGGAGGATATGAAGGCGCTGAAAGAGATTTTGAACAAGTTCCCAGTGGTAGGCGGGCGGTACCACGAGACTGCGCAGGCTTTGCTGTTCGCATAGTGCTAGCATATAGCAGATCTATTGGCAATGCATGTCAGCAACGACGCAGGCAGAATAGCAGGTGGACATGTAGTTGAAAAGATCGGAAATCAGAGATAGTGTAGTGTATAGAGTACTCCGCATTCGAAGTCGCCGTGAAGCAAAATCGTTGGAATTGCAGAACTCTTATTTGATTCATCAGAATAGGTAGGAGATGGGGAAATGTAGAGCTTACCTCATATGTCAGCGTAGTTAGGGAGCCATGTAGCTGTTAATAAAGCCTGTCTGAGGCAGAATCGACCTGAGAAGCATGATACGAGCGTTGCAGCTAGAGATAGCATTCCAGTAAGCCACAGAGCTTTGTTCTACGAGCAAACCATATGAAGATGTAATATTCGCTCGAAATTAATGTGTGCTGTCGAAAGAAAGAGCGGAGGAGTGTAAGCATGGAATGCCAAAAATGTGCGACGGAAGCTAAAGACGCCGTGGCCCATGCACCTCCTCCAGCAGTCGGACGCGACTGGAGCTCACGACCAGACCCATGCCTTCCTCTCTTACCTCCCCTGCGCCAACCCTCTACCGCCATCGAGCCTGCCCACCACTGCCATCATGGACTCGCCAGGCTCAGATCTCTCAGACTATGCCTCAGATGACTTCCCCGAGGATGTCAAGGGCCGCCATCACAGCATGGAGCCCACCCCGGACGACCACGACCACGACCACGACCTCGACCAGCGCCCCAACAAGCGGCCACGCCTGAATCTGCGCCAGCCCTCGTCTCCGCCAGCCCACATCAACATCATGCCTCCAGGCGAAGATGAGGATGTTTCAGAAGACACCGACGGCTCGGTGCCCGCGTCGCCCAACCACCACCCGGGCATGTCGCAAGACGACGACTTTGGCCAGGACCAGGTGACGATGTGCAAGTGGGAAGGTTGTCAGGCGGGCGATCTACAGAACATGGACAACCTAGTCGAGCATCTGCATGACGACCATATTGGGACGCGGCAGAAGAAGTACAGCTGCGAGTGGAGCGATTGTACGCGCAAGGGCATACCGCATGCCAGTGGCTATGCGCTGAGGGCGCATATGCGGAGTCACACGAGGGAGAAGCCCTTCTACTGCACATTGCCAGGTACATTCTTCTTCTCCTTGTCCCTTAGTTGACCCAGCGTCTAACACAGCAATAGAATGCGACCGCTCCTTCACCCGTTCCGATGCTCTAGCTAAGCACATGCGCACCGTTCACGAAACTGAAGCCCTCCGCCCTTCCGATCCCGTCCCTAAACACCACTCCTCCAACCCCTCCAACAAGTCCCAGCGCTTGAGACTCGTCCTCAACTTCGACGCCAAGAAGCCTCACGACAAAGGTTCCACGCCCGCCTCTCCCTCCTCACATTCTCATGCGCCCAACAGCGCAACAGGCCCACCCGCGCCCCCTTCAGACGCCGACTACGCCCACAACAATGTCACCTACTTCCAAGATCTTGCGAGTCCGAATGCGCCGATAATGGTGCAGTTTCCGCCCGACGTAGATTTCACGCCTGAAGAGCTTCGTCTACCCGCGCCAGAGCTCTTCAAACTCCTACGCCGGCAACTGAACTGGGCGACCCAAGACGGCGAAGAGCTCCGCGCAGAAGCAGAACACCTGGAGCGCCAGCGCAAAGAGGAGTGGGAGGCCAAGGAATTATTGGTCGAGAATCACATGGAAGCCCAAGCCGCATATTATGAGCGGAGACGGAGGGATCAAGGACTGCCAGCCGAGCTTGAAGGATTTCCACTTGTGCAGGAGGATGTGGGGCCCTCTAGGCAACTAAAGCTCGCGCCAAAGGACGGGAAACTACCTTGGTGGCGGGAGGATGCTCAGTCGCATGGACAAGCGGACGCGCTGGATATTAAGGAGGACTTGTCTGGCAGTAGACCACTACCGGCAGACATCAGGCACGAGGAATCGAGGCCGCAACTTCCGGTGGCTTAGGGACCGCCATTTGTTTGCGCCCCTCTCCTCACACAGAAGCGCGGTCCATGGCACCCTCGGAAACATTCACGTCGCGATCCTCGTCTAATCCGTGTTCCTGGTCGCCTGTTATGCACGAAAGACTCCTATAAGCGGCTAGGGAAAGGGCAGAAACAGGTTTTGGGAAGAGACGAATGCAGGGCTGTTGTAGAAATGCGCAGAGCAGAGAAGAAACGGGACGACGAGGTTCTAGGGATTATTTGGCAGGTCAGAGGTATGGCTGGGTATCATCGTCATAGGCCTTGGGAATTGTGATGATCCTGTGTATCATTGCGAGGAGTATAGGGGTTCAAAGATACCATATCAATTCAGGCTTTCATACGGAACTTCTTTCTATTCGTTCTGTGTGCGTGTTATAGAAGCTTACAGTTGCCTCGTGCTCAGATTTCTCAAGCATTTCAATGCACTTTTCAGCCCTGAATACGGGGCTTTGGATTGGAATTCGGCTTTTTTGGCATTTTCATTAACGAATATGCATACTCGATGCAGCTCAACTATAATAACCCTCTACTGGCCTTTCTTCACCTCCCTCCTCTCCACGCCATCCAGATCTCTAAGTACTGCTTTGACAGGCCACACGAACCCCTCTTCCAACCGTCCTGTCGTACCCTCCTCAATGGTGACCAGATACTCGACAAGTGCCATGCCTACATACGCGCCAGTGCCCGTCAAAATATGCCACCAGCCATGCAGCTCGAAGAGAAAGCCCCACGGAAGCCCAATATAGTGCTTGAAGGCAGTGACGTAGCCGCAGAGATGAAAGTCAATATTCCAAAGGAAGTAGCCAAACAAGCCCGAGGAAATGCCAAACGTAGCCATCCGACCTAGCTTCTTCCTACTCTCTTCGCTCTTGACTTGCTTCTTGATGAGCGCTCTGGTCTGCCGTGAGACAAGGAAGATCATGAAAGCAAACGTGATTTCGTGCACGTAGATTTCGTCCGCCCAGCAGTGGTAGATGGAGATTGGGACCACGGTGCCGAGGATGGCGAGCGTGTAGGTGCGGCGCTGGGCGGGCGTTGCTTGGAAACAGAGGAGTTGGTGCAGGATCGCGCCGACGGCCAGGAACATGCTTAGGTCGTCGCCCATCTGGCTGTGGTATTTCAGGGTGGCGTGGAACCAGGCTGATAGGAGGCCAACGCCAATGAGGCCCCAGTAGGGGAACGTTAGCGTGGAGAAAAGGCCACTGTCGTGTTTACGCTGGATTCTGCGGAGGCCGTGGACACCGTAGATGACTGATATTACATGTGAGCATTGAGCTGCGGCTTCTACAAGTCAAGCATAGTGTTGTAAGGCATACCGTAAGTTGCATTTGTCAATGTGTTCACAAACTCGGCAATGTACGTCGTGATGTTGTAATCCTTGAAGTCGGTAAGCTTTGCATCCAAGATCTGCTCGCCATGGCGCGTACCTCTTCACAGAAACTACACTAGGTCAGTCAAGCTCCTACATTGAACGCCTTGGCAGGTACCGTTTCGACGCGAACTTACTTGTGGTTGGATGTGACTGGGCCCCAGGCTCCGACTCTGGGCGGCTCTGGGTAGGGCCATCGTAGCTGCATATTTTTCTTAAAATATTGAGACTACCAAAGGAGTTTTTATTGGATGGTGTGAGGTTGTAAAATGTCTGGATATGTTTCGAGACGGAATGAGACTTCACACGTGGCGCGCTGTTCCAACGGGGGATGGCCTCAATTGAGGAGCAAATGTGCGTCTAGAGCGAAGTAAATGATAAGAATGAGCGAACGTCCAAAAAAGAGAGGCTTTATATGAGGCTTGCTGTAGCTTTTGTATACTTGGCATATGTACCTGCCCTGTGTCCATCTCCCGGTATGACGTGCATCTCGCCACGCGCCCAATCAAACGCGTGATTAGCACATGCGTTGTGCGTCCTGGGAGAGCGTGCAAAAAGTGCAAAAAACGGGTCCTGCCGCGACTCGAACGCGGGGCCTCTCGCAAATGTGCTTAGAGTCACGTGGTGTTTGAAGTCACGTGACGACCCCTAAGCGAGAATCATACCACTAGACCACAGGACCGGTGCTTCGAAAGCTGAGTGCTTTGAAGTTTGATGGAGTGTTGAGAAAATGGTAGCAAGATATAGTTGTAAGATTTGACTTTGGCGGAGTGGAGCACGATGTGTGGGTACGGTGCCAGTCATGCCAAAGAGCGCTAGAGTGCGGGAAAACGGCTGGACGAAGGCGGTGAGAGTGGGTACAACACCCCAAGGTTGTATTGCACATTTCAGCGCGGAAAAGACTGATTTGTCGGAGTGATTGGTTTATTAGGTAGAAGTGAGAAAACAAGAATGAGCGCTGGTCGCTGGATGGCTGAGAGACGCCTTACATGCTCGTGCTAGGGAATCTGATGACGCCAACACTTGGACTGCAGAATCGCGAAGCTCAGCCATACTATATGTTATCATATATTTGGCGTTTCATTCCACTCCACCACTCCACCAGGTTTGCAAAGTACA
The DNA here is from genome assembly GCF_010015615.1 of Cucurbitaria berberidis CBS 394.84. Classification (NCBI taxonomy): domain Eukaryota; kingdom Fungi; phylum Ascomycota; class Dothideomycetes; order Pleosporales; family Cucurbitariaceae; genus Cucurbitaria; species Cucurbitaria berberidis. The sequence continues at coordinate 958,198 of NW_024468940.1, read as the reverse complement.
TGAGATAGGATAGGACAAGATTGCTGTGTTTGTCCAATTGTTTGCCAACCAATTCCAAGGCAAAGGTCGCAACGCGCTGACCACGCCCATCCCGCGATTTTAGTCAAATTGATCATATCAAAACTTTCCCATGACTTGCCAAGAGAGACAGCGGAAGTGAGCAGGCTTGGAGGACTTGGTAGAGTGGAGATGCACGAGCCTGTGCATGGCGTTGGAACTCCACCAGGATGCGGGTTGATCACGCCGAACCACCCCCGAACAGCCTCGCTCAAAGCCGAATGAAGCATCGAACGCCGAATACGAAGGTGCTGTTTTGTGAAAACTCCGTAATCAGATGCGCTTCACTTCTGGTTCTGCCCGAAGACCTTCGTAAACATATATACGCCTGATCCGCGGTTTTCAACCCCTATAGTTCAACATGTGTTTTGGGCCTCGCAACCATCCGACAAGCCACACTACAACTCTGAAATGCACCACGACAGCCCAAGCTTCGGGCACTTGGGCGTACTTGATGGAAGAGATGACTGAGCTGATGGTAGAAAAAAGTGCCAAGTGGACCCCCCGGGATGCAGATCTTCATCAACGTGAGCAAGCGGATGTACTGTCACATTCGGCAATTATGGTAGTGTTGCCATTTCAGTATAACGGTGCTGCAGTGGATTACGCACAATTGGGCATGGTAGCACTCGGCGAGGGAGCCGTTGATTCAAGAGCCTGTCGGGCGCGCGCCACTTCCAGCGCCATTGCGGGTGAGGAGACCTCCACAAGTCTTATGCGTGATTAACTCCACCCCACGATCGCCAGATGTGATATCCCACCAATCGATACCGTTCGTGAGCTGAATCGTTACATCATACTCCGTTGACAAGGATGCTATCACCGCTTCAAGTTCAGTACCAAGAGCTTTGAAACCAGATGATTACTAGTCCGTCTCGGCGTGCTCCATTTGCCAGCCAACGGTGGACCCAGCGTATGGAGTGCCCTACACCGAGGAGAAGGCTTGATATGTCTGGGATGACATGTTGATCTTCAATAGCTTATATTTGAGCCTCGCCCCCGCGAACGAGGTTTGAAAGGTCAAACGATTACCGTCTACGCGTTAAGCTCTGGAGAGCACCCATCCAACAAGATGTTTGACAAGTTCCCCAAGATCTATAATGTTTATTTCCTGGCCATTATCGCCACCATGGGTGGCATGCTGTTTGGTTTCGATATTTCATCCATGAGTGCTATCATCGGAACCACGCAATATCGGTATGTTCGACAATGTAGACAAACGCACACATACTGATCATGTTACAGTACTTACTTCAACAACCCCTCGGGTGTTACTCAGGGTGCCATTGGCTCTGCTCTTGCTGCAGGCTCAGTCGTCGGGTCCATCATGGCGGGCCCGGTTTCTGACAAGTTCGGTCGCCGAGATTCTCTCATGTTTGCTTCCCTCTGGTGGCTCGTTGGAACCGCCCTGCAGGTTGCCACAAATGGCCGAGCAATGCTGATTGCTGGTCGGGTCCTCAATGGTGTTACTGTTGGTATCACCTCGTCTCAGGTCCCAGTGTATCTCGCAGAGATCTCGAAGCACTCCCAACGTGGTGCCATTATCATCATCCAGCAACTAGCTATTGAGTGGGGTATTCTTATCATGTGAGTATGGCTGGCGACTGCAACAAGCTCAAGCTAATTAAATAAAGGTACTTCATCGGTTATGGCTGCTCATTTATTCCCGGAGAGACTGCCTCCTTCCGCACGGCATGGGGCATCCAGTTCGTCCCTTGTGTGTTCTTCATGATCGGGCTGCCGTTCTTGCCAGAATCACCACGTTGGCTTGCCAGTAAGTGACTTTGGTGTACGAATTGCATGTGAGATATATACTGACTCGTATCTCAACCTCTAGAGGTCGATCGCACAGATGAGGCTATATTCATTCTCGCCAACATTCAAGCCGACGGCAACCTCGAGGACCCCTACGTCATCGCCGAATACGAAGAAATCATCACAGTTTTGACAGCCGAGCGTTTGGCTCCCAAATCATGGAGGAAGTTCGTCTACAACGGCATGTGGCGACGAACTCTGGCTGGCTTCTCAGTGCAGGCATGGCAGCAGCTCTCTGGTGCGAACGTGATGACGTACTATTGTTGATCTATTCAAATGAGATGTGATTCAAAACTATCTGATAGAGAAGGTGTCTACTTATAGACAGAAAGAACGTCTGCTGCGCGTGACGCTTGCTACTACTACTGAAGTTTGACTGTCTGAGACTTGATTGCCTGAGACTTGACTGCCAAGCTGCTTGTCTCAAACAACAACTATGTAGTATATATATTTTCGATGGCCGGCCTGGAAGGCAACATCAACCTCATCTCCTCCGGTGTGCAATATGCACTATTCATCATCTTCTCCTCTATCATGTTCTTCTTTGTCGACAAGATTGGCCGAAGAACTCTATTGGTTTGGGGAGCCATTACCATGGCCTTCTGTCACTTTGTCGTCGGTGGTACTCTAGGCGCGAACTACACATATATACCTAGTAAGTGTATATCAAAAAGTTGCCATATCAGCGTGCTAATATATCCCAGATGGTGTTAACGGCGACAAGAATGTTCAAATGCTTGTGAGGGGTGCTCCAGCGAACACTGTCATCGCCTTCTCCTACCTCTTAATCATCCTCTACGCCCTGACGCTGGCGCCCATCTGCTGGGTCTACGCCGCTGAGGTGTGGTCACTTGAGACCCGTGCCTGGGGAATGGGTATCGCGGCCATAGGCAACTGGTTGTTCAATTTTGCCATTGGCTTGTTCATCCCCCCTGCGTTCCAGAACATCAGATGGGGGCTCTTCGTCGTATTTGGAGTTCTTTGCCTCCTTGCTGCATGCCAATTCTGGCTCACATACCCTGAGGTAAGTTACTCGCAGTTCTGTGAAATGATTTCTACAATTGCTGACCGGCCATATAGACTTGCGGCAAGACCATTGAAGAGATCGAGGTCATGTTCAGCAACGGTGGACCCCGCGCCTGGCAGACTAAGAAGGGTCACTCTCGTGTTGAACAGGAAGCCTCGACTATTGCTACTGCTCAAGCTAAGGGTGAGGCGAGGGCTAGCATTGAAAATGTCGTGGCGCAGTCTAAGGGGGGCCATGACACAAAGACAGAGGCGGTCTAGACTTACTTTCCTGTTAGATATGGCGTGTGAGAGCGATGGAGTCCGAACGTAAAGGGGAGTTTTATCCGTGAGACACGATAGCATGCTATTGAATAGAAGGACTTCGTTGTCTAGACTACTCCAATCGGTGATGGATATGAAATTTATGTCTTCTATGGAACTGTTCGCACCATCTTTGTTGTCCACCTGCCCCGAATTGAGGCTGGTCGTGATTGACACGTCAAAGTACAGAACAATGAACGCCCAACGCATTCCCTCTATAGTTATGCAACGTAGCTCCACCGTCTCAAGTAAAAATAGGTTACACAATCAAAGTAACGTAACTGTAACAGCTTGGATGCCCTAACAATCTAAACTCGCACTATTCTTCAAACCTCTCCCAGCCATCCTTCTTCACCGACTCCTGATACCGTGCCTCATCTTCTTCTCTCCTCTTCTGTTGGTCTTTGCGGAACTGCATCATAATCCCCTCACGCTTCTCGATCCCAAGTGGCAAGTGGCAGCGCGGAATTCTCGGGCCCTCGTCTACTTTCCTAGGACTTGTGAGCCAGAGTAACGAGGACGAGGAGGCAGAGTCGGTCAAGGAAGCAGGAGAGCCTGCGTCCGAGGACGCCGTGTCCACAAGTGTAGGTGCAGAGCTACCGGTGATCCACGCCTTTCCCAACCTCGCAATGTTCTTCTCTCTTCGTTTATTTGCATCCATTAGTCTTCCCACTTCGTCTTCTAGTCTCGCCTTGGCTCGCTTCGCCTGTCCGAACATGTCGTTTGTGGTCTGTAGTTCCCTTTCCAAAGTGTGGACTTTTCTCTGCAGGCCTTCAATTTGCCAGTGATCGGGGTCGTGTGTCTTGTCGTGATACTCCTTGATGTAGAAGGATATCTCGTTTTGCTGATTTTGGATGTGTTCTTCGAACCCAGCTGCGCGGATATCGCGCTCGTACTTTACGAGGTCGTATTCGTTTTGCCACTGCTGTGCTCTAGCCTGGTGCTTCTTGACGTGTTCGCGCAGCACGGCGTTTTCGTCTCGTGCTCTCGTGAGATCGATCCAGAGCTCTCGATTCTTTCTTTCAAGATCTGGCTGGTAATACTTCTCGGCCGTCTCTTTGAACTTTTGGAATCTTGCTTCTACAGCCTTTCGCCTTGCTCGCTCATCTTCGAACAACTTCTTGAATGTGTCTCTGTCGGTTTGCCAGGCTGGATTCTCTTCGGCCATGTCAACAAGTGTATCTTTTCGTTCTCTTTGAGCTGTGGGTTTCGCAACAGCAAGGTCGGATTCTCTACTCGAAAGAAGGCTTTGGAGCTCTAGGTTTTCTGTTTGTAGAGACTGTATAGTGCTGTGGAACCGTTGTACGAGCTGAACAATATTCGAGTGAAGAGCATTAGGAGTATGGCCAGAGTTGACTAGACTTTGTACAAGGCCCTCGAACGCGTTCCAGTCAACGGTCGTGCTTCCAGACAAAGTCTGAACCCCCTGATCCATAATGCTACACACATGTTCTATGTTCATTCGTATCGTTCCAAGAGTTGCACTTGAAGTTTCACGTTCTGCCTCTGCTTGATCAGCGCGAAGGTTCGCACTTATGAGTTCTGCAGATTTCATGTCGAGCTCCTGGCGCATGACTGCGATGTTTGTCTCCAGGTCTGTAATTGCCGCCCGAAGATTCTCACTCTCCAGTATGGCCGTTTCACGAGTCGGCGAATCCTGTTTTCTCAAAGTATGCTCTATTTTCTCATTCTGCTTTGCCATGGACGCCTTTGTATGAGCAGCAAAGGATGATGTGTGTGCTCGAGGGGGAACTCTCCTCGCTAACCCAAGCTTCATCTCATGCTGTAATTCAGCGTTCTTCTCCTTGACCATGTTCTTGACCAGGGAGAAATATTTCATCTCCTCGCGTGCACCGCGTTCCCATGGCACTGTAGGTGTCGGCGCTGCATACTCCTTTCCCCAATGTTCGTTGGTGGACAACCTGGTGTTGTCATTCTGATACTGAATAGTACCGCGCCCTGTATCTGAGACATGGCTATCACCAGCTGCTCGAAGTTCATGCTCACTAGTTTCTCTTGTGCTTGTAGAACCAGGACTATCCTTCGAGTTATAGGAGAACTGGTGCAAAGTATCGACAAAGCCACTCTGCCCTTGCCCAGCTGTCTGAGGTGCGGGATCTGAGCTTCCTGATACCCTAGTCCCATCCGCAAGAGTATCGTTCCGAAAATCACTAGATAGCGAAGGCGAGTGATGTGAGCAGCCTGCCATGTGTACCTGTTCCTCAGGATTCGAAACGCTTTGGCGCTTCTTGGAGCTGGAGCTGAATCGACTACCAGAGCGGCCCTGGATTCTCTGCATTTCAAAACCTGCCCATTCATCCTTTGGTGTTGGAGTTGGTAGATCACCGAGATCTTTGCTCTCCATAGAGTGTCTAATAAGAGATGTGATTTGTGGTATGCGAGACCCTGTAGGACTGGTAGGACTTGGAGGCTTGCTGGTAGTAGTCGGCGATGTTGCTTCCGCTCTCTTCGGATCCTGGTTATCCGTAGTCAACGGTCGTGGATTTGCTTCGCGTGAAACCTCGACTATCGGTGAATCCCGACCTTGCATCCTCTTCTCGTGTACCATGCTTGGCGGCGGCATACGTCCGACTCGCTATTGGGTTATCAAGGCTGGGCGTCAGAGAGAGAACTAATCCAGGGCACGCGTGGCGTCGAGCTACAAGGCCTTGCAAGCCGTTGCAGTTCAGCAACTTCTCTTTTCAGCATTATCACTTCATTATCTCTTACACGTCCATCAAAGACTTTCCAGGAACCAAATCCAAACCACAGAACCAGATAAAGACGAACCCGGCAAGTCTTTGTTCGAGGCACTGTTGTATAGCCTCCACTGTTCCGCAACCGTGGAGCCGGGCTCTTTGTCTGTCTCGGATCGAGAAATCGCTGCGACCCCGCATTCCGAGTGAAGGAGAGCATCTCGTACCGGTTTCATCTGAGACGTCCCGAATAACTCGGAACAACCGAAAGAGCCGTAAATAGACTTGTAAATATCAGGGGTAAGCGAATAGACTCTGATATCATCACGTGTTATAGGTTGTAGTTCCTCTATTACACTATCAACCGGTCTTAGAAAATGCTGGCGCTGGTTTTGGAGTGTGCTGTGAGACTGAGGTTTTGCTTTCTGCCATCTAGAACTACGGCTGGGAAAAGTGAGTGTGATGTGGCAGACATGAAGTAATGATGAGTACACTGCACAGACGGCGCGAGAGGCCCGGGGTCCACACAGTAGATTCCCCAAGACTTCGATGTGTAGTTTGGAGGCGAATCAGAATCGCAACTACATCGTCTCACAATCACGCTTCAGACTGGTTAGCGGACGATTAACAGCTGAAATTCAGATCACTTGACTAGCATCACCTTCTGTGGAGCACTGACCAGCGCAGGGCGGGATAGTGGCTCCATCCAGCCGTTGGCCTACTGTACGTGCTCCGAGTAGTGTACCAGATTTATCGAGTCGCGAAGCCGCATTAGGCATATGCTCATGGCGTATTCGCGACCTCGGATGTTGAGATAGTTCTTGATAGGCGATTAATATACATACTCTCTGCTCATCGCGACAGGTGTTATCAAGGGCAGATTGGGTGGTAGAGGAGGCGAAGTCAGTCCAGCGAAGATGGTGATCTAGGCCAGACTATCGACGGCAGTCCCGTGCCACACCATGGTACCGTGGTGGGGACTGCTGCTGATGTGGGGTATGTCGCTAAACCACTCCTCCTGCGAACACAGAAGTCTGACATGGAAGCCTAGCGTCCGCGGAGGATATCACGGAACACTCCATCAGCCTTGGCGAACGGATTACGAGTGGTTCAGAGGGGTATCGATGACGGATGGTACGATGCTGCAAGAGGCACGGACAGGTCTGGTCCCGAAGTGGCCAAGACTGTTGATGGTAGCGCCAATGAGGGCTCGACGGTTTGGCTTTGCGAGTGGTATCATGGTATTGGGATTATTAAAACGCGAATTGACGCTGTCACATGGCGATGGCCAGTGAGGGGGCGGACATGTTGCCAATCTGAGTGACCAACATATGGTTCAGTGAAGGGCGTCAGCGAGTGTTTGGGTCTGATTGCGCGTTCGCTCGCTCAACGAGTCTCTCGGCGTCGGTGAACCACCTGCTCTATTCGGAAGTGTCACTAGAGAAGCCAGATGTACTGCCTGAGATTGGTTTCTGGATCTTGTGAGAGACTGGGCCATGCTGGTAGCGCGCTTGTCTTGAGATTGAATGTCTCAGAACCCGCAATTGCAATCGAGGCCCTACCCTAGAGACATGGCCATGACTGACAGGCAAATCGTGCTCACTGCAGTCGTTGCGCGCTTGTTCAAACCAATCAATGTTGGATTTTGAGGCTCGGTCAAGCATGGTTACACCAACATGGAGATTGTCTGGTTGTCAACCCAAAAGGGTGCTAGCGCGCATTCCACAGGCAGGTCCGCAGCACCCATCTTGAAACGATCCGCCGGAAGCAACCGAGATTCTGCTGCATGCAACATGCAGGACCGTACCTCGTCGCAGCCTGTCATGAGCATGGTGTAAAAAAAGTTTAGTCTACCATGCCGGGCTTTCCAATCGCTGCGAACAGACGAAATTGGCGCATCAGTCAATCAGACTCATAGCCCCCCTGTGGATGGACAAAGTGCCCATTCCTTCGGGATTTGTTGGCCGCCGCTTTTGTGCTGCGCTGCGCTGCCTGTTGGAAGATGGCCCAGGGACAAGGAGACTGAACAACTGAACAGTCTGATGTGTGCTCGGTAGGCGTTTCACATGTTGTTGAGGCACGGCGTAGCGGTGGACCATGTGGTGTTGCGGCTCAGCCTTGCCGAGCTGCAAAAGCTGTCAGGGTGGGTGCTGACATGAATGTGATGCAGCCATCCGGAAGCAGTAAGCTTGGGCCAAGTTACGTATCCATGGGATGGGAGGAGCCCTGGAGGAGAAGGAGGAGGAGGAGGAGGAGGAATTTGCTTCGTCTGCTCCTCAACTCCAACGCAGTACGAGAGAAGAGTGGTCGTGTAGCGAGCGCCCTTGCCCAGTGGCTATTACAGAGGATGAGCCAGCAGCCCTGCGGATAGGGTTGGCGCCAGGAATGCAGCCCTTGATCTCGTGATTCAGCACGTTCTCCAAGGGTCGCCGCAACGGCTGAGGTACTAGAAAGCCTGTGGCGTACTACTACGGCGAGGATTCTATGCACATGACTGCTGCAAGCCACTGGACAGGCTTGATAAGATCGGCAGACGGGCGCTGTTGGGTACAAGTTCCTGTGCAAGGGCGTCCGGGGTGGGCGTAGCTCCCGATCGTGGCTGTCTGCTATCGAGGGGCTGAGGGCGTCGTCTAACCCCACAGCTTGAGCGACAGGATATTTTCGACTTGGAGACGGCGAACGGACCAGCGGGCTAAGTTGTTGCATCATCTTATACGCTCCATTTCGGGTGGGGGGCTCCCCTCGTCCAAAAGCAGCGCGACTTCCCAACGTGGCAAGCGCGACAGGACATCCCTCTTTGTCCGTGTTCAGACGACTATGTGAACTGCACTATACGTGAGCAGTCAACTTGGTCGCTTAGTAGTCGCTACAAGTACCCTCTGAAGACTGACTCCTAGACAAAGAATCAACTTTCGCCCATTTACCTCCCACGCAATCGCCCAAGCTGCCCCGGTGACAAAGAGCGGAGCCGATACACTAAAACCCGACTATCCAGCTGTGTCTGACATCCGAATTTGTGTTGTAGACTTGTCCACCTTGATTGTCCGCGTACCAAAGCATTGGAGCCGGTGAGAAGCGGGTAACTGCAACAGGTTCGTCCCCTGAACTCTTTGCGAACTACTATGCATCGTCGCGACGGAGCAAACGTAGCAATATGGCAATATAGTCGACCCCGTTACTGACGCATATCTAGATCATATCTGAATCATAAACTCCAGCTTAGAAGGCTCCTAGAAAGATTCAGACGCGCCACGATTGGTAGCGAAACGCAGTGTCAATTGCGCCTGTCATCTGCTTTGGCGCAGATTTCGCCACCGAGAGAGCCCGACCAAATCTGGCATTCCACTCCAGAACTGCTTGTGCTTAAGCATCTGCCGCCGTCGCTATTTGTTTCGTCCCAAGTCCAGAGCTGAGATCCGGTTCGCAAAGTCGACAACGCATTGCCCTTTCATCTCCACTGTCGCAGCCTGTTCAGTCTTCTGAGCGCGTCGAGAGCACCCACCATGAGGAGTGAAACCCTCGTCCATCAACATCCGCCCACTCCACCGCACGTGGGCGCCGACTATCAATCTGGAATGCCCCAGTTTGCGCGATACCATGGAGATCGTGGCTATGCTGCTGGTGAGGCGGGTTATGGTTCTCCAGGGTCGGTGGCGCACGAAGGGATCCCTTCCCATGCGTCACATGTCCAACGCCATTCGGGAGATGGGCATGGCCTAGGAGCTCAATATGTAAGAGCCCCCCCCCCCCCCTACTCTTGCGCGAACCGCGAACAGCAATGCTGACCAAATTACAGAACGGTTATGGGCCCGCAACAGAATACTACCAAAATGGACAAGTCAACAGTCTGCCGGTAAGTGGAGGATGCTGCCATTCGTTAATAAAGTTGCTGATCGAGATAGAACGAGCAAGGCATCTTTTCGCCGCCAACACCGAGATCCACTGCCGATGACGACTCCGTCCGAAGAACGTCTGGTGGAAGCGGACGTACAGTCGCACCGTCTAGCTCACCCCGAGGAAAGGAACAAAGCCCCCGACCGAAAGCGACGCCGAGAGCCAGGAAAGCGAAAGCAGGGAAGAGCGAGAAGCCAAAGACACCCAAGCTGACTGCGCCATTGAGCATTTTGACGAAGGAGTTGCATCATATCATAGTCAAGGACATGGAAGCGTGGGTGAACAGGCCAGCCGACGTGAGGCGGAGAGAAGCTGAGAAGCGAAACGGATACATCACCCGACCCATGAACTCGTTCATGTTGTATCGATCCGCTTATGCCGAAAGGGCCAAGTCTTGGTGTTTGCAGAACAACCACCAGGTCGTGTCGTCGGTTGCAGGCGAAAGCTGGCCCTTGGAGCCTCCAGAGATACGAGACTTGTACACCGAATACGCCAAGATCGAGAGGATCAATCACCAGAACGCGCACCCAACATACAAGTTCTCTCCTAGCAAGGCTGCTGCTCCAGCACGGAAGAGGAGAGGTGAGTGGTCGGATGATGAGGAACCAAGTGATCTCGAAGATGCAGAATGGGCACCCGGCAGTGGCAGATCTCGTTCCCGACAAGCAAGGAGAGTGGATCGATCACTCAGCTATCCATCGAACAATATAGGTGCCGAGTACTTCGACCGGTCGTTCGGACCAAACGGAAATGGTATGAACAAGTCTTCGTGGGAGATAACGAACGAGGGAAGACCGATGCCCATGCCCATGGGACACCACGACGTGTACAACCAGTACTACCAAACCGCTGCCTATCCAAGCATGGGCATGAACCAAAACTTCGCAGACGATATGCGCATGCGACGAGTAACCACGCCAGCCTCCTCTTTCCAATTCCAGTCGAATCAAGGACTCCTTGGCCTACCAGGAGGCAATGCGGGCGACCTGATGCAACAACTGCACTCTAATACTGGGACACCTTTCGACGAAGGGCCACTCGACCCTATGCTGTTGGCGTACGACGGTGGGAGCACTAGCGACATTGATCCGGCAGCGCTTCAGCACCACGGCTTCCGAAACGGTCATCCAAACATGGACGGCGAGAAGATCGACCCAGACAGTCTCGACACCCTCTTGGAGCTTGGAAACCCACGTGACGAATACCATTCTGGGTCCTGGCAATCTGACCCGAACATGGCGTCGCTAGAAGAAGAGTCGGAGTTCGACCAGTGGATGCAAGAACACTAGCCTGTTTCAAGTCAGCTCATGTACATTTGTTTGGAGCTTGATTGTGGAGTTAATTCGGTTTGTAGATACCCATGGACGATGGTAGTTTTGGGCGGCCTCTCTGATAAGGCGCGCTCCGAGATGCATCCAACATATTGTCACGGCGTTGTTTAGATTAGAGGCTTACGAGCTTGTATCGTGTCTCCGGCGTTATTTGTTATAGTCTATGTAGAATTTCATCTTTCAATAGAATTCCAGTTTTTCTTGCATTTGGGCTTGAAAGGTTGCTTGCTTGCAGTGTGACTGAGAAACCTTTCGTTATGATTAGAACGAGCCTTCAGCGCTTCTCGAGCACTACTCCAATGCCTCATATTGCCAGAGATCGAGACTGAGACCTGCGACGGTGATTTGGGCAGCGTGATTGGCTCGTGAACGAATCGCGTTTGTGAAAGGGATTGCCGGACGAGAGCTGTCGTGAGAGATGAAGTTGGACTCGAGACGCACAGACCGGCCGTTCCTGCCCCCACCTGCCCACGCGACGCGAGCGCGCCTACCATTGAATGAGAGGAGGGGCAAAAACATCGACAAAGCCCTTTCAGAGCAACACTCCTCCATTGTCCTTCACCTATTTTTAAACGCCATATTTGAAAGGGACAAACACAAAGCAACTTTCGACTAAGCGCCACCATCCCGCGCAAATCATCACATTTGGGACCTCGGGCACAGGCATCGTAACCATGTACGGCGAAGCTGCCAACAAGCTCGTACTTCTCCCGCTTTCCAATTCCCCCTTCACATGAAACTATAGGCCCCCCACTAAGCACCTCTTTATAGGTCCAAAACGCAAAACGTACCCAGGCACTGCCCCACCTCCCTCCCTACGCCAGCGAACTCGTGCGCAGCATAACCCGCGAAGTACGCGACCTTGACAAGGACGTATCCAACATACTAGCTCCCTACAGCGGCGCGTTCAACCCCAGCGCCGCACCCGAGACAGCTTGCGCTCTGCTCGTCAATCACCTTTGCATGCGGAGGAATAAACGGTGCCTACTAGCATATCACAGGGTACGAAGTGACAAGTTGGAAGGATATTGTTGGGAGGGCGTGGATGTCTTGGAGTCACAGAATGTACAAGGAGGGAGAGCAGGGGCTGGTGGAGAGGGAGCGAAGAAGGACGAGAGCAGTCTAAGCCCGGAAGAGGAAGAGTACGTTAGGCAATACAGCGATCTACTTGCTGCGTACAAAGGGCAATGGACGGATATTGATCTCACGGGGAGTTTGGAGCCGCCGAGGGATTTGTTCATTGACGTCAGGGTGTTGAAAGATGCAGGGGAGATACAGACGGAGTATGGGTACGTATTACCTTTCACGAGCATGGCTGGAGCGAAGGGGTATTGTCACGGGCGACCGGAAGCTAATACCAGGGATAGGTCCATCACCCTAACGAAGAACAGCCAGTTTTACGTGCGGCACGGTGACGTAGAACGGTTGATTGCGCAAGGGTATCTTCAGCGGCTGAGCTAACTTCAGCTTTACCCGTACTGAAGCATGAGCGTTCGAACGACACATGGCAAGCATGTAGTGTGATAAAGGACTCATGACACAACTAGAATCTCCACGAGGTTCGGAACTTAGCCCTTGGTCTAGATTGCCGAGCCACGTGGATACGCAAAGGGATCTCTGGATATGGAAGTGGCTGTATCGGTGTGAACAGCCACGGTCCTCAACCACGCAGTCAGCCGCATAGAATGCATCCAATATACGTAGGGGTATGCGTGCCATGTGGCATGCTAAAAATGGCTGCTGAAACGTGGCCTAGTGATACTAGTTGTGTGAGCAAGGGGAACATGGATGGCACTCAGCCTTGAGGTGCCAATGCATCATCAATAGGGAAGAAGAACGTCACTCGTGGCAGAGGATGAGCGAATAGTGACTTTGAAGATATTTTTCTGAAACTAAGCAATTAAGAGAAGACCGTGGTCTTTCCAGAGCGCTCCATGTACTATTCTCGCAGCCGTGGGCGAAGCCAGAGCATTCAATTATTACTATTGAAGTCGTGATCGCTTTCTGAATGGCGGCATGTCGTCGAAAGAGGTGTAAATCAATCTTGTTGTGGTTGGCTCGACGTCCTGAATGCCTTCTCGGTGTTGCAGCAGGTTGGTGAGCGAAGGCTCAATTCGATCGAAAGGGCGGCTCGGAGTACCTGCGACGGTTTGTGTAAATCAACGAAACCATCAGCAAGGGGTACTCAGTAGGGCGGTACTTACGTCTTGGACATACATATGCCCTTTCGTGGGGGGTTCAAATTTCCCCTGCTTTTAGGTGACCAGTAACTCCAATCCCACCCTGTGTAGAACAATCCTCCATTATAGTACATTTTGCCGAAGTAGAAGAAGAACGCCAGCTTGTAGCAATTGTTCTTGCAGGACATACCTTGACTGAAACGAGGAGTGACTCTTCCTAGACTACGCTGTACCGACCAGTAGGACCACGAACAGCAGATGCATCCTCCGCTGCAATCGTTCCCTCGCGCAAGAGGCGAGTAAGTTCCATCATGGCCTGTGTGACTACATTCTCGGTATCGCCTTCGACAAGAATGTATAGCTTCGGTAGATCGGTCTCTGACGGCTCTTTGCCCGTTGGGTAGAAGGTACCCTTGGTGGTGATGGAGACACCAGTGGACTCCAGTATCTTTGCGACATTAGTGCGATTGGTGACAGCCCATCGAGCCTTCTGCGGGAAGTCGTTGATCTCGATAGTCGAATGGTAGAGACCAGCATCGGGACCCTTGTTGTCGATAGGCTGGCCTGCATGGATCATGCCCTTCTTGCTAAGACGACCATCAACCTTTTGAGCAGCCATTTCAGCCTTCTCCCTAGCAGTCATTGGCTTGCCGGAGTGAGAAGCCTCTGGACGCTCGGTCTTGCTGACAACAATCTTGCTGTTCAAGAGCTTCATCCAGGACGGCTGTTCTTCTGGTTCGGCTGCAGTGCCTTCAGCAGGCTTAGCAACACCCGGTCCGGACACTTCAGGTTTCTTGATTGCAGGTAGTTCAGTTTCCTCCTCGCTCTCTTCTTCGCCTTCCAGCTTGAGTGCACGCTTCTCTCGCTTCTTCTCCAGCGCACGTGCAGCGTCAAGCTTGTCGAGACCCTTGCCTCCAAAGCCGCCATAGTACTTTTCGGCGCCCGACTTAGCCTTCTCATGGAAAGTGTCAGCCATCAACTGCAAGTCCTCTGGAACATCTGTACCGCTCTCCCTTAGTGCCTTGACGACGTGAACAGCAAAGCGCTCTTGGCCAGGGTTCTCGATAAGTGTAATGGCAGTACCCTTGTTACCTGCACGCCCAGTGCGTCCGCAACGATGAACGTAATCTTCCAAGTGCGTCGGGCAGTCGAAGTTGAAGACCATGGCTAGGCCGGGCACATCGAGACCACGAGCTGCAACTGAAGTAGCAATGAGAATGGAAAGAACACCTTGTTTAAAGTCGTTAATAGCTTCGTTACGATCTGTTTGATCTTTAGCTCCGTGGATCGTGTTGACAGAAAAGTATTTGGCTTTATAAAGCTTCGACAAGAGATCTTCAGCCGTCTCTTGACGTTCGGTAAAGATCAATACTTGAGAATTCTCATCTTCAGCAAAGAGCTGGCCAAGATGTAGAAGAGTCCTGTTGACCTTCTTCTCGTACGAAGGCTGTACAAGCGAAATGACCTGTGTAATCTCAGGTGCGACCTTGCTACGGCCGCCGATGATCACTTCAGCAGGCTTGTTAAGGGCCTTACGGGCCAAGGCAGCCATGTTCTTCGGAAACGTGGCCGAGAAGAGAATGGTCTGACGATCAGGACGCACAGTTGCAAGGATTTTCATAACTTGAGGCTCAAAGCCCATGTCGAACATGCGGTCAGCCTCGTCAAGAACAACGTACGTGATGCGTCTGAAGTTGAGGACACGACCCGAGTTGCTCTGCAGCAGATCGATCAGACGTCCAGGAGTCGCGCACAGAATGTGAATGCCGCCACGCTTGATCATAGCAATTTGGTCGGAGATGGGTTGTCCACCATATGCGCACTTGATCGTGATGCCAGAAGCACTGAGGAAAGGCTTGAGCTCATTCACGATTTGCAAAGACAGCTCTCGAGTAGGAGCCAGAATTAGTCCGATTGGACCATCTGAAGGCTTGAGAGGGCGCTGGTCGAGGACGTGACGAATCATGGGAATACCGAATGCGAGTGTCTTACCGGAGCCAGTCTTGGCGACTCCAATGAGATCACGGCCTGATTCAGCAATCGGGATAGCTTGTGATTGAATTGAGGTCGGCCTCTCGTAGCGCACCCTGGTAAACACATCCATGGTGGCCTGCAGCAAGCCCATCTGAGCCCATTTCGTAACGGGTCGAGGCACATCATCGGGTTTCACCTTGATGCCGTCGAGTTCGTGTCGAAGATCAGCGACTTCCTCTGGTGTCATCTGGGTGACCTCGGCTGGCTCAGTGTAGAAGTCTTTACGGAATGGCTCGTACTCAACTTTCTCGTGATCAACGGCGGGAACCTCTTTCTTTTTCTTCTTGGCAGCACGAAGAGCGAGAAGATCCTCAGCCTCGACAGAGGTCTGCTCCGGTTCAATATCGTCGTTGAACATAGCTTCGCCGGTTGGGGCTCTGCGGCTCGGCTGCACCTCGGAGAGATCGGCCATGAAGGCATCAAGCGGGTCGACATCGTCTTCCTCGGCGCCTGCGGTTTCGTCAACGTCCATCTTCTCGCCAGATTCGTCGACGGCGGGGACTTCTTCCATGGTAGTGTCTTCGTTTGCAATATTCTCGGCTGCGATCTCTGCCCGACGCTTCTCGAGCTGAGCCTGGAGCTGCGCATTAGTCTCGTCATCGTCGCTGCCAATGTCGCTCATGGCAGCATCGTCCTCGACATCATCGACCGCAGGCTCATGCTCATCACCCGGCGTAAAGTCGGGAAGCGCTTGAAATTTGCGCTTGCTAGTGTCGACCTCGTCGTCGAGCAGAGTCTTCTTGGTGGTTTCAGCCTCGGTGGCAGACTTAGCTTTAAGACCGAAGGAGCCGATGTTGCCATTTGCCTTGGCTTGTGCGGCAGCACGATCTATGTGGGTGAGCTTAGGATTCGAAGAGATGTTGGGGGGGTACATACTGCTAACAGCGGTGGTGACTGGCTTGCCGGCAGGCTTGGTCAACAGTGGCCGTGCAGCAGCCGACTCGTCAAGCTTAAAGGTCGACTTTTCAGGTAGCTTCTGTTTGACCTTCTCAGTAGCGCTCTTCTGCAGAACTTTAGCCTTAGCGATAGTGGAGTCTTGCTTGATCTCGCTAGCTGGCGGGGGTGTTGGTGCAGCGACTGTAGGTGTCGAGGGTGCAGTGCCAATTGGTGAGGCTCCAGAGCCAGGCGTGTCGCCCTTCTCTTTTGCCAGGCGCTCAGCGTTGCGCTTCTTCCACTCTGCCAGCTTAGCGGCTCGCTCAGCTAGTTTCTCTTTGGCCTGCGTCTCTGGGTCCTTCTTCTTTTCATCACGCGCTGCGCTGTCTAGGCGGTCACGCCTACTGTCGGGAGCTGGCGTTGTAGAAGCTCGCGAGCCTGGCCGGTGTGACATGGAGCGGTGACGCCTGTCCCGGTCATCATGATCACGGTCACGCCTATAGCGATCCGAGGTTCGCTCACGAGATCGGTCGCGGCGGCCAGGTGGAGAACGCGAGCGGCGGCGATGCGAGTCTCGCTCTCGGCGGTCATCGCGGCGATGGCTGTCTCGATCCCTATCACGGACTCGCTCGCGGTCATCTCGAAGGCGTCCACCGCCGTAGCGATCTGAATGGCGGTCTCGCGAACGGTCACGGCGTGCAGGCGACCTCGAGCGGGCACGGCGGGGGGGAGAGTAGCGTCCACGGTCACGGTCGTACCTTGATGAATCAGCGCGCGTGGCCATGTCGGCTCGTGGTGCAATACTATCTGCTATCAGTGTAGTTAAAGGATTCCTCAGTAGATATTGCCGGGATGCACTTGGCCGTCGTCGCGTGTATAGTTGAAGGTGAATGATTCGACGAGTTTGCACTAAACTTGGGGAACGCTCGCGCCTGCCTTGGTGGTGGAGCCTCGCGTCACTAGCGCCTGGCCCGAGCGCCCGAAATCTTGGACGATCCAAAAAAAGTTTGGGAAAATGCGAACTTGAGCAGTGAACTGCAGAAAGTCACTTTGTGCCGCCAAAATGCCTGTCAACACGCGCAAGAGGAAGGTAGTGACAAGGCCGGTCCCAGAGTCGAGTGACTCGGAGGGGGAATTAGCTGACGGGCTGCTCGAGGGAATCCTGTCGCATTCTGAAGACGAGTCGGAAGACAGCCAGGAGGAGGATGTTGAGACGGATGCAAGCAGTGTAATCGAGGGCCTGTCGGACGAAGATGAAGAGGACGAGGAAGACACGTTTGAAAGCGACGAAAAGCGAATTCGCGAGCAGATTCGAAATCTCAACACCTCGGACGGCGCAGACGGTGATCTGGACGAACAAGACGAGGACTTGAAGCCCAACTACACTGTCACAACCGACGCCCGTGGCAACGTCCGCTACCTATACAAAGAAATTGACCCGGTCTACGAGTCGGACGATTCGGACGCTGAAGCGACCAACACAATCGGAAACATACCCCTCACCTACTACGACGAGTACCCTCACATTGGCTACGACATCAATGGCAAGAAGATCATGCGCCCTGCCAAGGGAGAGGCGCTGGATGCTCTGCTGGATAGCATCGACATTCCCAAGGGCTGGACTGGCCTGACGGATCCACAGACAGGAAAGCCCTTGAATCTCTCAGAGGAAGAGTTGGATGTGCTCAAGCGGCTTACAAGGAATGAGGTGGTGGAAGACGGATATGACCCTTACCCAGAAATGGTAGCCTACTTCTCAGGAAGGCAGGAGATCATGCCACTGAGCGCTGCGCCAGAGCCGAAGCGACGATTCGTGCCCTCCAAACACGAAGCAAAGCGGGTCATGAAGATTGTAAAGGCAATCAGAGAAGGTCGCATTAAGCCATACAAGGCGCCGACCGAAGAGGAGGAGGAAGAGCAGGTCTACTTCGATGTATGGGCGGATGAGAAACCGCGACCAGAGCACTCGATGCACATTCCTGCTCCAAAGCTACCTCCACCAGGCTATGAAGCCAGTTACCATCCACCGCCGGAGTACCTACCAGACAAGGCAGAAGAACAAGCTTGGCTGGAGCAAGATGCGGAAGATAGAGAGAAGGAATTCTTGCCCAAGAACTTCGACGCTTTACGCAAGGTTCCTGGTTACGAAACATTCGTGAAGGAGCGATTTGAGCGGAGCTTAGATCTATACCTAGCTCCGCGTGTGCGAAGAAACCGACTCAACATCGATCCCGAATCACTCCTTCCCAAGTTACCCGATCCAGAAGAGTTAAAGCCATTCCCAACCACTTGCGCAGCCATCTACCGTGGACAAGAAGGACGTGTTCGCTGCGTCTCAGTAGACCCACAAGGTATCTTCGTTGCTAGTGGCGGCGACGATGGCTTTGTACGGATATGGGAGTTGCTCACAGGGCGACAAGTCTGGAACGCGAGGCTATCGGACGAGGAAGCTGTCGACACAGTTCAATGGAGACCCACAAAGGACGCATCGATACTCGCGGCTGCTACCGGCGAAAGCATCTACTTGATTGTCCCCTTCACGCTCTTGTCTCCCGACGTAGAGCAAGCTAGTCGCGAGGTCCTCGACGCCGGTTGGGGTTATGCAGCATCAAAGCCCCCCACATCAGCCAACAGCGAAGCGCCCAAGCTACCACCAGGCAAATGGAGCCGCCCGGGAACCCGTCTCGAGAATAAAGGCGTCCTTGTTCTCATTGAAGTCCGGTCCGCAGTCAAAGTTATCAACTGGCACCGTCGAGGCGACTACTTCGCAAGCGTCTCCCCCCGAGGCCAAAGTACGGCCGTAGCCATTCACACAGTATCTAAACATCTGACCCAGCTCCCCTTCCGCCGCCTGAAAGGTATCGCTCAAACCGCCCAATTCCACCCCTCAAAGGCCATCTTCTTCGTTGCTACCAGGAACACCATCCGAAGCTACGATCTCGCGAAGCAAGAACTCGTCAAGATTCTTCAACCCGGTGCGAAATGGATATCATCCATTGACGTACACCCCGGCGGCGACAACATCATCGTTGGAACCTACGACAAGCGGTAAGTCCACTCTCTGAAAAACAAAAATTACATGAAAACCGTCAAACAAATGCTAACTGTATCGTCACCTTTAGTCTGCTGTGGCACGATCTCGACCTCTCCAACAAACCTTACAAAACTCTCCGTTTCCACAAAGAAGCCATTCGCGCCGTCAAGTTCCACCAAGGCGGGCTACCGTTGTTTGCGGATGCAAGTGACGATGGCAGTTTGCAGATTTTCCATGGCAAGGTTGTGGGCGACTTGATGGAGAATGCGACAATTGTGCCGCTTAAGGTGTTGAGGGGCCACAAGGTGAAGAGCCGGTTGGGAGCTATGGACTTGGATTGGCATGCGAGGGAGCCGTGGTGTGTGAGCGCTGGCGCAGATGGGACGGTGAGGCTGTGGTGTTAGACGCATGGTACGATATCAGTTGTGGCATTTGGCGGCGTTTGGGAAAAACTATGAAGACTGCCCTTTTAGCAACCTTGTCGTTTGCTGTGATGTCCACTCACGGCCATTTCATGGTTCGTATCATATCCTCCATACTACGCAGCATGTGAAAGTCTGGGCGTTCACAAGATACAATGTACTGCTATAGACAAGGCGTTTGCTAGTACAGTTTTCGTTCGCAACGCCACGCTAGGTCTTACAATAGCACCGACATCACCCACACCATCGTCCACCACACAATCCCTCTCGACTATTCGGCGCGAATCGCGATAAGGTAAATACAGTCTCGCGGCAAATTTCATCTGCCGGCGGGTCCAGCTGATTCCATTACAGACTTCATATTCGATTTTGAAGAAGTTCGCACAGCACGTGCTCTCATGCGACCTCACCAGCGTTCGCCATCGTCCCATCGGCACTCATATATCAACCCACCCGTTCTCTAGCTGCACGCCCACAACCCTGGAGCCCCCCAAGTTTGGGGCGCCCACGCTCCCGTCTGTGACGCTCTCATTCGAAGCGCCATGGACGGACCGATCTACTTTGGTGCTCGCTGAACCAATCACGGATGAGGAATCACCGCGTGCTCAAGCACCCATTTCTGCGACACCAAATAGCCCACGCGACACCCCCGACAGTGATAATGCAGTCCCTCCATCATCTTGACAGTCTCTTTAACCCCTCCTCTCCCGTATCCCTCTTCAACGGGAACTGGTCAAAGGCTAAATTGTGCCATGAGCACTACTCTTGTCAAAACAATGCCTCGTCCTAGCTTCCCGCCCACTCCACAACCTTCAACTGATATCACTGGCAAGTGCAGCGCAAATGCCCCTCAATTGGAGGGCGGCTTCACTCTACCTCCTGCGGCTCTAGGTGGCAGAGGGAGTGTAGCTAGCTCATCCGAACCGTCTGAGAGTGCCTCGGATTCCTCTTATCGGCCACCATCACCCTCATCGCCAGTCGCAACATTGAAGCCTGGTCATGCGCGCAAGCGGTCGAATACTACTGCCCAACAAAGTATCATAACCAAGGATGACTACTCCCTTCCTCCTCCGCCCACGCGATCGCGCAAGATTATACAAATGAAGCCGAAGGATACGCAAGAAATGCCGAGAGCGCAATCTCAGCCCGAGAATGCAAAGGCCACAGCATCAAGCACCACCAACGGTACCAAGAAGAAGCAGGCAGGCAACACTACTGCCGCGGGTCGCAAGATTGCGCGGAAAACTGCGCACAGTTTGATTGAGCGAAGGAGGAGATCGAAGATGAATGAAGAGTTTGGTGTACTCAAGGATATGATACCAGCTTGCAGAGGGCAAGAGATGCATAAGCTCGCTATTTTACAGGTACGCTTGTGCACCAGTTTATCGTTGTATGGCATGTTCTAACACACTGAAGGCATCTATCGAGTACATGAGATACCTGGAACAGTGCATTGGCAACCTTAAGAATGCCCACCAGTCACGACGTGACTCACCTTCGTCTGCTACTTCCGAACCTCCCCCATTCAGGCATGTTCGCGAAGACGAGGATGAAGATGTAGAAGACGAGGAAGAGGACGAAGAGATGGAGGACGCAGTGTCGCCTACCCAGGTGGAGCATACTGCTCCCAGCTCCGGGTACCAGTTCATGAACGCGTCGCCTGCCATGTACCCTTCCGATCGAAGCGTTTTTATCCACTCCACCACTACATCGCCAGCCATCATGCCCCGCGATCATGGTCACTACTCGGCGAACCCCTCCCCCGCGCTCCAACCCTCGGACCCACATCGCTACTCTCTCGCCTCGTCTTCCGTTCGCTCCACCGTGACCTCACCATCGATTCAGCCTTCACCTGCGTTCAGTGCTCTGACACCATCTGCATCCCATTTCAGCAACCCATTCCACACAGGGCCTCCTAGTGCTGGACCCGTTGCTGCCCCTGGATCGTCGCACGGAGCAACGCCTTTCACTTTGACTTCGCCAGCTCTTGGACCACAGGCAGATCGTGAAGACCAGGAGGCTACCGAAGCTCTCCTGATGTTGAACACAGACCGCAGAAGCTGGAGCGGTGCACGCGGCATGAGCGTGAAAGACCTTCTAAGTGGGTAGACTGTTCATGGTGCGCTAATAACAAGCGCCAGCTGGCGTTCAATGTAGTATCAAAAAAGGGGGGCTCATACCATAATGTGTACTGGGAGGAAATTTACTCGTTATTTCGGCGCTGGAGGTTATTTGGTGCCATTTTTAGAAGAATGCTTTCGCGTCATTTATGCAAGCATCTACTTGCTAAGAGTTATTGCGGTGCAAGTAATCAAATGATATTGTCTCGTGTTGGAACGCGCCTGAGGGCTGTCCCGAGTGGAGAGCCGTGCCGGTACGACAGTCTATGACGAATGAATACCATGAAAAGCTATGAGTATCTACTCTTTTGATCTTCCAACTCCCCTTGCTCAGAATCACATCAACATTCAGAGTGTGATGATCGACTAGGACTACTTACATGTCCAGGACGGCTGGTTGCTGCCGGTCTAAGGCCGTCGTCAGCACCAGCGTGGAACATAACCAGCGGCGGCAGCTTCCCTCGCAAGTCAAAACCAACGTCGGGCCCACTACTCGTCTTCTCTTTCCACAAGCTGGACCTCCTACCTACTCTACCTCTACTTATACGACCAAGTCCTGTCAGTATCAGTGCATTTTTGGCCATCCCTGTCTAGCCCCCATCGTCTTGTAAGAGCTCGGGCTGCTGCAAGGAACACACACGACCGTAGTCGGCTTTGACGGCGAGGATGCGCAATGGATTATGGCAGCTTTTTGATGAATACGGGCCTGAGTCACAGACCGGTCAGTCGGCAATCAGATGCTTCAATCTGTTTAGTCAGATCCAAGTATAGTCACTATAGTGTCTTCCATCGTACATGTTTTGTACGGCAGTACGACAATGGCGGGTGGGGCCTGTCGGTAGGGCTACGAGGCCGAGAGCCCTCACAACAAGCAACGGAGCAACTTTGGTACCGATGGAACCACCCGATTGCGCCGCCGCAACCGTCATCCTACACCGTATCTTGAGACAGGCACGCGCGAAAAGTGTCGCGCAAACCGACCAATGTTGTCCGATCGCATTCCTCGTTTCTCCTTTCTCGAGATGTGGATCACAAACCGAGGACATCAAGCGACCCCGCCCGCCGCCTCGCGCTTTCATCAACGCCGACCACCGAGCGGCCACCCCCCCAAGAGTGGTCTAGTGACTGCGGAAAGACCACGGAGATAAGGGCCAGGCCTCCTCTTTTTGACGCGCGACGAGGTCATTCAATCCTCAGCTCTTCGTGCAAATTTCGAGTCTTATACATACTCCTCTTATATCCCGTTTGGCGTCTCGACATCTTTCAGCTCTGAAGGCTTGAGTTCACCACCGTGACCACGACTACGCCTTGACTGCGACACACGATATTTCGCCACAACATAGCCTTGAAGAACAGGCGCGCGACTGAAAAGATTTAAGTCTTCACAAGAGTCGGACGACAAATCTGTCGCCGAAGCCACAATCGGTTTCCAAGGATGAACAGCGCACATGATAGGGATGTCCGTTCGAGCACCAGTTCAGAGACACATAATCCAGACTTGGAAAAGGGTGAGGCAAGAACAGAAAAGGAAGACGAGGCAACTATCGCAGAAAAGGTGTGTTTTGAAATCTCCGAATCTACTTTAGGTGATACGTCCTTGTCTTCTCAAAGTCACATTTTTAGGGGTCTTTGAGGAATTTGCAGCTTCCAACCCGCACTCCTAGCAACAACATGTCTATAGTAGTTACCTGGAGCAGAAGCTGACGCTTTCTCAGGAACCACAAGATGACATCGGTGCTGAACTCGAAAAGCACTTGTCGAGAAAGAGCACCAAAAAGGACCAACTGCCGCCAGAAAAGTACCCGTTATCAGATCTCGACAACAATCTAGTTGGATGGGACTCTCAAGATGACCCAGTGAATCCCCGCAACTTTCCCGATTCAAAGAAATGGACGCTCTTAGGCTTTGTCGCCGCAATTACCTTCCTGAGTCCATTGGCCTCATCCATCTTCGCGCCGGCCGTAGTCTTCGTCAACGAAGCCTTCCACAATGAGTCACAGCTTTTGGGCTCCTTCGCTGTCAGTGTCTATATCTTGGGCTTCGCGTTTGGACCCCTTGTGTTGAGCCCCCTCAGCGAGATATACGGTCGTGTTATCGTCTTGAATTGCTCCAACATTTTCTTCTGCGCCTTCACACTTGGCTGCGCGCTTGCTCCAAACCTAGGAGGCCTAATCGCTTTGCGGTTTCTAGCCGGTGTAGGTGGCTCAGCTTGTCTCACCATTGGAACTGCTGTCATTGCCGATATGTTTGTGCCTGCTCAGCGTGGGAAAGCCGTTGCTCTGTACAGCGTCGGCATCCTGTTCGGCCCTATTCTGGGACCAATCTGCGGAGGCTTTATTGCACAGAGGGCAGTAAGTAACATCGGTCTACAAAAACATGTGAGACATCTGCTGACTTTGTTCTTCAACACATAGGGCTGGCGCTGGGACTTCTGGGTCGTATTCATCGTGGGCTGTCTCCTCACTGGCGGATTGATCGTGTTCAACAAAGAGACGTATCAACCTGTCCTGCTCAAGCGAAAGACCGAACGACTCCGCAAAGAGCTCAACCGCCCCGAACTCCAAAACATCATGACGTACGACAAGGATGCATCTAGTACTAGTGGTGCCAGCATCCTCAAGCAGGGAATCATTCGTCCAGTCAAGATGCTCACAAAGTCGCCCATCGTTCTATTTTGCTCGCTATACATGTCATTCCTCTTCGGACTGTTATACTTGCTTTTCACAACAATCACGCCCGTGTTCATCAGGACATATGGTTGGTCGCCAGAAATCACCGGTCTTGCATACCTCGGTATTGGCATCGGTAACTTTATGGGTATCGCCTTCGTCGCAAAGACGTCTGATGCGACAATTATTCGCCTAGCGAAGAAAAACAAGGGTGTTTATGAGCCAGAGATGCGGTTACCGCTTTGCGTCTTCTTCGGCTTGTTGATCCCTGTGTCTTTCTTCTGGTACGGTTGGGTGAGTGATCTTCTACCAAACACTTTTGGGATTCGCACTGACTTCGTATCGACAGACCGCATACTACAAAGTACATTGGATCGTTCCCATCATCTCGCTCGTGCCTTTCGGCTTCGGTGTCATGGGCATTTTTGCTCCTCTACAGACCTACATGATTGACTGCTTCCCTCAATACGCCGCCTCCGCCATGGCAGGCATGACAGCAATGCGTTGCTTGTTCGGCGCCATGCTGCCGCTTGCAGGTCCCAGTATGTACGCGACTATGGGTCTTGGGTGGGGAAACAGCATGCTGGGCTTTGTAGCTATCGCTTTCATCCCAGTTCCAGCTTTGCTATTCAGTAAGTTTTCATGATCGAATTACGTCTAAGCCACATACTAACCTCACACCTCTAGGATACGGCAAGCATATTCGTGAGAGATATCCTATTAAGGTGTAGAGAGCAAGGACGAAACGTGGCAGGCGATGAACATGGCATTGATGGAGTAAGAATAACCTTTACGTTCATGATACCCAAAAGTTCTTTTCCTCGGTCCTCGGGGCTTTTAGACATGTCTTAATACGTGGTGACAGGGTGAATTTCCCCTATCAAATTTCTCTACTCTTTGTAATACAACCTACCTGTGTCATAGAAACATATTCACGAGGTTTTATAGGGCAGCCTATGGAGGTATACGTTGGCCTTGGTACCTATGGGCTAAGCAATCGACTAGACCTCATAATAATAACCGAATTAAAACGCATTCGAAACATCACCCCCGCTTCCATTCGATTCCGAGTCGTTGTATCACTCTGTGGATAGTATATACACAAAAATATAGTCGATCTACTCGTGCAAGAGACGGGATACAGTGAGGTTCTGGAAAGTCCTGCGCGTGATCCCCAATCCTATTATCCAGTACAGTTCTCATGCCTTGGTCTGCGCTGGGCGCCTCATCCACCAGTACGTCTGTTTGCGTCGTGAGGCAAACTTCTCGGGCACAGGGCACACGTAATATGGGCCGTCAAAACCCTCTGATGCGTACAGCTTTCGACCCCGGTCTGAACCTTCAACGACAGCCTTAATCAGTTAGCTGAGGACACTCGCTGTAATTGTACTTGGAACTTACGTCCACACCCATCTCATTAGCCGCGGCAAGGCCCCACTTCACCAACAATCTACCAGCACCTTTGTTTTGATAAGCCGGGTCAACCATGAGCATGTCGAGTGCTGTGCACAGGATTGTATTAGCCCAGCAAAGGTAAAGACAAGAGTTGGTGTTCCAGCATACCAGCCAAGCGACCGCCTGTCTCTTCGATAACGCGCTGCCTGGGGGCGAAAAACGCGTGGAAAATACACTGCGCAAACTCCTTGTCCTCTTCGTTCTCCCAATAATCACCCTCTAGCTGTGGCTGCGGGGGAATCTCGCCGCCCTTGTACAAGTTCCACTTCGCCGCTGCAACTATCTTGCCGGTGTCATTGTCGACGACTTTGAGGAAGTTGCCGTTGGGGTCGCCATGAAATAGTTGGAGCATGCGCTCGCTTCCTATCTTGCGCCCGGCTGGGGTAGTGTGCGCGGGAAACACAGCGTCCACATATTCGTGATCGTTGGCGAAGGCCAGAGAGACGATTTCGAAAAAGCGAGGGATATCTGCTTCGGTGCAACGCTGGACTTCGAAGGACGGCATCTTTGCGCTCAGAGGTTGAGTGAATTGACGAAGATTAATAATAACTGCGAGGTTCGCTTGGGAATGCGAAAAGAGAAACGCAGGAGCGTGTCTAGAATGAGGCGAAATATGATCAGGGGGATGGCGACCGGGATTAAATTCCTTCAATGCGGAGTATTCCTACGACCCCAGGGTATGGTTCCTTCACTGCATGGAATCCTACGGCCCACTTTAAGACGGCTTAATGGTTGGCAGCGCTTTCGTGTTGTCGCTTTGCTTTTTGTAGTGTGGGATCCGGGTAAGTAGGGTGCATGATTCGCAAGGGTGTCACTACCACACGAAAAGCTTTTATTTCAAAAAAGCGCCTTCAATATGAGGAACCATGTAATAATTGAACTTTGATAAGTATATCTTGACTAAATATTAGCCTTGAGGTCGAAGAAACCAGGTGCGTCATGGTACCTATGGGTGCAAGGACTTGTTCTTGTCGGTATTAGTTTAACAGCTCTTCGGGAGAGCCGTTTCGTTCCCGTTGGGTATTACCCAGTAGACAAGGGAGTTTCTCCGGATCACCGAGCCAAGGTAGTTGGGTACGCCGATCGTGGATGGCGGTTGACTAAAGGACTTCTCGCATATGCATAGATCAACGGTACAGTGCTTCACATACGTACAAGCTATGCAGGCCGTGCGTTCAAATAGGCTTGGTGCGACTCAGAAAAAGCCAGGAAGAGAATCCTACCTGCATAGAGACTGTCTAATGTCTATGGCACATGCTCATCGCTTGTGCCGCGTCTTGGGATCATAGTCCACGTGTGAAAAAGGGTCTATGTTAGCAGGATGTACTCGAGATAGCAGTTAGGTTTACATGTACATTGATAGAATCACTACAGAATACAAACAGTATCAGGGAGGCGACTATCTACTTATATATGCCTGCTAGAGCGAACTTTAGGCTGCCTTCAAGATACCTCGCGGAACTTCAAAAGCCCCCACACTTGCGGTCCCCCACCGGGACAACGGGTTACAGCACTATCCCCAACTCACAACATAGCAGCTGTTGATCATTAAACAGCTATACTCGATCCTTCGCAGATCAATCCAGGACTAAAAGAAGGCGGACGCGTCATCCGTCCAATCAGCAATCTCGGGCTTGCTTCATCTCCCACTCCTTGTTGTATGAGACAGTACGCCCAGTTTTGTTACAATGTAATTTCGAGCTGGGGTTGGTACTGCACAAGGTGTACGCGAGCAAAGCTGTTACCCCTGGTCTTTAAAGGAGAAAAACAAAGCTTTGGTATCAGGCCGTTTATGCTCTTTAATTGGGCTGACGACGACAGGGGTACAACTTGACGAGCAAATACCCTATACTTGACCTTATAGCCTCGGAGAGGAAGCTGAGTGCTGATCTCAAGGCAATATGAAATGTCACGCTCCCATTGTTTTCTCGAGTTCGGTCAACACACCTGCACTCTCTGTCTCA
Source organism: Cucurbitaria berberidis CBS 394.84 (assembly GCF_010015615.1). NCBI lineage: Eukaryota > Fungi > Ascomycota > Dothideomycetes > Pleosporales > Cucurbitariaceae > Cucurbitaria > Cucurbitaria berberidis. The sequence goes on along the minus strand of NW_024468940.1, from coordinate 930,325 downwards.
TCCTTGTGTTTTTCGTTCAATTGAGGCGGTGTCTACAATCCTTGAACAATTTTAGCAAGCATTATCTGTTTACGACCATTCACTATGCCCGTAAACTTTTTCCACGAGGCGTGGTCATACGTTGGCGTTGCGGCGTTTGTTGTCATACTGCGTTTTTGCTTGAAGCTTTATCATGGTGGATGGCGCCATTTGGCTTTGGACGATGCACTCATGTTCTGCGCTTTAGTAAGTCCCTGCCGCGAGAGCGAGGATCATTAGTTGACGGGTTGCAGCTCTTCTATGCAGCAGAAACGTCCGCCGCGCATATGATTGTTTCGTGGAAGGGTCTCGGAAACAACAATATGACCCCTCAACAACGCGCATCTTTGGACCCGCACTCTGAGGAGTGGAGCACCAGGGTCAAAGGAGCCAAAATGAACATTGTAGGGTGGTCCACATACACAACTTTGTTTTGGCTGTTGAAAAGTTGTTGGACAATCTACTATTCAAGATTGACGTGTGTATTCCGAAAATCTTTGCCAGGAAGGAGACATAGGGGTATGTGCAGATTGCTAACATGTCGCTTAGGAACGGAGTCAATCACATGGACATGAGAATCAAGCTATCTTGGGGCTTGCTTGGAACGACATTCATCGCGTGTTTTGGCGTAATCATCTTTCAGTGTCGACCATTTCACAAAAACTGGCAGATCAATCCAAACCCAGGAAGTAAGCATGTCCCAGTGCCATCAATCAAGTCACTCACCTATGAACTTGCTCACATATCACCTATCTAGATGTTTGCCAGCCGGCGTACTCCTTCCTCCAAGTTTGTTTCATTATGGCTCTGAACACTGTTACAGATCTGTATCTCATGGCTATCCCTATTCCGGTAAGTCTTTTTCGGCCCCATAACAGGATATGAACCGGACTGAACTGTAGCCCGTAGATTATCTGGAAAGCACGGCTCGACAAGAAGAGAAAGCTACAGCTTCTCATTCTATTCAGTCTTAGTTGGATTGTCATCGTATTTGGTATCATACGCTGCATCACCCTAGTAACAGTAAGTTAAAGCACTGTCTTCTTAAGCACTCTGCAGACCATGCAAGACTAACTTTGTCCTAGACTGGCGAATACGAGATATCTCAATCCGGCCCATGGTCCGTCCGCGAATCTTTCCTCGCCGTCCTCGTCTCCAATGCCCCCGTGGTCGTCCCGCTCTTCAAACGCTGGTTCCAGGACATGACTGGTACAGCGACTTCGCACTTCAGATCCGGAAAGAGTGACTCCTACCAACTCGACTCACAGAATAAGGACAGCAAGTCTGGATCGCATGCGAACTCAACCTCGAAAGACGTCAAGAAGAAGAAAAAGTTTCATCATCCACTTAGCCTCCCGACAAATACAAAGTGGGGAAGTGATGAGGATATTACGATGGATCAACAAATGATGGGCACCGGAGGTAGGGGATGCGGTAGCAAGGACGGGAAGGATAACGAGAGCGAGATAACTATAGCGGATAAGGAAACAAATTCAGAGAGGGGTGGCTTGCCCGTCCAGCCAAGGAATATCACAAGGACCAATGAGCACTCTGGCGCGGATAAATCGAATGGGTTTCCTGGAGATATTATAGTAACGCGGGAGTGGGAGGTTGCGAATCAGGGCGTAAAGTTGAGCAGAGCATAGAATCACTCCCGGAGGGGGTATGCCACCTATCAAAGATGTGTAAAGAGAAGACGTATATAAGGGTAGTCCATTGGTTGGTTCACTGTTTCTATCGCCTGAAGGACGCTAGGTTGTAAGTCTTTTGCCCGAAGCTATCCTTCAGCCCAAGGTCAATAGTAATCACGTGCAAGATCTAGCCTTATTGCTAATTTATAGTAAGCTGTTTAGTTAGTATAGCTACTTAGCTAAATCTAACTTTATATAAAGCGCCTGCTTAAGTAATTATTTTACTATTTTATTTTTTACTAGCTATTATTTTTACTAACTAATTATATTTTTATTTTGCAAAGCTAATATAAGCAGCTTCTTTTCTTTATATATAAATTTAGTACTTAAAATTATAAGTAAAACCCTTTTATATAAAAATACTATAGCTAATTTTTATAAGGCTAGGTTTATAAGCTTTATATAGTATATAAAAGCAGTAAAGCTAATCTTGCTAACTAATATAAGCTTAAAAATAATACTTACTTATTTACTTGCGCTAAAGCCTTATATAAATTTACTACTATTAAAAATAAACTTGCTAGCTAAATTAAAGCTAAGGCTTATATTTCTAACTTATTATAGAAAAGTGCTTAAATAAAGGTAGATTTCTTAGGGGAAGTTGCTAGCTATTTTATAGCTAAATAGCATTAATATTAGGTAAGGAAATAAAAGACTAGGGCTTTACTAAGGCGCTGTACTTTCTAGCTTAGAAGAATTAGAATTAATTAACTTGTTCAGCTAAGGGCCCTGTAATACTTTGCCGCAGTAGGCCCTATCACGCTCATTTATGTCAATTATCTTCAGTGGTAGTCGATAGTTTTAGTGTAGATTTCCAACGGGAAACTCTAATTACTAGGAGCACCCCGCCTTCTGCTTGGCGGCCGCCTTGTTATGTACCTAATTGCGCCACAACGGTCTCATAACTTGAACACCTCTCCTCCATTCCTCTCGTACCTCCTTTGGCTTCCAAACAATCAATCAAACTACTACGGGCCGGTCGCTTCAAGCCTGGAGTAAAGGGATTCATCTTCAGCCCCCATCGTGCGCCTTGTCATCTCCACAATCAACAATCGACTTCGAGTGACTATCCACTGGAATAATGCTTGAGAATTTCGCACTCCGCCACATCCCGCCTCTTCTGCTCGCCAGCATTTGGACAATCGGCGGTTTCATGTCCTTCACTCATGGTCCCGAGCAGGCGATCCTCACATATGGCCTTTCCCCAAACATTGCATCATCCAAGGCTGCATGGCCCCTTATTAAGATTGAAGGTTCACGCGTCACTACCATCGGCATGGCCATCTGGGGCATTTACTTGGGCGGACATCTGGAGGCTATGGACACCTTACTCGCCTGCATTGGATGGATGGCAGTGATTGATGGCGTAGTCTGCGCAAAGGACGGTGCTCCGGGATCTGCTAGGATGCGTGCAACATACCAGAGTGTGGTTGCGCTCTGGGGCTTGCTTGGCATGACTTCTGGCAAATACTTCTAGGCCGTGCCACGGACCGGAGGACTTCAGTCCCCGAGGCGTCGATGTTCGTTCGCCTTCACCGATACGCTGGGTAGCGGGGTCATAACAACACTATTGCTAGGGCAGATATAGATTATCGTTGAAGCAACTTGCGATATCTGACTAGGTGTTACTATCTATGTTACAAGTGGAGATGATGTCATGATGACGCTACCAGTAAATACGCCGCAAATGCACCGCCCACGAAAGTATCCCGAATACGTTTCAGTTAGCGCCAAGCACACACCACCAACATTATCATCACACTACCTAGTACTGGCTCCTATATAGTATTCTGCAAAGGGACGCCCGGAACACTGAGCTTTTTATACAAATAGAGTCCGAAAACCTGATTCTATCGTCGGCGCACACTCCATCCTATATGGCTTTCAAACTCCAACCAGGGGTCGAGTATATCTCTCATGAGGTAAGCGAGTATGATCCCGATATGAAAGCTTGACCAACCGGTGCATCAGGATCCCGAACACGATCATATTCAATCTCTGCACGAATACCACAGCTGCGGGCCATGCGACTGTGCAGAAGTAAAGGACGCAGGGACAACACTGCCAGCACTGCTACCACTGTCCGCCATGTTCGAGCGCAGTAGCAATGGGCTGCCGACCATGTCCTTCCTCGCCCAACAGAAGCATCTATCTGTCATATATAGTCCGCAGACGCAAAGGCGGCGATACTGACAGTGAGATTAAAGACTTAGAAGAGTGGTACACGTTCATGGAACCGCCTCAATCACCTGATATATATCCTGATTCTCCACTTCCATCGAATAACGAGGATAACGTCGCTGCTAATCAGGCTGAACCGAAGAAAACGCCACAAGGGACACCACCAAAACAGTAGAATTTTCACGTCGCTCATGAATCAATGGTTTGCTATCTGTTTACTCCACAAAATTGCTCAGTGTTACAACTATTGTTTTAAAACAAATCCTTGCAAAGCTACTAGCAAATTGAACCAAACTAAGCAATACAACATGTCTAATCCGAGAGCCCACACTCAGGAGAGTAGAAAGGAGCTCCACACCATCCCAGTTTGCACGGTTTTCAGGGGACTCAGGCGGCGGTGGTGGCGGCGGATTCTCAGGTAGCGGTGGTGCTGGAGTGAGTGTAGGTGTGGCTGAGCTGGTGCTGTCTGTGCACTGACTACAGGAACTTCACCACCAGCAAACATTCTCTACCCTACACGTTGCTATCTTTAGCGACGTTGCGGTTGGGTCGACGAGCAGTTGCGATGTTGTTCCGAGCCAAACGCGCGCCAAATCTGTGCACGGATCACTCCAATCCATGACACGACCTATCTCGCTCGAATGTGCGTAAACTGACCTGAACAACCCGAACACGATCTGAAATGCCCTCGCTTGTAAATGGTTTCCAGCGCCTTGGGTTTACCCCCAGATACAACACTCTGAAAGACCTTAGTCGTTTCCTCTCGCCATCTCTTAGATCTCGTTTTCGAACTTGTCTGCGTGTCCAGATCGTGACTTCGAAGATTACTACCGCTACACCAGTGGGCACTGGCTATGGGATGAGGAATATCAGCTTCGCGAGCGGTATAAACGCTTTAATGTGTTTGAGCTTCAGAAGATCGCGGCTAAAAGTGTTGGCGCGCAGATTTGCGTGTCTATCAGCAAATTGGCTGAAGGCGGATTCAATAAAGTTTTTCGGCTTGTCATGGATGACGACAATATCGTGATTGCGCGTATACCGAACCCTAATGCTGGGCCTCCATTCAAAACGACCGCGTCTGAAGTCGCTACCATGGATTTTGTATGTTGACTCGTTCACCACGATTTTGAGTTGTCCAAGCTGATACAATCGAATCCTCAGGCTCGGACTGTCCTTGAGATACCCGTGCCAAGAGTCTTGTCCTGGAGCGGAGATGCTGAGAACCCCGTGGAATCAGAGTACATTCTGATGGAGGAGGCTACGGGGACTCAGCTCGGTGAGGTTTGGGATGTGATGGAGCTTCATAATAAGCTTAAGATCGTGGACGATATTGTCGCCATCGAGAGAAAGTTTCTGTCTCTATCATTCACTCGGTCTGTTTCTCCGAAATACTATACTTACGTTAGCATAGTTGACGGAGAACCACAGTTATGGAAATCTCTATTTCGCGAAGGACGCTTTCCCGGGGTGCGAGAAAGCTGAATTGGTTGGTGATGTACCACAATCATTAAGAAAACTGGTGGCGGACCGATTTGTGATAGGTCCAGTCGTTGATCGAGGTTTCTGGCATCGAGAACGGGCGTCTATGAGTATTGATCGTGGCCCGTGTGAGTTATATTCTAGAAAACCCGAAAAATCCAGTTGTATTAATGTCACTCAATAGGGAAAAGCCCTCAGGATTATCTTAGAGCGATTGGCCTACGAGAGATCGCCTGGATAGGTAGCCATGCCGCTCAAAAGCCATCAAGTAGTCTACTTCCGACCTCCGAAGCGCAGCGCACCCCAGAATCCCACGTCGCCCTTTATAGGAAGTTTCTGGATGTTGCTGAATACCTATTGCCTAAGGGTGAACAGAGCAGACCTACACTGTGGCATTGGGATATTCATGCCCCTAACATATTCGTTTACGAAGACCACGTTACTAGTCTTATCGACTGGCAGGATACATGGGTCGGTCCCTTGTTCCTTCAGGCACGACATTCGCGGCTTGTACATTACAACGGAGAGCTAATGACGAAACTACCTGAAAGCTACAACGCCCTTGAAGATGAAGACGAAAAATTGCGCGTTCGGATCCAAGTTGAGAAGTCGATTGTCTTGTGGACATACGAAACTGAGACCAAAAAAATGAATCCGATCCTCCACGACATTCCACATATAATTCAAGGCCGTACGAGGCGTGACACTGTAGACTTTTCTGCCAACACGTGGGATGAAGACATCATTCCTTTCAGGCAATGTCTCATTCGCATAGCACGGTATATTGGCCCAAATCCCAATGATTAGTGTTGATATAGACCGCTAATACACAAGAGCTACAGTCACTGGAACGAGTTCAGCACTGATATCCCCTGTCCGATAGAATTCACTGACGAGGAGATAAAAGCACATCTCCTGGATGGGGAAAGCTGGAATGAGAATGCGGACTTCTGGGACTCACTCCAGGGGTTTGTATATCGTGATGGATGGACGTCCAACGAAAATTACGAGCAGGCACTTGAAATGTTTGCACAGATTAGAGAGCAGGGATTGCAGAGCCTGAGCGGCGAGGAACGGTCGGCGTTTGAGGAGAGAACACGCTGGGCTGTAAGAAAGCCTGAATAGATTGGGAATGTGAAATCCCAGAGACATGTATAATCTAAAACCCAGACTTCTTGAAATATAACAAAGTTTGTCTTTCCTATCCCCTACATCGAAGATACCTCGTGCTGACTTACCGCTAAGTAATTATTACAAAACTAAAACGGTATGGTAAACTTCAAAGCATGTCGCCGTCGCTGCATCGTGTGCCGAGAGGATCCCCTTCCCTGTACGCCGTTGAATGGTGACAAGCGAGAACGCTTTCCGCTCCAAACCTTTTATTCATGATCGGTCGTATGCACGCTACGGTATCGAAACGCTTAGGATTTTAGCACGTGTATGCGATGACAATGGTATTAGGGTGTTAAGTTGGGCATTGTCATAGACTCTTTCCAGTTACAAAAGACACTGTTCCTTCAATTATGCTCATCACAAATACTAGCTTGTCCTCCATGGCCCACATCCGCATCAGAGTCGTCAAACTGTATTAACCAGTCCAAACTTTTGGGCCGGGCACCGTGTAGGTCTGTGCATGTGGTTAGAGAATGTAAGTCGCATCTAAGACGGAGGGAGTAAGAAAGGAAATAGGGCCAACTGACCTTAGTAACCTTGTCGGTTCTAACCTTCCCGGATATTTTAATCCCAGGGTCTATGTCTTGAATCAGTTTCCGTACGTTTCACCGATAGACTCTCTCATCTTAAGGCGATCCCAAAAGGAGAATACTCACCACTGAGAGAATAAGCCCCGGGAAATTTAACCAAGAATTCCTTTCCAGGCACACTAGAGCCCGAGCCCGTAACCTCTAGCTGCGCACAGTTTGGATAGAACTGCACCGGCGACAGCTCAATCATGATGATCTCATGCCTAATCATGTACCGTCCAGGCTTCAAGTTCTTCGGCACTACGATATTCCAATGGTCTGCCTTCTTGTTCTCCCAAAGATCGTTTTGGAACCAACCGTCCAAATCTCCAATCGCAAACCCTTCGCGAAGACCTTCTTCCGCAATCTTGAACCACTCCAATTGACTAATGTCGGTTATGGACGTGCAGTCGTCTCCGCAGGACGCCATGTACGCCACGATTGGCCCATAGTTGTGGACCCAACCGAAGCTGTCTTCTCCCCAGCCGGTTCTGATGGTGGCTCCGGCCTGTACTGGCGCATGGAACGCGCCTGGAACGGTGGCGCCCTTATAGTTGCAGGTCAGGTTGCTAGAGGTGGGATCTTCGTGTGGGAAGGCGTGCCAAGAGCGTTGAATCAGGTCTTTCTGGCCTTCGGCTGGGTCATACCATTTATAGCTTAGAGGCATAGTTAGCCAATGTTCCATATTTGTAGAAATGAAACCAGAGAAGGATATAATGCAGGGGTACAAGAAAGGTGGGGGTTTACCCTGGGTAGCGCTTGCCATCGATGGTGTATGAAGTGACACCACCGTGGGCTAGCACACTGCTGCTGAATGCGACAAGGCCTGTAACGACTGAAAGTCTCATCTTGAAAAGTAGTGATCGAGAAGGTTTTTGATACTATCCAAAGAAAGCAACGAAAACGCCCATTCCCAGCAATATATACACGAGTGCTAAGTTGCGTTATCGATACAATTAGATTAAGAGATTTTGCTTTAACCCGAGTTTTGGACAACTGTTTCCACGATATATTGATGACTAGGATGGCTCTGAATGATGGTTGGGTCCTATGGCTCTCAACTTCCTAATGAAGAAACCCTGGGCGCCAAGTATTCTATTTCCAGCCGGGGCAATTCATGCCGGCATCCCCTGTTCACGAGATAGGCAGGTCGCAATCAGTCCACTAATAGGAATTCTACAGACGACAAACAACATGGAAGGGAGTATACAGGATGTTTCCTCCAGCGCAGAAATGTAGAGACTTGACGAACTCAGTTTTCACTCATAAGTAAGATAAACCACTTCACAAAGTTAGCAAAACGAACAATAGCTCAGCACTTATCCTGCCATCGTTGTTTTCTTTGTTTTCGATAGACTGGCATCGAGACCCGCCATTACGATCTCCTGTATTGTTTCTGCCCTGTTGTCTGCATGAGTTACGAAGAACTTGGACGAAAAGGCTAATCCTAGCGTTAGCCCGTCGGGGGTATATATGTACAGCGATGATCATACCTCTGGAAGAGTAGTCCACCCGCTATTCCCGATCAGTGCCAAGGAAGGCATATCGCCATTCCATCGACTCGTCACGCTCCTCCTTCAGACTAAAAGCGCTAGAAGTTCTTTGAGCGTTAAATTTAGCATGTTGCATAGGTCACTCACTCCTAGGCAAGAAATCAGTCTGTCAGCTGATGCATTGAAATATTTGTAGACGCTATTAGACGTGTGATCATACTACGAAGACTCTCAGGATCTACGGGCTGGATCTAGCGTTATCGTGTTTAATGTAATCACGTAGAAGCAGAGCACCTCCAGCGACTATTCAAGATCACTGATGCCTTCTACCGTTCCGGAGCAGCCGCTTGCCGGCGCGCCGGTTCTACAATCCCGTAATCCAAATCGGCGGCCTATTAATAACTATTTAACAAGGGGACGAAAAGTAGCCCGGAAGTCTTCTTTTTACTATTCCGCGCTGAGAAACGCCGGAGTTCCGGGCGCCCTTCAAGGGCATCTGAGCTTATCCATCTTTTGATCTCGGAGGCCTCTTCATCACGAGTGAGGGACTGCTTCTAATCGATCTTCCTCCAGTCTTTTTCTATAGGCAAAGCAACTGGGGTTATTACTGTTGCCCGGTTTTGGAACAAATTGGGCCAGGTCAAATGCCTAATCAGTCATGCCAATCTCGGCGTTGGCAATAGCCAGCAGTGCCCGTACATTCCGGTCCATCGAATGTGCCTGCTGAGCTATTGTTGCCAATCTTTGAGTCCCTTGAAAGTAGGGATTTTGGTGTTCCTAGAAGCGCTAGTAAGGTAAAGTGGGGCTACGAGAGTAAGAGGCAAAAAGAAGTGACGCCGCATTACAAGAATCCAGGAGCAAGGGCGGGCAACGGTCCTGCATAGGTAACAACATAGGACCAAAAAGAAAAAAACATACAACAGCGGGGATTCGCTAGTGGTCACCCACCTAACTACTAATCCGCCGGTATCCTGCTTAAGTACCGCTGAGCGAACGGGAAGCGCTGAATTCAAGATCCTATGGTCGTATGTGAAAGAACGGGGGAAAATCGAGAACTATAAAGTCCCTCAAACTGCTTTATATCTGCCTTGACAAGGAATAACTCTAGTATCGAGAGAGTGTGCGCCTGCAACTACTGCCTTGATACCGCAACACTCACCTAGGGTCTTATTCTACGCAAGGAGGATAGCTGGGGTTGAGTGCCTAATAGCTTCAAGTGATCTTCCAGTTACTATCATCTCATATAAGAGTGATTCATAGCTACCTAACGCCGTCCTTTCGAGAAGGGGGATGTGGGTGTTGCAGTGCGCCCGTATTCAGCAACAACTAAGTAGCACTGACAACGCCTTCAATACAATTATCGCCTGGCTATGCATAGCTCCAAGTTTGATAGTTGGTACGACTGAATAGCTGCAAAAAGCAGTCAGCGCCATATTTACTTTTTGAAAAGCAAAACTCCCTTTGATTGCCCGATGTTAACTCAATCCATACCCTACCCTCATTCTTCCAGTAAGTCAAACCACTCCGGAATCTCCTGAACAAGACTCCACATGTACTTTTCTAGCTTGGACGCACACTTGACGTATACCGTTGTTGCGTCATTATACTTGCGGCAATTACTGAAAATCAACTTGAGATCATCGACAAGGAGTTTCGCGGTAGTATAGAAGCCCTGCTCCAACCTCTCCTCCATGGCCGACAGATCCATTGGTGATGTGATAGCAGTGTAATAGTCGGGGACTTCGTCTCTGTCGACTGGCTTGAGGAACGGCCATGCTTGTTTGTGGCCCTGGATTTGATAGAGAAAGAGCCGACATGTGTTGAAATGACGTCCGCGGCGTGGTTCCCGCGCTAATTCATCCATTTCTGGAGTCCAGCCGGTTGCCTCAATTGCAGGGATAGAGCGAGGGTCGATTGGAGTGACGACGCCGTTGGCCCAATGTTGAGGCGGCTGATGGATGGTGTGGCTTTTACTCAAGCTGCGAATTTTAGCTTGCACAGTTTCTTTTTGTTTGAGAAGCATGCGGCCAACTTCGAGGTAACTTATTCGGGGAAGCATATCACAATGCATGATTGTCCCTCCTTCGTAATCCTTGATATACCCCATCCAGTTGGACTTTGGGAGCGTGATCTCTTTGCTAAAACCTTGTTTTTGGAAATACCCAGTGGCAAAATTATCGGCATAGGTTAGAAAATGCCTCACTGGGGAAGTAGCTTTGACATAATCCTTCAAATGGGCCATGAGGTGTGCACCGTATCCTTTGACCTGTTGGTCAGATGAGACCGCGCAAAACACGATTTCAGCGAAATTGAAGTTTCGAAACTCTCGGAATGTTATCCCGCCAATGACCTCTAGGGGCATTTTGAGAATGGCGAGAGATAGATGCGTGCGATCGTAGACGAGGCGTGCGATGTAATCTTTAGGCATTTTCGGAAGTTGCTTTTGAAACAGGTTTTTGAGACCTGTGAGGATAATCGTACTCTCTCTGGTGCCATCGTTATTGACGACTCGAAATTCGATCAGGCCTTTTCGTTCTTCTATGACTGCCGGCTTGGAAACAGTAAGCGCGTATTCTGACATTTGAGGGACTAGCTTACCTTCTCTGGGAAAGGAACTCTCCATGTAGTAATTGGAGGTTGAATGTCCGGTTCTCCTAACCTATCATCAAAGCCTTTGAATCTTTTGGTATCAGGAGCGGTATTCGGTTCCCCAGAAGCCGTGCGTTTCGCGATGTGGAACTCTCGCCCGCCATCGGCTGGAACCGAGTGCGAGCCTGCTGTGGCCATCTGCGTGTATTCAGACTAGTGCAGGTTAGTCTTAGGCTCTCTAGAATTATTGTGTCCCTTAGCCTTGAATGATGGGAAATGTGGAGTTTAGTTCGTGGGTATTCGGGCACTTCAGGCACCGACGGTTGCCTTGTGCCGCGGCTCAGACCCGAGCTACACACGTGATATTAGTCACATGATTTCTCTCGAACACCAAAACATTACCACGACCACTGCTTTGGCAGTAGTAACACCTCTAGCAATGCAAAAGCCTACTCAAAACGGTAATTTCTAGACTGCCTTCCAGACACACTCTCACCACGTTCTACATGTACTGTCACTTGCAAAACTTGTTGCATCTACGAGTCATGGTGAAATTGGGAACATGCAGATGTTGAGGGCGGGGATGGAAAAGATCTATCACGCTAAGCTTTTAGAGCCCCATGGTCTTCTAGCTTCCCGGGCGACTGCCCATAGGCAATGTTGGCGTCTTTGCTGACCAGGTTATGACGGCTACTTCGGACTTCAGAGATATTTCCAGAGGAGATTTTAGAGGAGGTATTATAGGGGCTACCGACAGGGAGCACGATCATGATGTCAGACATGTATGCGGCGAACTTGAGCGTCAATGCTATAGCCCTTGGCAGATTGTCATGATTCAGTTCTTATTTTATTTTTGTCTCCTTTAATCTATGCGCCGAAGCGGTACTAGGCTTTGGCAGCGTGGTGGCAGATCAGACACATGGTTTTCGGTTGCGGTGTGCGACTTGCTGTTTTCAGGGGACGGTTGGTCCAGTGCCCTAAACAGAACAACAATAACATCTGGTTCAAAAGCAAGTACGTTGATTAGAAGCAGCAGCGTAATCACATCGGGCCCCGCATTGAAATGTTTTCAGGCTTGTACTTGGTTGTATGCAATAACGTCTGCGCGTCGACTAGTGTTGCTCAAGTGTCGCTTTGAGATTTGCTCCCGCTAGGGTGACATAACAGACGTGACAGGTTGCAGGCAATTGTCCAGGAACATGGTCTAGACTGGCAGGACGCAGGGAAAAGTCGGAGAAGCAGGCCTGCTTTCGGGATGCGCGCGAAACAGGTCGCGGAGCGGTGCTGCAGTCGGGGTGGGAGGCGAAGCGGTGGTTCCAAGGCAATCGGTGCTAAGGCCTGCTAGTCCCGCATCCTAGAGCCACCTGTGGCGAAGTCACAACGTCTAGAGGCACGTCTCAACGGTCGCCGAGGCGAGAAAGAAGGGGCCCGCCAGCGCGAAGCAAGCCGCTATTCGCGCCCTCTCCGAACTACTTTTCACCATTGTACTTTTGCTTTAGCGAGTGGGCAGCGTCGTCGTCGAGGTTTGCAGTCTTGCCTGCACCGCCACAGCGCCCCGAGACCTTGCTCGATACGCTGATCCTTTCCACGGCCGGACAAATAGGCGGCGCCATCGTCCATCATCATGGGCGAGCAGCCGCGAAGCATCGGTTTCGACGTCCCTCACAACAACGCCCTGCTCCCAGAGCACGGCATGGTCGACCCGGCTAAGCCAGTCGTGGTGAATGCGCCCGAGCCCCAGCGCATAGATAGCTCGGGTTCGGCTTCATCAGGCGGATCCGATCACGACGCCCTACTTGGCACCAGCGGTATCGAAGAAGAAGGCGAATACAGCTTTGCTCCTCCTGTCGTTGCGACGCCTGTCGACGACGTTGCTCTACTGAGCCAGCCAACGTACAGCTGGAGCAGCCAGGGCTCTTCACGCTCGCGAGGGCCTCAAATCATGACAGATCTCCCCCCGCCGGTTCAGACCAACGGGTCCACGCCCTCGTCCGCGAGGGCAGCGCGCCCCTCCGCCGTCAGGACGCCCTCCAACGCATATGCACCCGCTAGACGCCCACAGCAGTTCTCGCTCAACTCAAACGCCCACCGCACCCGCAACCCCTCGGTCCCGCGCGCTCGCCGCAACAACCCCAACGCCGAGTACCGCGCCCAGGAAAAGGCCTACGTCCAGCGCATCCGCCAGGAGAATGAACAGGACGACTTCTTCGACCCTGCCCTGCGCACCCCCAGTCTGGGCTATAGCACAGACTCGGGCACCGACGACGAGTCGCCATCCACGGCTGACTATGTCGACAACGACCCATATGACCAGGAGACGCTGTTGTACTATGGCAACGACGAAATGCAGCCCTCCATCGAGGAGCTGAAGATCCCCGAGAACCGCGAGCGACTCGAGTGGCACTCCATGCTGGCCAGCGTGCTGACGGGCGATGTGGTCAAGCAAGAGAAGAAGCGCCTGATTGGCAGCACCGAGCAGCAGGGCGACAGCACAATGAAGGCAGAGATATGGATGGGCATACGCGCCAAGGTCTGCGGCCGCTCGCTACAGGCACAGCGCCGCATAGTCGACGATGCACGCAGCAAGATCAGAGCACACCTCGAGAGCATCATCTCCTTCGAGGTCGGAGGAGAAGCCGAAGCAGGCCAGACGGCCGCCCAGCAGGTCGAGGACATTGTCAAGAAGATTGAAAAGGTCGAGAGCGCCTACCCCACACGACAGGCGCTTGAGGCGGCATATCCACGGGCAGCCTCGCTGCCGTTCAAGGACGCTTGCGACGCTGTCACCGCCTGGCACAACACCATTGCCCTCATCAACACCGAGATGTCCATCTTGAAGATGTGGGTCGGCAATGAGGAACTGGACTTTACAAAACCCCGCCCTCGTTCTTCGCAGGACCACCACCTCACGGACGAGTCTTCGTTTATCGACCGCATTCTCAAAGAAGATGGCCTAAAGTCTCTGCAGGGCGAAACGAACCTGCTTAAGCCGCTGGAGAAGGTCATCCAAAAGGCAAAGAATACATTGATCGCCAACGCAGCGGGCTTCGCTGACAGACATCTGCCGCCCTACATTGAAGAGCTGCTCACGCTTATCAACTTCCCATCACGTCTGCTACAGGAGATTATTCGAGTTCGCCTGTCCTACGCCAAGAAAATAAAAGATCCATCACAGCAGGGGGTCATGATGGCGGAGCAGATGATCGCCCAATTCCAAATCTTACTGGCAATGGCAGGGCAAGTCAAGGAGAGTTACTTGGTCATATCAAGGCCGGAGCCAGGCTGGGACTTGCCTCCCTGCATTGAGGAGAACTTCGATGTGGTCGTCTTGGATGCTTTGAAGTTCTACTTCAAGATGCTGAACTGGAAGCTGGCGGCAAACAAAAACACGTTCAAGGAGGCTGAAATCCTGGAGCAGGAGTGGGACTTTTGTAACAAGCTCGGTAGACAGCTACAAGGTGGTGATGTCGAGACGGCAGAGCAGTTCAGCGTGCTTACTTCCAAGTCACTCACTCGCCTCAGCGCTCACTTTGAAAGGGAGCTGCAACGTCGACCAGACGAACTCACGGGATCTGAAATGGAGAAGCGCTACAAACAAATACTGGATTCCGTCCGTGTCCGGCAGCGTAAGCTATTCCGTTTCTCCAGGATCTTGACGCAGCGTTTCGAAAACTGCACCGAATACAACATCAACCATATTGACCTAGACGAAGACCAGTTGAGCGACTTCTATGAGTCGCTGATGATCACCGGGCACTTCCTTGTTGAGACAAGTGGTGGCAACAATACCGGTGTGTACATCATCGCATCGCCAGCTCTGTTTGATCGGCCGAAGGATATCCAGTCTCTTCTTACAACCTGCTACCACGCGGAAGAAGGACCGGAAGATCCGTCTAATCCCTATGTCTTGATTCTTAAGCCAGAGCAGCCTCTTTACTGGGCCGGAAAGAACATGTCAGCCGGCATTCATGAACCTCATCTGGATCTGAAGGCTGGGCGCTTGCGTCTGGTTGCGGATGGCTCCCAACAGCGACTTGCAAATGCCAATATCTCATTCGTACAGTCCATTGGTATGGAACTCAACACGTTGATCGACCAAAGGGCCAATCTTCCCCGTGTCAACCAGGAGTTACAAAAAATCAAGAAGACCGCTTACAAGCTTTCCAACACCATCATGGATAGTGTTGAGATTGTTCGCAAGCAGACTGCAGGCCTCGACTGCCAGGATCTCATTCAGACTTGCTTCGCCTTCGCAACTGAGTTTGGCCAGCGTTCCGTGCTTTACATGGACTACAATCGTCGAGCCATGAACAACATCAAGCTGACCAGACTGGCACTGGACTGGGTCAGCTTCATCTGCGATGACTGCATTGCTTCAGATCGCAAAACGTTCCGATGGGCTGTGGTCGCCCTAGAGTTCGCCATGATGATGACTCGCGGCCAGAATATTCTGTCTATTAGCGATCAAGAGTACTCGCAGCTGCGATCCAAGGTAGCGGGATGCATGTCGGTCCTCATTTCGCACTTCGACATTATGGGCGCAAGGTCAACCATTGCTGCCCAGGCTGAGAGACAACGCTTGAATGCCGTTGCTGGAAAGAGTCTTCTAGACCCCAAGAACTCAAAGGACGACGACGAATCGATCGAGTTGACTCAAATGCAGTGGATGCAAAGACTTGAAGAGATCGACTCATTCCGCAAAGAAAAGGAAGCCGAGCGTCAAGCCCTGGGTAGGGTGTTGGAGGACTCTAACGAAGCTGACCGAGCGCTCACCTACCTCTCCTCGTCCGCGACTAACGTTACACTACGATGGCAACAAGGACAGTTCGTTGGCGGTGGTACATTCGGCTCCGTGTATGCTGCTATGAATTTAGACTCCAACCATCTCATGGCTGTCAAGGAGATTCGCCTGCAGGATCCTCAGCTCATTCCTACTATTGTCGCTCAGATCAGGGATGAGATGGGCGTCCTACAAGTCTTGGATCATCCGAATATCGTGTCCTACTACGGTATAGAGCCGCATCGCGACAAGGTCTATATTTTCATGGAGTATTGTTCCGGTGGATCTTTGGCGGGGCTGCTCGAGCACGGGCGAATTGAAGACGAGACGGTCATCATGGTCTATGCGCTGCAGATGTTGGAGGGTCTTGCGTATCTCCACGACGCTGGTGTTGTGCACCGTGACATCAAGCCCGAAAGTAAGTTCACACCTCCCTGTTTCTAAAGTACTTTACTGACATATTGATTAAGACATCCTTCTCGACCACAATGGTGTCATCAAATACGTCGATTTCGGCGCTGCGAAACTCATCGCCCGCCAAGGTAGAACCCTTGCCGCCGACAACACCGCCACGCGTCAAGGCCGCCAGCGCTCCATGACCGGTACCCCAATGTACATGTCCCCGGAAGTCATCCGCGGCGGCAGCACCGGCCGCCACGGCGCCGTCGACGTCTGGTCCCTCGGCTGCGTTATTCTCGAGATGGCGACCGGCCGACGGCCCTGGGCCTCCATGGACAACGAGTGGGCAATCATGTACCACATTGCCCAAGGTGACCCGCCACAGCTCCCTACCAAGGACCAGCTCAGCGACCAAGGCATTGATTTCTTGCAAAAGTGCTTTGAGCGCGATCCATCAAAGAGAGTGAGCGCGGTAGAGTTGCTACAGCATGAGTGGATCATGACGCTCCGCGCGCAACTCAGTCTGGAGCCACCGACGCCAAGTGACTCGAGCTCGAATGGAAATACGCCGCTGAGCAGTAGGCAGAATTCCGGCTATGGGCCATAAAACCTCTACCAATCCACAGTTGGTTGAGCATGATATTGGCTGACTTTCTTCGCGTATCTGTAGGAGCTCGTTGCACCTCGCTAACGAAGCTTTGTACAAGTACGCTCGGTCTGCTCAGTCCAGGTCTGAACTCGATGTCTCAGTCTGTCTCGCCGCTTAGTCCGAGCCTCTCTTCCACGCAGCAGCAGCACCCATCTTGTCCCGTTCGACAGTTCCCCTTTTCCGAACCTTAAGACTGTACCTTTTTTTCTTTCCTTTTATATAACGTCTACTTTCCTCTCTCCTTGGTTATCGCACACGTTGTTTTTCCCATTGGCGGACAGGCATTTCCGTTACGGCGTCGTATTGCATTAGCGATGGAGTTCGATTTTCCCCCTCCCCCTTTTTTTTATCTCTTTTTTTGCCCCCCAACCAACTTGTTTTTATGATCTTTTCTCATCGAAGCATATTTGATCTCTCTGGGGTATGGGGAGGGAGTACAGCATTTCTTGATCTTCTTTGCCCTTTGGTCATATAAAAAAGGGGAATGGGGGTTACATAGCAACGATTACCTCGGGATGAGGTTTGTTTTTCGCAACGTTTTTCTTGACTTTCTTTTGTGTGTGTAGTGTATAGTGTAATAATGGATCTGAGTAACGAGTGCTACGCATTGCTCATGTGGCTTCCTTCAAGTGCAGTCATGGTTCAATTTCCCTAGTACGCTGTATAGTTGCTAGAATGGCACGTACGAAAGTCGTTAAAGTGCAGAGCGTACAAGACGTGTAGTCATCAGGGTTAGAGGAACGCCATTTGTCACTGCTTTACCATCGGAGCAAAGCAGCTACAGGATATATAGTCTATTTCCCAAATTCGTGCCGTGCTTGGATATGCTTGAAGAGACGCAACAACTATGCTCGCTTGCCCTGCCGCTTCCATGCTGAACTGTCTATTGGTTTTCGCGCATCTTGCGGAAGAAGTCCATGACACCGGTGAACACAACGAGCAGGATACCACCTCCAGGGCCCAATCGTAGCACCTTGGGCAAGAAACCCTTGTATAGCGCGGGGAAACCCTCCTCCCTCATAATGGTGCCGAGCGCCGGCCATGCCCAGTTGTACTTAGGGACTGTGCCTACGACCTTGGTAGAGTTCTGGATACGTGACTTGGCGACATCCATGGGCGTGTTAAGGATGGTACCGACAGTGCCACCAACAGCACCGGACAATAGATCATTTGTGATTTGACCCTTTTTGTCGGTAGCGGCGGGCAAGAGAGCGCGGACCTGGAAAATGCAGCCAAAGTAGCCGGCATTCCACAGAATGTGCCTCCACATGGTCGACTCGAGACCTTGGTAAAGGGTGAGTGGGCCTTCGTTCTTGACAATCTTGGTAACGCAGTCTACCATGCCATTGTACTTGTGCGACTGGGCCTTGTCCTGCAGCCGGATCTTGACGAGCTCGAAGGGTACGACGACGAAAGCCTCGGTGGCGCCAGCGGTAGCGCCAGTGAGAATGGACAGCGACTGGTTCATCTTGGCCACACCGAAGAGGTTGCGGTAGAATGATCCCCAAGAGTCGTTGGCGGCGAACTTGGTGGCCCTATGTTGCGTCAGAGTGGGGGATACGAGAGATGATTCCGTAAACTCACCTCTTGGGAGCTTCCATAAGAATGGGTGCGGTAATACCGCGGTACAGTCTTGAAGCACTGCCCGATGTCAGCACTCTTCGTTAGGCTCAAAGCTGCAGGTCCACCATACCCCTCATGCTTGATGATCTTCCTGAAACAGTCGACCATGCCATTGTAGCCCTCCTCACCAGTGACTTTGCCTGTCTGAAGTTGTCTATGCAGGTTTAGAAGCGTTATCGAGTGGGCGATTGTGTGCAGTCGCTTACACTCGAGTCTTGACAACGTCCAGCGGGTACCTGAAGGGTCGAGTCAGCTCGAGATATCAGGGCTTTTGATACGTGGATAATACATACATGATCAGAATCTATGCGCGCACGACGATTAGCATCAACTGACCTCACGCGAGCTCCGTTATCGAGTGGGCGCACTCACTTCTGACACACCAGCCACGGCACCTGTTCATAGTCAGTGACTGCTCGCATGCCTCGAAGCTCAATTGGCCTGTGAAGTGTGCGTTGCGAAGGAGTACAATGGCCATCGCGCGCCGAGTGGTTTCTCAGTCAGGCAATGCACGGGAAGCAGTCGCATCGGAGCTAGGCGGTGTCCCGCAATTGACACTTACCGGCCGCGAACTGGTAGACAAAGGGCAGAGGCTTTGCATCGGCGGTCGACATGTTGCCGGTGTTGACTCGAGGAGGATAGGCGAAAGGTGGGAGGGAAGAAAGGGCTGCGGGTGGTTGAGTGAGCTATCCACCGCCGGCACAAGACCTGGGGAAGCAGCGTGGGATGTTTCTCTGAGAGCCGACTAACTGGTGGCCCCAGCTCTCCCCGATCAATTGATAGAGCTGCCACTGGCCACAAAAGCCAGCTCCTCTGGCCCGCTCTAGTCTCCGAGCCCACAGAAAACAATTGGTAATACGCAGATACCATTGCGACGCGCCAAGCCACGTCAATTCGGCGACTGAGCCGTCCAACGGATCCGCACAAGTCCCCCACGGGTGTTGAGCACGACTATCCGACATCGCCTTGGCCCGAGCCGCGTCGAGCACGTGATACTGTGTTTTCGCCCTGCTCGGCGCCTAACCAATAAGAGCCCGCTCTGCACGACGCGTCTTTGTTCGCGTCTTCCCAGCCGAACCGCCAAACGCTACCCGTCCTATCTCTACTAATGTCAACGCGCCAGAAGTCCTTCTTCGACCAGGATTCGAATTCGAAGCCAAAGGTACCTTGCTTGATAATCACATATCTTTCACTAAGAAAACACACTCACCTTCTTTCCCTTCCAGCAATATAGAGGCCAATGGCACCGTCCACGCAACGGTCCACCGTTTCCCCACCACAATAACCAGTCTGCCCCTCCAGCGCGGCACGTCGTTACTGGCCCTCCCATCATGCCATCGACCCAGACTCGGACAAAGCTCAAAGCTTTTCAGTTCATCGAAGGCGCGCCTGCCGTCGACGCTGTGAGGGAACGCGAGGCGGACAAAGAGAATCTACGCACTGCATTGGAGAAAGCATCCAAGTCGAAAGAGACACCAAAGGCAGCCAGAGTCGTGCAACATATCGGAAACACGAACAAGACCCCGAACCCCCCCACGATTGCGACCTGCCCACCTCCGTCGACACCAGCCACTACAAGGCTACCGCTGGCGGACCTGGTTGGCAATGTGGACGATTCATCCAGACACGTACCGAAGCCCGTCGTGTCCCCAGAGGAGCAGTTGATCTGGAGGGGGTCGCAACCAGTCAACACACCTGTGCCACGGAAGAACAAAAAGCGCGCCCGAAGTTCCTCGCCCGCAGCGCCATCGCAAGAGGAGCACAAGTTCGACTCGCTCAAGAAGGACATCACAACACCACAAGCAGACCCGGCTATGGAACTATGGAGTCGATACACGAGCAACAAGGGAACACCAAGCGCCAACAAGAGTGTTGCCTTTGCACATCTCATCAACGAATCATCGCCTCGCTCCGCTGCTGCTGCCGGGAGTGTTAGCGGGCTTCGACGCTGGGCTAGCTGCGGTGTCGAGTTTCCTGCATCCAACCGGAAGAAACGGAGAACGCATGGCGTGTTTCAAGGCGACAAAGAACATACCGAGGACGTGTTTGCGGCTGCTCCCAGCTCGGATGGCATGATGCTCGGACAGCCAGCGAAGCCAAACCTCGCCAACATGGTCCAGCGGATGAGAGAATGCGTGTCCAAGTCACAATCCAGGACATCATCACAGCTTCCGTCGAGCTCATCTCCGTTGCCTGAAGCTGGAGATCGCCAAGCGCCCTCATCAGGTTCTCCTCTACAAAGACACGCACGAGAACAGGATATGGAATTCTCGGATATTCTAGAGGACGAGCAAACTGCCGTAGCGGACGAACATATGATTGACGAGGGACTACAGAGGGCTTCGGGCTCTTCGGATGAATTCGGCGATGACGATTTCGACTCAGAGATGGTAGAAGCCCTAGACCTAACGCCTCAGGAAGTCGAGCAACACGCGCTGATAACGAGTTATGTCACTATACCCACTGAACCCATATATCCACCCCCGCAGCCACCGCCACCAGAGATGAGTACGGCAAAAGAAGCAGGTAGTGATGATGAGTTTGGGATGGACGACGAAGATGATTTTGCTGCCGATTTAGAGCACGTGGCATCTCTGTACGACACGAGAGACGTAGATTCTCCGTCTGGGGACCAGACACGGGCAGTAGAGACTGAAAACATAGCTACGAGCAACGCGGCACCAGCACCTACCATCGATCTCATAGACGACGATTCGGACGACTTTGGTGAAGATATAGATGCTGATGAGTTCACTGCAGCTGAGGTGGCCGCCACACAAGCCCCAGCAACTACTGTAGGTAGATGACAGACTTTTCTATAATAACGAAGCGATGCTGATCTTGAAGAGTCAACAGGATACTAGAGCGATTCAGCGTTATCTCATCAAGCGAGTAGATGAGGGCTCATACACGACTGGGCAAGGCTACCAAATGACTGAGAAGGTGGGAATATGAGATCCTCATGTTTGTCGCTGTACAATGAGCTGACATGATATAGGTCTTGTTAGTCGAAGAAGAGAAGACTAAGCTTTTCAAGGCTATCACCCTACGACAAGCTTGGTACGATACGCCTTGTACACCAGGCTCCTTTGTACATGTCATCGGAGATTTCTCGTCTACAGGACAATGTGTCATTGACGACCATCACAACATGCTTATCCTACACCCGGACCATCTCATATCGGCAACTGTAGTCGCAGACTCCTTCGGATGTTTGCGAAGAGCGGTTCTGCAGGATCGCATCAAAGCAACAAGCAAGGCGAACCCACCCATGCTATATGGAACCCTTCTTCATGAATTATTCCAGGAAGCACTCAAGGCGAACCAATGGCACTCGGAATTTCTTTTGGAAACGATCGATAAGCTCTTGCCGAGCAAGTTTGAGACCATTCTTGAAATCAATTCGACTTGTGAAGCGGTCAAAGAGCACTTAATCAGCAAATTGCCAGAGATGCAGGCTTGGGCTAAGATTTTCGTCCGGGCGGAACCTCGAGCCGATGCTGTCGTGCGAGAGCGAAATGGACGGCAATCGACTATGAGCATCAATAAGCTGCTTGACGTGGAAGAGCACGTTTGGTCACCCATGTATGGCCTGAAAGGAAACATTGATGCTACAGTACAGGTTACTATGCAAGACGACCAAGGCGAACGGACATTGACAGTACCTTTCGAAGTCAAAACTGGCAAGAATTCTTCCAATGCTGCGCATGTTGCTCAGACGGCTTTATATAATCTATTGCTAACTAACCGATACGGTACGCTTTCACTCCACGAGTCACGGACCTTCGCTAACACACGCAGATGTGGACATTGCATACGGTATTTTGTATTACCTCGAAACCTCCGACACCAGTCGCATTCCTACTGTTCGTAATGACATAATTCATATGATCATTAAGCGTAACGAGCTCGCTTGCTATGTACGAGACCGCATCGAGCTACCCCCGATCCTAAAGGAGGACTTCAAGTGCCAGAAATGCTACGCTCAAGAGTCCTGCTTCATCTACCACAACTTGGTTGAGGACGGCAATGGCGAGACGCTGAATAAGAAGGCTAAAGAGCGATACGATGAACTTGTTGGGCCGCTAAAGCCGTCCGACCAAGAGTTCATGAAGAAGTGGGACACGCTCCTTACTAAAGAAGAGTCGGACATGATGAAGTTCAGACGGGAGTTGTGGACCATGCTTAGCACTGAGCGTGAGAAACTAGGCCGTTGCTTCTCGAACGTAATCTTGGAGCCGGGATCCGGGCACGAGGAGAAGGCTGGCCAGAAGATCAATCGCTATAGCTACACGTTCATCAAGCAGCGGCCGAAGCCAGGGTTCTCTTTTACGGAGTCGCAGCTTATCATCGGGGAGCCAGTCGTTGTTTCAGACGAGCAGGGTCACTTTGCGCTTGCAAACGGCTACGTGACGAACGTTGGGAAGCGTCGCATTACTGTTGCCGTTGATAGACGATTGCACAACTCTCGAACCAAGCTTCCTGGGTTCAATTCGCAAAGCAATCAGACATTTGCCGGCATTATGGAGGTCGCTAAGGACGATGAGCTCGTCGCAGAGTATGAAGCCGATGATGAGCCTGTGCTGTACCGATTGGATAAAGATGAGTTCAGTAACGGAATGGCAGCCGCTCGCAACAACCTCATACAGATCATGGACAACAGCGTCTACAAGGCTCACGATCTGCGCGCATTAATCGTCGACGGCCGAGCCCCAACTTTCAAGACCGCCCTAGACAACATAGTACTACCGCGATCGTCACAGATGTCTATAAACTCGGATCAGAAGGCCGCCATCTCAAAGGTCATGTCTGCGAAGGACTGCGCTCTAGTACTAGGTATGCCAGGAACCGGGAAAACAACCACCATCGCACACATTATCCGGACTCTCGTCGCACAAGGGAAAAGTGTGTTACTCACATCGTATACACACACTGCTGTCGACAATATCTTACTCAAGATCAAGGATGATCAGATCAGCATCTTGCGTCTCGGGGCGTCAGCAAAGATTCATCCCGAAGTCCGTCAGTTTGCCACTTTGGCTGCAGAACCAAAGAACAGTGTGGAGGAACTTGAAAGGTCCTGGATGGAGCCGCCTGTCGTAGCTACGACGTGTTTGACCATCAATCACCCATTGTTCAATCGCCGCATATTCGACTACTGCATCGTTGATGAGGCGTCTCAAATCACGCTACCTGTTTGTCTAGGCCCTATTCGAATGGCACAGAAATTCATATTAGTGGGCGATCACTACCAACTCCCTCCGCTCGTGCAGAACAAGGAAGCCATGGAGGGTGGACTAGATGTTTCGCTATTCAAACTTCTTTGCGAAGCGCATCCCCAAGCTGTGGTCAGTTTGGAACATCAGTATCGCATGTGCGCTGACATCATGCTCCTGTCGAACACCTTCATCTACTCTGGCCGCTTGAAGTGCGGTACGCCCAGCGTTGCCTCACGCAAACTAACTCTCCCAAACCCTACCGGTCTTCTTACTTGTCACCACAAAACACAACAACCTCGGTCGAGCGCTCAGCATATCTGCCCTGGCCCCAACTCGGCTGTTTGCTGGCTCTCTCGCTCACTGTCCCCCGAGTCACCCGTGGTATTCATCAACACGGACCTCATCTCACCAACACTGGAGTCCCAATCCGGATCTCGCATCACCAACACACTAGAATCACGACTCATAACACAGCTCACCTTATCCCTTTTAAGCCTTGGTGTTCCCGCCGATGAGATAGGCATCATAGCATTCTACCGCTCGCAACTTGCGCTCCTTCGCCAATCCCTATCCTCTGCATACACGCAAACTCAATCCTCCGAACTCGCTGCGCCAGCGATCGGTGGTCCTGGGTCGGCAGGCGTAGAACTCCATACCGCAGACAAATTCCAGGGGAGAGATAAGGAAGTCGTTCTCGTGTCCTGCGTGCGAAGCAACGAGAACAGCATTGTAGGTGATTTGTTGAAGGATCGGAGGAGAGTCAATGTCGCACTTACGCGCGCGCGCTCAAAATTGGTGATTCTAGGCAGTGAGAAGACACTTTCGAGCAACGAGTTACTGCGTGATATGGTCGCTCTATGTCGCGAGAAGGGATGGGTTCTCGATTTACAGCCCGACATGCTGGACAGTCACGCGTTTGATGATGCGAGTACACAGACGGCCAAGACGCCTTCTCGACAGCCGTTCTCTTCGGCTTTCCTCGCGAACAAGATTCGAAAGAATATGAGTCCGTCACCTAGCCCGTCTAAGAAACGCAAAGCACTTGGTGATATCACCGCAGCGCCGAATAGGGGAAACGTAAGGAGGATTGGAAGCAAGTCGTCCACGAGCAGCCCTGAAGAGACGAGGAAGGCGCATAGAATGCCGGGCAAGGTGTTCACGGCGGGCAAGAGGGGTGTGCTTGAGGGCAGGCCGCTGTTGAGAGATGTGTATAATGGGGCTATCTAGACTTTTATGTGACAACGCCCGCTTGTTGATCTTGCTGCTAGGTGTAAGGATGTATGGTTAAGATGGGTTGCTTGAGGGTTGGGAGTTGGATGACGACAAGAGAAGGGATTTGGTTATGTATACGCAGCATTGGATTAGCGTACCAATTGCATATCATTGCATTTCGTGGCGCAAGCTAAAAACCGTGGTTCTGATATCTACTGTGAAAAGTTCATTGAGTGAATCTTCTGGTTATTTCCGCATGCTTTTACTGCGATGGATGCCCTGTGTCAGCTGCCGATTAGTCGCGCTGTAAGCCCTCTCACAAGCACTCGGATGCCCCGCCGTTCTAGCTTTACCAGACCCAAGCAGCAAAAGTATGAATGAGCAACAAACGAAGGCATTCCATTCTATCGAGAATAACAAGCACCGGAAGGTGACTAAGATACATTTTGATCTTGACTACTTTCTCTAGCAAGCTACAGGTCGGTCTATGCTGCGATTGGTCTTGATTTCAGTGCACAATAATCAGCGACAACACTGTTGTAGCACAGGCAAGCAAGGGCGTCTAGAAGTACTGGCTCCTGGGAATATTGTAATGTGTAAGCAAGAGCTACGATATGATTGACAGAAATGAGAAGAGCAATAAACGCCAACGTGGCTAAGAGATAGACATTTATCGAGTATGGTGTCACGCGGCTGACAAAAAAGAGCCTACACCAAAAGCTGTATCTACTACAAATTCAACCTAAAATTAAGATTTTTTAAAAGGAAATAACGTATATATTTAACTTAAATTGCTTAAACTATAAAATAAAACTTTTTTAAGTTTTTAAATGCTGCATAAACTTGTAATAAATATAAAATTTGGTGGTAGTAGGGTGAGCTAAGGATTTTGGTGTCGGCTCTTTTTTGTCAGCCGCGTGGGTGTATGGTGGTACTTGGTTTCGGTGTCTGGCAGTGCTTTCCACGTCGCACTAATGCATCTTGGGACTAGGTGTTAGTTGGGCCCGGCGCAGCCCAATAGCCCAAAATGACTCACCAGTCTTATCTTATCTGGCCGACACTGCCCCGACACAATCCTGATGGGGCAATTCGCTAACCACTCTAGGGTTGGCGCTGTTTCTTTCTCCAATTTCTCAAGTCCATTTCTCATGCCTCTCTGCTCTGCCCTCTCACCGTATCCAATGAATGCGCTTCGCTTAAACATGCCTTGCCTTTACGTCCTTCCAACGTCCCCCACCCCATCAGAAAGACTTAGACACCCCACGTAACAAGCTAGTCTGTGCAAGCCAATAGGGATAAGAATATGCTATGGCTAAGTGACTGTGCCACAGATCTGCATCACGTGAGTGTCCGAGTTTTTCTGACCGGGTGGTGCTTCTGGCCTTCGGGGCACAATAAAAAGGCCTAATGTCCGTTGTTCCTCTGTTTTCGGATTGGCAGAGCAATATTCATTGCCACTACACAGGTTTTTTGTGGAAGAAACTCGTTTTGTCAATTTTCCCCAATGATTACATAGAACCAGCGATAGCTCAACTAGGGCGCAGGCGCTCTGGAAATCCTCCAATGCCTACTCTATTCGCGCGTTGGTAAAGGTCTTTTCTATACTGCTATAAAGACGCTCAACTGCTCAGTCTCCAATCTTGCTCGACTCTTCTTATACACGACTACAAAAAATGAACCTCGCAAGTTTCGCTACTTGGATATCATAATCAACTTGATGGTTTCAAGCAGAGGGTGGCTTTTGAACATTCACTATAGCCCTTCAAACCCCAAACTTCATAAGCGTGTATGTTCCATACTATGGGCTTTATAGAGAGCGTTGGGGGCAATACCACGTGGATGCAAGGGTGCATCTTACGCACATTTGTTTGTCTCTTTGATATTTCAACCCACTGTCAGCCACACTGTACTGGTGCCTTGGGCTCCTCTCGGTCAGTTATGCCGTTTTCCCACTCTATCTTGACCCTCCATGGAAGGTCTATTGCTGGAGAATGAGATTCTAGCGAGGTCAGTGACTTGTTTGATGCGGCGGTCCAAAGTTTACGGCACGTACTTGTAGAATCTGCATTCTTGCTTTCACCTCCTCTCCCTTGCCGCGTGTAAAACCCCCGTTGGCAAGCCTGAGCTTTCTAAACTGTTTATTCTGCACATTCTGCAGAGTGTTAGGACGCGAGGAGCCAAAAGAATTCGGTCAACTACCTTCTCGACAGTTTTGTTCATGATGTAGCGGATCACAGTGACCGGGCGTTCCTGGCCGAGTCTGACAACGCGCCCTATCGCTTGACTTTCAACGGAAGGGTTCCATTGAGGCTCAAGAAGGTGGATTCGATGGGCAACGGTAAGGCAGTTGAGTCTATGGGGAGTCAGCAAGAGCACAGACAATGACAATTCAGAAGACGCTCACCCAACGGCGCCAGTTCCCAGCGTCATTAGTAGAACTGGAATATCGGGCTGGGTCTCGAACTGGCTAAGTATGATTCTACGTTTGCTGAAGAGTAGGGAACCGTCGACACGCAAGAACGGTATGTTTCTTTCTTTGAGCAGGGAGCCTGCAATGTCAAGCGAACGCTTCCAGAACGAAAATACAACACTATTCCTAGTTAGTGAAGTAGTGCTAACGGGCCGCTTGAAAGCTTTACCATTTTCCTTCCGTTCTATGAGCTTGTATATCCTCGCAAAGGGCCAATATTTTGGAAGGAAAGTTGTCGAAAGCGGGCATGTTGCTGTCATCCTGCGTTACAGCAGAAGTCATGCTGTGGATTGATTTACATATAGGACATGGTGTACTTTTCGAGAAAAC
This sequence comes from Cucurbitaria berberidis CBS 394.84, assembly GCF_010015615.1. Classification (NCBI taxonomy): domain Eukaryota; kingdom Fungi; phylum Ascomycota; class Dothideomycetes; order Pleosporales; family Cucurbitariaceae; genus Cucurbitaria; species Cucurbitaria berberidis. Next base: position 902,450 of record NW_024468940.1, on the reverse strand, counting down.
ACTCCTCCATACAGGTACGCAATCAGGACAGATAACGTGATGACAAGCGGTCAATATTGCAGTATCATGAGTGTCGGATCTTGGCAACGATGTAATATCGCAAGAGCAGTAATAGCATATGGCATCTCCAGTTTGTTGAAGCAGACTAAGTGATTCCTCGGGGTCTTTTGTGCACCCTCCGCTTGGCGTTTTAATATGCTCATATATGTTACCGTTGTTGCAAAAGAGACGGAGACGAAGTAGAATTTCGAGAACGTTTTGGTGCGCCTCTTTGACTTTGTGTCCGCTCACGGCTAAGTCAAGCGCTTCTTTGCAGATCCGTTCAATCTGTGCGTATTCTATCCGCTCGTTTGGGTTAAAGTCTAGCCAGTGAGTATACGTGGTGACCTCGGCCATTGGTAACACAGCTTTAGTCCTTCGAAGACAAATTGATTGGAGGAGGATTCGCAAGTTCCTATAGTCTTTTGGAGTGTCTCCCTTCCTGCGTTCAATGGGGCTTGTGATGTGACGTTTGAATTGCGCAACGTTATCGAGAATTGGGATCTTCAGAAACATCAACAAAGATCCTAGGTCATCGAGCGAGTTTTGAATCGGTGTCCCCGTGAGGGCCCATCTGAGTGGAGACTGGAGAGCAGTGACCGCTCGAAATTGTTTAGTCGAGGCGTTGCGAATCACATGTGCTATTGACAGGTCAGAAAATGTAAGATAACTGACCAGAATTCGCTACTGGACCTTCATCTAGTACAATACGATACCAGTGGACTTGGTGCAGGAGGCTACGCTTACGCGAAAAGTCTGCTGCAACTGTACCATACGTAGTGAATACGATATCTTTTTGCAGGAGACTTAAACAATCAATTTTTCGATCCCGGCTATGAAACTTATGATACGTCAAGGCGCCCCCTGCAATACGACTACGTAGATTAGCTATGATGCTTTCAATTGTAGCTAGTAATCTCGATTACATACTCGTGAATTTCTTTGATCCAACTGTCAATCAGCACTGTTCTGACATTAGTCGGAGCATATAGTACACCGCCGAAGACTCACATACGTGCAGACGGAACGAGGACCAGGGTAGACTTCGCTGCAATGATACCTTGGCCGGAGGATCTTACGCTGGTCATGGACTGTGCGTAAGCGCATGCTCGATCCAACGTTCCTGTAATAGCAGATAACATCATCAAAGATTTGCCTAAACCCATTTCGTCGGCGATGATTCCACCTGAGCACTCTTTGGGGTGCGGACTTTTAGCACCAGTGATCACATGATTGAAACTACTCGAAATAGGACGTTAGCGTTCAATGTAAAAAGTTATAACATGTAACCTTGGGTGGGAGGACACACATTGGCGCGCCGTTCTCGGCCTGGGCGCTTTGTTGCTGTTCCCACAGAGTTCGTGAAGGGGCTAAGGTACTGAACTCTCGTTGCAAAATAAAATCTAAGCCTTCTCTCTGATGGCTAACGATAACTCAGTATCTGCATTCGGGCACTGTCTAAGGGCATACCTGTAAAGCTTGGCCGAAACCTGCACGACAGCCGACGCTTGGACTAGATGATCGTGACATGCGAACGCATCGAGAAGCTTGTCAAAATCAAGTTCAAACTCATCATCAGTATCCAGTATGGAGTTGGAGATCAGCATCGACTCTTGTGTAGGTAGATCGGTTGGTATGACCGAAAGGTCCGCCGTAGGAGGCTGTACGTAACTCGAGATCGGAAGATCAAGACACTGAGGATTTTCGTAGGAGAAGCCTGCCGGTAAGTGATCCGGATCTTGAAGATAGAAATTCTCTGCAGCAAGCTTGGTTGCAACTGTATCTGCCTCGTATCGGTAGCCAAAGAAAAGGACATCCATTGAACAGTAACGCGTTTCTGCGATTTTCTCAGACGTATTCGTTTGATGCAGCCAGGATGCAGGCTTGGCTGATGCTTCTAGCCTGATGGAAGTGTCTAGTTGGAGGCGTAGGAGAGATCGATAAGACTTCATGTTCAATACTGCGGCAACCTGTCCAGAAGGCGCAACGATATCGCATCGACCTTCGACGAACTGTAACCCTAAAGTTACACTACCGGAAGCGTTTATTGCACCCCACGTAGCCAGAAGGGGGTCAAAAGTCTTATTCAAGCGGACTTGAATATCCGGCACCTATCTGTGATGAGTAGGATCAAAAAGAGATTCGTACGGCGCACATACCATGCCAAAGCAAACCTCTTTTGCTGGGGGATTGTAATTTTGGTCAACATCCATGAAGTTTGCATCACACACATTTGACCAACTCAAATCGATGCTATCACTCATTGGAAGGCTAGTTGTATCGTCGATACTATGACCCACAATGCTAGGGCCTGGAGTGAGCAAGTTATAGTCGATATTGTTAGAAGTTTGGGGTGTACGTAAACAACTCGTAGATGGTGAATCGACCGGAAGAGGTACATCATAGCCAACCTTTGGTACCTGGTAGACGCGCTTGTTCGGCGGCATCAATCCTTGCTTGGTAGTATCGTTGGTTTGTGTCCATGGTCTTTTTTTATGCGTATTTGGGTTGATATATCCTGCCATAGACCTCTTTGCGATGTATGACGTTCTGGCGATCGTAAGGAGTTCACCACAAGTAGTTCGGTTGAAGGATTCGTGGAGTTCGGGCGTGCGACGCAGGCGACAACATCAAGCCATTCATAAGAGAAAGGTGCTGGCTGGTTTCACCCTTAATCCATGGGCGGGGGTTCAGGGCTGTGAGGTTATGCACAAACCAGGGGTCTCACCGGTCCAGATGTCGCGCCTTGGCGTTAACTCCGCCTACCCCACCGCCTGCGCCTCAAGCCGCGATACATGTCTCTCAACGTACCCACAAACCATTTCTACACCAGTCAGCAACATGTTTTTGCTTTTAGTGGTGTAAATTCTTCCAGTTAGCTGCGTGGAAAGACACATAGGATTACACTACACTTACAAGCCTATTTTCAGCTCCGAGTTTAATTTTTCCCCAATGGCAAACGCTCTGCCTAATGTCGTTTCGACATTTGAGAAATCTTTGAATGCCTTTAAGACAAAGGCTGGACTCAGCCCGGACGAGCTGAAGGTTTTCCAGCTAACGTCTCTTGACGATCTCAGGCGCCAAATAGCGATTATACAGGATGATCAGCGCAAGAGCAAAAAGATGCGATACCTGAAGCGGCTCGGACCATTTCTGGATACCATGGAACAGTATGGCAAGATCGTAGAAGTGTTCCTAAATATCTCCGATATCATAGCGTTTATTTGGGTATGTGAAAGATATGATACGTTAGCATGCCGCTAATCGGTCCGTTTAGGGGCCTATGAAGTTTCTCCTCATGGTAGCGAAGAATTACGCAGACGCTTTCAACGCTCTGCTTGACGCGTACTTGGAAATCGGCGAAAATTTACCGCAGTTTACCCAATATCAAACAGTATTCCAGAGCAACTCTCACATGCAACTTGCACTAGCATATATCTACGAAGACATTCTAGAGTTCCACAAGGAAGCTTTACGGTACTTCCGTCAACGTAGTAAGTCTATTTGGCCGCTAAATGCTTGTTAAAGCTAATTGTCTACTAGCATGGAAAGAACTCTTTCATGCGACATGGCGCTCTTTTAGTAATACTGTGACCCACCTCAGCAAGAATTTACATCGACACAAATCTCTTATTGAGAGTCAAGCTACGATTGTCCAGTTCGAAGCATTACAAGATTTACGGACACAGTCACAGAGGAATTATGAAGAGTACAATCGGTCAGAACTCGACCGGAAGCGATTAAGCGTACAGCAATGGCTTTGTCCCATCAACGCGCAAACCAGACATGAAGATGCTACGAAAAATCGTTACGGTGATAGTGGAGACTGGCTTCTCAAAGATCCAAGGTTTAAGAAATGGTATGACTTTGACTATTGCCACGAACCATTGTTATGGCTTTCTGGTATCCCCGGCGCTGGTAATCTATTCTCTGCTCTTTTTGTATACCCTACTTATCTTTCTAGGTAAAACTGTACTTACTTCACGTGTGATTGATGAATGCCGCAAACTACCACACGCAAAACTCTGCTTCTTCTACTGCCGGAATACCGACGAAACTCGGAATGCGTTCGTGAGTATTGCAAGGACAATGTGCTCTCAGCTCATGTCTGGAAATGACATGATTGTACAACTATTGTACGACCGCGCAGCGAAGAGTAGCGATGTAGTGCTATCAAGTGTTAGCACAGCAAAAGCTTTGCTGGATACTGTATTACAAACTTGTGACAAAACGCAGAAAACGTACATCATCATTGATGGCTTGGACGAATACAATCGTGAAGATCGCAAGGAGATGACCACCTGGTTTAGGGAACTAGTCCGGAACGTTCCGTCGAAAGAGCTTGGCCAGCTCCGGTGTCTTTTCATCAGCCAAGACGATGGATATGCCCGCAAAGATCTCTCGGATTGCTCCGCTATCAGACTAAAGCCGGAAGAGACACGGAGGGATATCCAAGCATATTGCCAAATGTGGCATCAACGCCTAGACCAAAAGTTCGGGCCCCTTGACCCGAAGCAATATAACATCTCCGAGATAGTTACGGCAAGAGCACAAGGTATTGGGTTACTTCGCGCGCATTTTATATACTAACAGCCAATATAGGTATGTTTCTCTACGCGAAGCTGGTCACAGAAAACCTTTACGAGCAGCCAACTCGGAGCCAATTTCTGCTTGAGATGCGACCTGATGTGTTCCCTAGTGGATTAGAACAGGCGTGGGTAGACTCTCTAAGTCTCCATATTTGACTAATGCTATTCAGATACAGTCGAATTATCAACCGGATCATGGGCCCGGCCATGCAACCGCACCCTCGTAGCGACCATGCTAAGAGACTGCTCGGATGGCTGGCATGTGCGAAGCGCACATTACAGTGGTTTGAGATTCAGTGCGCTGTGTCTGTCAACCTCGAGGAAGGCATCCTGAGTTCGGATCTGAAGTTCCAAGATAACTGCAAGGATCTGTGTGCATCACTTGTTGAACTTAGTTCCGAAGGATTTGTAGTGCTTGTGCATTCCACAGCGAAGAAGTATAGCGCCCTCTTCAGTTTGAAGCAGTTACTAATATTGCAGGTTTCTCATGGAAAAGGGGCACATCTGCGTTCCCGAGGTAGATTTTGATTTAGCACTCCTTTGCATGACCTATATGAGCTTCGACCAGTTCGTCTTGAACACGGACGAAGGTAACATCCAGAAAGCGTTATACGAAGGCGACTACGCTTTTGCGGATTACGCCTCCTGCTTCTGGGCACATCACCTCATCGACGGCGTCCGCAAGGTGTCTCAGCTTACTTCACGTAAATTGGAACACTTGGTCGAGGCCATCGGCGTTTTCTTAGACGTCCAATGGGCATCCCCGACAAAGAGACTCACGGTATCCAAAACCATGGAAGAAAATCTTGCGGCGTTGACATCATACGACATGTATGACAGTATTTGCCAAGCTGTAATCTCTACCAAAAACCAGCTACTACCCACTGGAAAGGGCCCTTCTGATGATGAGCCTCTATCCATAGCGAAAGTCATGGAGGCGATCCGAACACAATTAGAAGCTATAGTATCATCACCGAGCATCACTACCGTACAAGAAGATCAGCTGAAACGTCTTTATGGCTCCAACTACTACAAGTGCCGTCGACTAAATTGCCAATTCTACTCAAGAGGGTTCCCGACACATATCCAGCGAGACCGTCATATTTCCAAGCACGAAAGATCGTTTGTCTGTACGGAAGAAGGGTGCCCGCAGGCCGTCATAGGGTGTGTAACGGCGAAGGACCTCCAGAAACACATGGAAGAATATCACGGCACGGTAGTTGAAGCGGATGCAGACTATCCGGAGGAAGTGCCTGAAGTAGAGGCTGATTCTCGTCACACTCAAAAGCAACCTACCACATTCGATTGTAGTTTGTGCTCGAGAAGTTTCACAAGAGCCTACAATCTACACGCGCATCTCCGCACACACACAAACGAAAAACCCTTTGTCTGTACTATGTGTGGAAAGTCCTTTGTTCGGCAAAATGATCGCTTGCGCCACGAAGGTATCCATTTAGGTAAAGGAAAATACGCATGTTATGGGAACCTGAAGAATGGCAATCCTTGGGGTTGTGGCCGTCCCTTTGCTCGTATTAGCGGACTACGATCGCACTTCAGGTGTGACCCAGGCCGTGCCTGTATCCGACCTCTCTTGGAGGAACAATGGAGAGAGGAAGGCTATACACAAGACCAGTGGCCAGAGGAAACGGCCGCTAGACCTTCAGATGCGACTATCGATGCAATAGTGCAAGCTTCAGATTCTCAGGCCACGTTCCAATATGATGATGATGGGAACCCAACGGAGCATTCCCTTCCAGAAGCTCTACTAGCTCAATACCCAGCGCTCGCGGACGTACAGTGGGACCAATTGCCGCCAGACCCGGAAGAAGAATCTTATTAGTAATTCATCCTAAATACCTTTAAAAAATGTTTTCTTAGTCAACAAGGACAATAGGGCTATTGCAGATGCCGCAGGTCTTCCGATACATGCACTCGGGGCTCCGTGTGCTACATCATGTACGTATTATCGCTTATACACTACTAGCTTAAAGCTTATCTAAGGTATCAGGATTTCATAACGTCCCAAAGGTCTGAATCTCAGTACGCGCCCTGCCTACCCTCATACTTCTGTCCCTCAACAGTCCTCACTTCCCCAATGGCACTCCACACCAACCCATCAACACTCAACTCCAGCCCCTCAATCTTCGTCTTCCCACCATCCAACCCCCACAGACTGACGCCAAGATAATTCGTCCCGCGATAATTCAGAATACCCTCTGGAACGGGGTATTTCGTTTGCGGGCCCACATTGCTAACGAACTTGCCGTACTGCCAGCCGTTGACGTAGAGTTGGACTCTGTACGCGGGGACGCTGGAGCCGGTCGAATTGTTTGCAGTGGTGCTGTTGGAGAAGGTAAAGCTCAGCGGGATGTCGTAGTCCGAGGGAAGACTGAGCTTGAATTCCGTGGCGAAGAATCCGATGCCCGGCGCCGCGAGGCCGTCTGTCACGGGGCCTTTACTCGGTTTCCAGTCTGCGTTTGACGAGAGAGCGCCGGGGAGGTGCAGGCCCTGGCGTTCGACGAACAGGCCGCCCTCGTTCAGCGGGCCGCGCGTTATGTCGAGGTAGTCTTCTCCGCCTAGGTTGCCTGTCAACTTCCATGTCACGTCGGATTGGGCATGGCCAGATAGCTTGTAGTCCAACACGCCGCGTGGATTCTTCATGGTCTCAGTACCAATGGTCCAGTTTTCATCTAGACCTTGGTTATCAATCACTACTGTGATCGTATATGTCTTTCCCTTGGTAAGATTCGGGAGCGTAAATGTGTTGTTGCCGTGTGTAGCAGCGTCATAGCCGCGCCACGAGCCCAAGAATTGGTCGCCTACCCAGGCGGACGATCCGAATGCGGAGCCACCCTGTGTGGAGAGGTAGAATGTTGTTTCGTTGCCGGTCGCCGTAAATGTACCGCGGTAGAGTAGGGTCCCGGTGTGGTACCCGTAGTCTGAGCTGTAGAGCGATACAGGGGTAGTCAGTGCTCGCAGGGAGTTGAAAGTCTTCTTGAGCTCTGCCTTTGTCCATTTGCTGTCGTCATAGCTAGACTGAATTTCGGGGAGCGAGTCGATGTACTTCCACTCAAGCTCACTGAGTTGCGGGACCGTGAACTTGGGCTTTGGATAGTCGATGTTGGCGGTCACGACGTCTGCTTTGGAAACTTTGAAGTCAACCTCGTTACCGTTGAAAGTCAACTTGGAGAGGGAAGCGGGCGCGCCACCGAGAATCTCAATGGGCGTTGTGGCGTTCAAGTCGCCTGTGAGGTCCAGCGTATCGCCGGTGACCTTTGCCGTGCGTGTCAAGTAACCCGCTTTGAGTATAACGGGATTTGACGAGTCATGGGCAGCCTGGTCGACAGCCCAGTAGTTATAGGCTTCGTTGCGGTCTGAAGGTTTTATTAGTCCTCGCTCATCGTCGTGATATAAACATCGGGAATGCTTACCAAGCATGTAGACGTAGACAAAGTTGCTTTCCACTCCAACCTTTGCGACCTTCCTCGTACCGTCCGCCTTGAAGTTCAACAAGGTATATCCGCGCGTGGAGATGCTCTTCACCTCGCCTTCCAAGACTTCTAGTCCGGTGACTGCAAGAGCTAGCTCGTGAGTCTCGCCAGGACCGCCGTATACGACCAACACAGTCTTATCCACATACTTGTGCCACGTGAAGATGTCCGCAGTGGAGTAGACGAGCGTTGCACCTCCAATATCGTAGTCGCTAACGTGAACCTTTGAATCGCGTCCGTTGAGCGTAAGCGATGTGCCATTAATCTGCGGCACCGTGATGTTGCCAAAGGCTGTTGTCGGAAGCTTCAGCTTATAGCTCGTTGACGCGAGCGAATTATACTTCGAGTGCCTTACAAAGTAGAATTTAGTCTTCTCCCCAGAAGCCGGCGTGACAGTCAAATCGGTGGTTGTTGTCCAAGTACTGTTCGAAGCGTTGCCTCTCGCAGCAGTCAGATAGGCTGGGCTGACCTTAAAAAAGTTCGCCTGTAGTTTCAGCTCCGAGTACTTCTCACGGTCCACTTCACGGCCTTCGCGAATGGGTGCTGAGTAGTCGTAGCTGGTGTAGCCTCCGGGATGCCCCAGGTTGCCCCAGTTTGTGCCGCCCCACGTCATGTACAGATTGAGAATTGTGACACCGAAGCTGTAGAGTTGCTTGTAGAAGACGCGCTCGAACTCGGCATTGACGAGGACTGAGCATTTGTCCCAGCCCGGGCCGCCCCACTAGCAGTTGTCAGTCTCTAAGTTCAAAACACACATCCAAACGAGAAAAAAAGTGAAAAGGCTGGACTTCCTGGTGAGCTGAAATGTTCCATTACTTACAGGATCAAAGCTACCGGCTTGAAATTCAACGATGGAGTAAGGGGTATTCGGGCTCTGCTGCTCATGCAGCTGACGCCAGTTCGTGGGTAGCTTGCCATCTGGCCAGACACTTGGATTGGCGCAATCGAATCCCACTGGATATCTGCGAGAACAAGGTTATTTCATGTCTTAGAAGTAGTTTATACTTGGATTCACTTACCCATCATGTCCGTAAATGTCAACAGCAGCAGGTTGACCAGGCGCATTATTCCCCTTGGCCGACGCATCATTACTGATAAACGGCACAACAATACTGGCATTACGCAACTGATCTTCGACGTACTGCATATACACTGGATCCGGGAAGGGCTTAATGGCGGATGTCGCTTGGGTGTACTCGTTCTCAGGCTGCACCAGTATAATCGGACCACCATTGGTAATCTGTGCTGCAGCTATCGTAGCTCCAACATGCTTAATGTAGCTGCATTCTATAAGCGCGCTGTCTTCGGGAGGAGTTGCGATAAAACGTACTTGTCTGTTGCTTCCAAAAAGTCCGTGGCTCGCGTCCTTAGCGTGCCGTTGATTCTTTGGATCCATCCCGGAAAGCCTCCGCCGGATACTTCGGCATTGATATACGGCCCGGGTCTGGCGATTAGGTAGATGCCGGCTTTCGTGGCTGCGTCAAAGAAAGGCTGTAAATCGAAGACGCCTTCTGCGCGGTAGACACCTGGTTTGCCCTCCAGCAACGCCCAGTCAACGTAAAACGATACGCCATTGAAGCCAAGGGCTTTGATCTTCTGGAATAGATCAAGGTAGAGATCGGGGACAGGTAGTCTGCGCTTGGTCAGTAAATGTATTCCCACTCTCATTTTGCGAAGAAGGAGAAAAGTAGTGACGTACCGGTACGGATGAACTTCGCCAGAGTACAAAAAGATTCGCTCGCCGTGCACAAAGAGTGAGTGCTCATCCCACGTTACCTATACCATGGAATCAGTTCCTCGAGCTTTGATTCATTTCAATTGTTCATTCAGACTCACAATGTCTTGTAGGGGCGCTCTCTTATACGGCTTGATCAATTCATGAGGCGAATACCCTACCGCTCTCGCAGCAGACTCAATGGCAAGACAAGACAGCGCAACCGCACTGCTAAACTTCAAAAGACTCTTCATCCTAGCCAAAAGAAGATCCAAATGTCAGTCGTGGACAGCAGCAGCAACCCAGGAACCCGGGAACGCAAGAGCTCATATACTCCAGCCTGGAGAGCCGCTCACATTGTCTTCAGGCCCTGCTGCGCACCACGCCGTTCCTGTCCCTGTCCCACAATGACACCATCTTTCTCCCGCTCGTGATGACTCGGTCCGTGCTCGTTCCCCGTCTTTTGCCCCATATTGCGGTGCAGGTTTACCCCTCGCTATCCTAGCTTGAAGGGGAGGTAACACGAACGGCCGACAAACGTCGACGGTCGAGGTACCTTGATTCCACCAATGTCTGCCTAGTAGATGGTCGGATGGGAGGAGGCTGGGCGGAGACTTGCCCAAGAACGCCTCAACCGTCGAGGGGTTGCGCGGACGATCAGTGGATGCTGCAGGGGTGCCGGACGCTGCATCCTAGTTGTTTATCTCCGGAAACTCGGCGCTTTAGACCTACTCCGCACTACTTTTGGGAAGACATCCGCTGATGGGCGACGGACATCGGGGTATTGGCCGAGGTAATGGCTCGTCATGGATTGTATCTTTTCAGGTACTGTGCGAAAGACGGTGGTGTGAGGATAGTAGCTATGATGCTAAGAAAAAAATGTGGGTTCAGTTAGAACGGGTACGCACTTTTTACTGGTTTTAAACACTAGAATTGATCCAAGTGGAAATGCTGTCAGAGTCGGGATTGGCGTTCAACCTGATATCATACTGAGAACGAAGTACACTAGAAAGGCTAATTTCACCTTAAGCTATCAAGACTACATGTGTTTTCCGACTACTGCCGCTCAACTCTATTGAAACAAAGGCGCATGCGAAACCACAACGCGAAATCTCCGAGGAAATGCACGGTACAAGAATTTGCCACTCCACAGTATCGTCGCTTGAGCTAATGCAATAGAAAACAACCGCAGTCGCAGCTACTTGAGCAGCTGCAAGGCGTAAAAGAAAATTACAGTAAAGGAAATAGGGACCACAAGCACTGGACGACGGCTCATAACAGTTGCCTCTAGGTCGGAGCTACACGGTAGGATGCGAAGGGACCGAATGCGGTTTGACCACATGATCATCTCTTCGGTGTCCAGAGATTGGTTGGACCCGCATTCGCTCCGTTGTAATAGGTATTCTGTCCGTAATACTGATAGTATGTGTTATTGTTGGTGTCGTTGGAAAAGGGCCTCTCGGTCGGAAAAGCAATGGCACCTCCGTCGCCCATTGCCATGATCTCCAGGTCAAAGTCGCTATGGATACTCTGGGCACCTTGATGTTCTATCATAGCCTTGGTCGGTCTAATTTCCTCAAGACTCTGCTGTGGCCAACTAGAATATCCGCCACCCGCCTGAACGGGCCCAGTCCCTGAGGAAAACATCTGGACCTGATTGGGGTCTGAACTATTTCGCGTTGCAGATGCATTGTGGTGAGAGGAATGCGTAGTATTGTACGTGTAGCCATGCGATGTGGGCGAGATATAAGCCGAATTGTGGGAGGCATAAGAATAGGTAGAGTCGGCTGGAGTGTGTTGATTGAGAATCTGAGGCCCGTAGGGCGTCGGTGGAGTCCTTGGAAGGCCTGTTAGATCATTTGCTGCAAAGGGCTTCAACACAGCCGCTTTGGCGTTGACGGGTGTGAACGCGGGAGAGACTGGGGCGGTTTGAGCAGGCACGCTCTCCGATGAGTCTCTCTTTTCACTCTTCATGTCGAAAGTACTGGTTGGCTCGTTGCGGTCCTCTGAATCGTCATCATGGTTCATCTTGATATCAGTCATGTCGATATCTTTGTCGTCCAGGGTAAGATTCTCGTCAGTGAGACCAAACTCTTTGTGTGACTTCTCAAAGAGCTGAACATAATCTTTTAGACCACCACCGCCATCGCTTGAGGAACTTTGAGGAGAGCTTCCAACATCACCGCCGGCTTTTTTGTACTTCGCGCGCTCTTCTTGGTAATATTTGTACACGGTCTTCAGCTTCAACTGCCAATCACGTGCCATGGGGAATCGACGTGCCATCTGGCCAAGGAAGAGATTGGCAATGTCCCATGCATTAGGCTTCGGACGGGTATCCAAAGCGCCGTCGGGGTCCATGCCTGGATGGAAGAAACAATATATGGCTGCCTTGAAGTTAGCAGACGTTGATCAGCCATGCAAGGTTACCTACCAGACCAAGCTACAGTATAGGTAGCAAAAGCTACTGTGGGCGTTTCCGCCTGCACGTCATGCAACGAATGGAGAAGGTTGGCAAAATCTTTGCAGGCTCCAAAACAGTCCTTGGCTTGATTTACCCAGTAATCGGGAGTAGGAGGCTTGTCCGTGATAAGCGGATCGTCCAGCGGACCCTGAGGGGTCTTCAACATCCACGGGGAGAGAGGCAGATACTCTCTGTATAACCAAACAGTACACATCATGCACATGGCATGGATGAGGAGATATTTGTCTGCAGGTCCGTTGTAGAGTCGAATCTGTGTGTTTTCAGGTGTGAGCTGGAGTTGTTCAGGGAGATTGCGCTTCAAACGCTTCAGATTGTCGTCAAGTCGTCGAAATGTTGATTTTTCGTCCCACGGGGGTGTGGTGCCCTCTTGACTAGCATGTGTTAGTAGTGTTCCGCCGTGTGCGGACCGGTTTATACTAAACTCACCGTCTTCCACCCGCACAAGACCATTTTATGATTTCTCCGAGATGATCAACCACTTGTATGTACCAGCTGAGTTCTGCTTCCTGCTCTCCTACTTCCCACCTGACATGATCCATATGATTGCTCGGCCGTTGGTCTCGGCCAGTCCCATTCCGCTTCTCATAATCAGGCTTGGACGAATTGCGCAGCTTCTCTCGTCGCTCCGCGTATGCTGTATCATCTTCTCCCAAGAGCCTGGTTCGAGACTTTAAGCCCCAGTCAAAGGCACGGTCACTGCAAACGAGCTGGATTCTCTGCATTTCATCGGACCTCAACATTTGGGGTCGATTTTTACCCCAACTCAGGTAGCGATCCAAAAGGCAACAACTCCAGAAGGTACGACGTTTTATCTCGCGATCGATGAACTGGTTCTTCTCCGATTGTCGGTTGTCGCCTTGTGTCGCCTCGCCTTGCTCATCGTCATCATTGTCTGCATCCCACTGGTACTTGAGAAGTTGAGCGGAACTTATGGCGGTTCGCATCTTCAGCCAGCCGGTTGTGCCTTTCAAATCAGTCCATTCGTGACAAGCCAGCATAAGAAGGGCCTGGATCTTTTCGACTGTTGGCTTGCCAACAACATCATGGCCCATTTGTACACGCGTGGCTTGCGCATAGAAGTGGGCGGTTGCAATTGGAGTTCCTTTCTGGGCGACAAGTGCAGGGTGAAAGCGAGCTGTTTGAGTTAAGAATGCTAGTAGCAAGGGTGGGTAGTGCGGCGGTCTCATCGAAGGGGAGGATTCGGCATTTTTATCAAGCGGTGTGCCCGGAGTTGGTTGCAGGGGGCTCAGAAATCTTTGCTTATGTAGGAAGGGGAAGTCTATGGCGAAGTGTTTTTCGTAAATGGCAAACTTGGGTACGGTGAGCCATAATCTCTAGTGGTGAGGGGTCACACTTACAAGCTCTTTCCAGACCTGGGGGGTAAGCAACGGGGAAGAGAGGGCGTCTTCAAATGTCCCCAACCCGTCTGTTGGGCGGTCGGCAAGACTTGATGTGGGCGCCAGAGGCTTTCTACGCTTCCTCGGCACGGCCTATGAAGCGATATGTTAGTACCTGATCCGGTCCAAGACAAATTTCAGCATGTTCAGTATTGAGCCATTGATAACGAGAGTCAGTTGTACAGTGTTGTTGTAGCCAGACTTTCAGGCTTGATTGGGTATGGATTTGAAATACACTCCAAACAGCAGTTTTAGTGAGCCAGGGGACTAGTCTTGCACGAGAGTGCCAAGCCGCAGAGTAATACCTTGTGCTAGGATCGTTGAAGATTGAAATATAAGATGATTGTGATGAGGATGATGATGATGATGATGATGCATTCAACTTACATCGCCTTCGGCAGCGGTACTCTCGCGCCGCAGTGAGCCACCACTGGGGATTACGGTTGAAGGGCCATAGACGCATTCTCTCTTGGTGTGTGCACAGGCCTTACAGACGGTGTTTTGGCCCAGGTTCTCGCATTTGGTCTTGCTCTTACGACATTTGTCACATGCAATCGACGAGCGCATCCTTGATGAGTCTGGTCGTCGCCCTCCTGCGGCCTCTGCACTACCGTTGGCAATGAGAGGCCTGGGCGTCTGCTGTGGAGACGCGTCCACGGTGGATGGCGAGGCTTGGGTCAGAGGAGAGGGTTGCTGCAGCAGCGGAGGAGATGGCGGCCGCTGTAGTGGTTGATGTGCGTAAGCAGTCACTGCAGTTAGCCGCGGTGCGCCGTTCTCTCCAGTCCGGGGAGAAGACGACGCACCTGCGGCGCCCAGCTCCGATGGGGCGTGAATTTTGGCGTCGTCTTCCAGCAGCAGCAGCAGCAGCGTTGAGGGTTGAGAAGATAGGAGGCCTCCTAGAGAGCAATGGTAAAGGGTGGGTTCGTCTCCCTTCCTTGACCAGCAGCAGCTGTGCTCGGGTGATGTTGGAACGCGGGCCGGGAAGGAGGTGGGTGTGGGAGGCGGACCCCCCGACAACAACGATGCGATGCGGGGGCGCGCGTGAACGACAAGGCCGCTCGCCGCCTGAGGATCACCCGATGGCAGTAAAGCGTCTGCTGTCTCCTGTCTCCTGTATCCTGGTTTTGGCGTGCACTTTGGCTAGCAGTTCGTTCGCCTTGGGTTGTGGTTCCAGCGTCGTCGCAATGGCCTCTCGATGCGCTGCGGGCACACACACGGCTATTAACCCTCTGGCCTGGCCTCCCCTTCCGTCGACCGAAAGGCAACTTAAGGCGCTAACGGGCAGCCCTGCACCCGCCTGCAGTATAGCAGCCATGGCCTTCTATCATGTCATACCCACTGTGCCCCATATTAAGCGATGCAGCCGCTGCGCTGCCGATTAGTGAGGGAGTGACATGGAATACCAGAAGCTACACGTCGCCGCCCACGCCCACGCCCACGCCTGCGCAGCCTCTCCTCGTCGCGCTTCGTTCCACCACCTGAGGCTTGGCCCTGAACAATGCTGCGGTGCGGTTTGTTGGCTCTTTCATCCTAGCGCTTGCTGGTCGCAGTAGTCCAGCAACGGGCCGACCAGGGGAACCACTCCGTCGTCCGCATCGCCCGGGAAACGTGACTACTGCTGCATATACTCATCATCTAGAGAATCATCTAGAGAAGTGCGCTGTCGCACCCGAGAACAAGAGCTGGCACGTGTGCTGAATAGCAACTTGGCCAGCGCATGTGGCACCAGGTTGGGGGCTCACAGCGATGATGCGGGCTCCTAAGCGGTACGATCGATCCAGTGGGTTGCCAGATGCCCATGTATCCCTCACTCGATTCAGTTGACTGTGCATGGTCGCTACGCCCCGATAGCATTCAAAGCGGCAGTAAGAGGCGACCATCGAGGCCCCGTCTGTTTATTGCCTGTGACTACGCCAACGGTATCGGCCTTGTTCATAGAATGGACGCCAAAGGCCGGAACCAATGCAGGTGGCTACTCCAACGTCTCACAGCTTCGTGCCTTCATCCGTCATAGGCTCACAAGGCCCCTGTGCATCGGTACTTTTGAACTGGCCTGGATAGCTGATCGTCTACTGACCCAACCTGCAGGCTGCCTAAACCAGGTCTCGCTGACCTCGGGAACCGTCTATGGCTGGTCGCAACGCTTGTTCCTTGAGCCACTGCACTACGAGCAGCCTGCCATGTATCCGGGGAACTCGAGTCGCACCCGGTCCATCTCCTAGACCATCCTCACCGTCTCTGACTGGACATCCAGCCGTACAACACCAGCCATGAGGCTCACGCAAGGATATCGTTCCTTCGCGTCGGGGGCTGCCATGGCTGACGGTGATCCGACCACCACCTTTAAGGTTCACGCCATCTAGATTACTCCTTGGTCATCTTGGCTCATTTTGCTTTTGACCTTCTACCAATCGATCGAGGCTTTGGCTATCTTTGAAGTGATTTGTAAAGCTGAGAGAAGAAAAGAAGTGACATGGGTCACGAGTGACGTGAGAAAGAACGGTGGCTGCCACACCCAAGGGCAGCGTTATAGGAAAGAGCTAGCCAGACCACATCAGCAGCAAATACTATTATCTTGATTCTACCTTGACTCCACTTTTCTATTGCTACGACAGGCAACCTTCGTTAAATTGCGCTCAAATGGAAACAACCTGGGAAGACTACATTGGCTTAACCGCATTACATACATTAGTTGTTTAATTCTTGAGAGAAACAATGGTCGTTAACCACCTGATATCAAATCAAGAGCACACTGCTGCCTAGACATGGCAATCTAAAATAGACCAAATACCTCTCGGGGCCTTCAAAGTACATTTACATAGTATAGCAATTGCTCGTCCATCGCCAAGATTCGTGCTCAGTAAGGAAGACGCGACGCGTGAGAAGTCAGGTTATGTAAGCAGGTGGAACTTCTTCGTCGAGCTCGGCGTGCCCCGTCATCATCACTCAACCCAACCCTCACCATGGCGTCGCACACCCGCCTGGTAGCCTCTACGGCTTCCAGACTATTCCAAAACTCGCGGCCGCTGGCCAGCTCCAGGATAACACCGCTCGCTGCCGCCTTGAGCATCCCATCCACCCGCAGTTTCACACAGCTCAACTCGCAATCCGCCTCCGCCAATCCTACTAGCATCTTCTCTTCCCTTGGCCAGCTCAACTCCCAAGCCGGGCCTCCTTCATACTTCTCGTCACATAAGCGCCTTCCCACAAATACCATTGTGCGGTTTGTACCGCAGCAGACAGCATGGATCGTCGAGCGCATGGGGAAGTTCAACCGTATACTGGAGCCTGGCCTGGCTATCTTAGTGCCAATCATTGACAGGATAGCCTACGTCAGGAGCTTGAAAGAGAATGCCATCGAGATCCCTAGTCAGAGTGCCATTACGGCGGACAATGTCACGTTGGAGCTTGATGGTGTGCTGTACACCAGGGTATTCGATGCGTACAAGGCGAGGTAAGCATATTCCAGAATGCTCACCATGGCTACTATGGATGCTGACATGCTGCAGCTACGGCGTTGAAGACGCAGAGTATGCCATCTCTCAGCTCGCGCAGACAACGATGCGATCTGAAATCGGCCAGCTTTCCCTTGACCACGTCCTGAAAGAGCGCGCCAATCTAAACGCAAACATCACCGCCGCCATCAACGAGGCAGCACAAGACTGGGGTGTCACCTGCCTCCGTTACGAGATCCGCGACATCCACGCCCCCGAACCCGTCGTCGAAGCGATGCACCGCCAAGTCACTGCTGAGCGCTCAAAGCGTGCCGAGATCCTGGAATCTGAGGGACAAAGACAGTCTGCCATCAATATTGCCGAGGGAAAGAAACAGTCAGTCATTCTGGCTTCTGAGGCTTTGAGGGCTGAGCAGATCAATCTGGCGAGCGGAGAGGCTGAGGCCATCTTGCTCAAAGCCACGGCTACTGCGAACGGAATCGATGCCGTTGCGCGGGCAATTGCTGAAGGAGAAGGCGCAGCCCAGAATGCCATCTCGCTTTCTGTTGCTGAGAAGTATGTCGACGCCTTTGGTAACCTGGCTAAGGAGGGTACAAGCGTCATCGTTCCTGGAAACGTCGGCGATATCAGCAGCATGATTGCAAGTGCTATGGCAGTATATGGTAACGTGAATGCTTCACAGGCGAAGATTGGCGCAGGAAAGATCACACAAGGCGAAGGCCACGACACACAAGCCAGCAAGAAAATTGCAGAACTGCAGAGTCGACTGAACGATGCGGATGGCAGTTCCAATCATGTCCAGAACGAGATCAATAAGGTCATGGACGAGAGGCTCAGCAAAAGATAGACGCATGAGTAGCTGGACTCATACAGGCAGATGACCATGGAGGAAACGACAGAATTGTACATTATACCATGCTGTATAACTAGCACCAATCAGCAAGCGAAGCATTGGGTTAATTGAATATGGATAGGGATATGGAAAAGCACGTCTCTACAAGGAGTCTCCTCTCTTGAGTGCAAGAACTCCACTTTCGTATGGCTATAAGATCACATATCAATCGCAAAGAGTTCAGGTATATTGGTTAGTGTTGTAGCTTTCACATGAAATGACTGCGTCAAGTCAACCGCTGCACTACCTCAGCAACCAATTTGGCGATTTGTTCGCCGTCCTCCCAGATCCAATCGTGACCCCCTTTCAAATCTCGAACGTTGAGCACGCGTCTTCCCTCTGCTCGCACTTCATCCTCATCGTCCCCCGCTTCCATGACAATCGACCAGCCCTCCCTATCCAGCGCAACACACATTACATCCCTTTGCGCCCTCTCCACCAGCTCGTCTTCGTAGCTGTGGCATATGACTATTAACCTTCCCGCGGACCATTGCTTCGTGTTGTACTTCCCAGAGACGGGTGAGACGGACTGATACACTGCCTGGTCCGGGCCAAAAGCACCCACTATAAAGTCGCGGTAGATTTGCGATATGTTCTCTGGGCATGTGGGCGGGAGATGGTTCCGCAGCAGGAGCGGGATATTATATATGCCTTCGAGGAGGATCAATGCCTCAGGCCCTCGCTGCTCTGTATTCCCCGTCAACGAACTGCTCTCATCTTCAAGACCTAGCCCGGACACCAATTGCAGTAGCATCGTCGCTCCACACGAATGTCCCACGCCGATCCACCGTTTCACGCCGTACTCCTTCTGCAGATATTGAATACCACGAGCGATGTCGCGCACGTGTGTAGGATGTTGGACGTTTCTATCGCGATCGAAGCGCGAGCTTGGGTCCGTGGGATGCGAAGCGTACGGCGACAGGCGGTAATTCAGGCTCGCTATGCCGGCAACATGGCGTAATGCCGAAGCATTGGATTCAGAAAAAAGACGGTTTAGGGTTGGTTCAACGCATTTCGCGTCTTGCAGTGGGTCGCGCCAGGCACCGCCGTGGATGTAACTGTAACGCGGTCGTCAGCATTCGAAAACGTGGGGCTTCAAAGTGAGGGGGGAGGCGTACATGATCCATAGCGAGTTGGCTGGGTCAGACTGCTCGAGCGGCCGGGGCAACCATACGTCGAGTGTTTGCAAACGACTAAAGAAGTCGCTGGAGTCGCTGTAACGAATCGAAGGGATGTGTCTGGGGTACGCGGTGGAGACCATGTTTTGCGAACGATTAGGGGCTTGGGGATGATGTTTGGCGGGGGGTCGATAAACACCCAGCTTCGACACAGCCCCACATCAACATCAACAACACGAATAACACGGTAAGACGAGAAACGCATATTCAAATGATTCCATTCAATGCGACACATATTGGAGAACATCCAACAAACCCCCCTCAGCTCCAACGCGCTATTACAAAAATTACTGCGAATGCAATCGAAGTCCGACACATGCCAGTGCCAGAACGCCCCTGATGCGATGCAATGCAGACCCAAGGTATCTTCAAGGACAGAAAGGTGTCATCCACGCACGAAATTTAACAAGCATTATCGCGAATCGTTTTTTTACTAGGGCACAAAAGGGCCCGACCCTACGGTCGACGCGATCGCACGGTCGCCATTTGTGCCAGTACTCTGTTTTCTCCCCGAGTGCGCTACGATGCAACGCTTACAAGAATGCAGCGAGGAACGCGCCGAAGCCAACGAAGCTGCCGGCCGCGGCCTTGACGTTGGAAACACCAGCGCCGGTGGACTGTTGGGCGGTACCGGTACCAGAGCCAGTCGCTGAGGAACCGCTCTTGGTTGCTCCGCTGCCGGACGCGCCGCTGCCAGTGGCCTTTGCGTCAGAGGCCGTAGAAGGCTGGAGGACGACGGTGGTGCTGTTGTTTGCGCTGACAGTGAAGGTCTGCGTGCCGTTGACGTTGGACGCAGGTCCGCCGATAATGACGGTGTGGATGCCAGTGCCGACAGCTGGGATGGAGACCAAGGCAGGCTGTGTGGTCACGGCTGCGGGCTGAGTGGGCTGGGTGGGCTGAGCGGTAGCGACGGGGAACTGGCCAGTCACGACACCAAGGGAGTTGGTCTGCGCGAGCAGCTTGGTCTGCGGGTACGGGTCGATCGAGGACTATTGTGGAGTTGTTAGACTTTCTGTGGGTCTGAAGGCAGATCGGAGGCATGTGGAGAGACTTACAGACTGAGCCGACGCGACGGCGAAAGCAGCAACAGAGACGAAGACGGATGAGGCGCGCATATTGGCTAGGATTTTGTTGTTGATTTGTTGGGTATTAAAGTTTAAACGATTGAAGTGTGCGTTCTATAGGTAACGAGAGACGTTTGCAAGTAAAGCAAGTAGTGATTTGATGGATGGGGTAGGGCAGAAAGCTCAGCCTTTGAGCGCAGACACGCCCCCCTTTTATTTGATATGGTATTGCACCCTTCCCCAGGCAATCTAAGCAAGCATCGGAGCTAACCCCCTGTCTACCGTGCGCCACCCTGGCCCGGCAACCAGCACTACGACGGTTATAGTAATAGACGGTGGCGATAGGCCAATTATAGTACTCGGGTCCCTGTAGCCTTATCCCCTTATGGCGAGACAATTCTTGGTCACGACCTGGGCCGAAATTCACAATTTTCTGTTGAATTGCGCTCGTGTTAGAAGGGTCACAGGGTTGAGGGGTGACACTGCGAGCGCGGAGTTTGGAGAGTGCTGTTCATCAGCTGTGCGAACAGGCGCCCTCGGTAGTAGTAGAGCTGGAGGAACAGCTGAAGATTGCATGGAATGCTTGGTAGTCCGCTGCGTCCCTCCGCCACAAGGGTTTCAGAATCTCGTATCGGGTCTCACAAACAAGGCATGTTTTGTAGGATCAAGCACGTCTTTCGATGCCATTCCCCCATCCAATCTGATCCATGTCCCATCTTGACGTTTCTAGCCGCTTCTTCACCTCACGAGACTGCGATCGACACTCCCCCAGCCAATTTCCCACGCGCAATCGATACCAAGCTTCATGCAAAATGTTCGTGTTCACATGCACCAGCGCCGACGCGTTCAATGAATCCTGCATATGCTTACTAAAATTAGTTACTCCGCAGGTCGTGTCTCGTCGATTCGTGTGTTGTCTAGTGCAAAAGGCGTGCGTTGGGCTGAGCAGGGGTCTGGTGCTGGAACGGGAGTCGGCACCCGTTAGACGAGATGGGCGTTGAGTTGTTAGGATTGCGATCACGAGTCAGTGATGTAGCGCTCCGGAATGACGACCCTTTTCGCGCTGTAGGTGTGGAGCTTTTCATGCTCTGTCCACGGAGTAATTCTACACGGCCCGATCACCGCGTACCGAGGTTTCTTGAAGACGACATGCCTTCCAGGCTATCACCCTTTCTCGACAATTTGAAGTATTGAGCCAATTCTACCACCACTTGGGTGGTAGACCACAATAAGTTTCACGTTGAAAGCCTATGGAGACGGTCATCTTCACGGATCGAAAGCAAGTCGGATACAAGAATAATAAATCACATTATCGAAAGCCATCTTTTCTAATAAACCCACAAATGTCGACTCCCTTCCTCTGCTCGTAGACGATGGGTGCATGGGACGACAGGCCCAAAACGAAAATAACGGGCCATGAGTCCGCAGTCGCTGAAGAATTTCAGCCTGCAGTATCCAGGGAACAAGGAGTATTATTCCGCTGTCGAGCATCACGTGTTCTCGACATCGAACTCGAAGAAGGGCGCTCCCTCATCGCACTTCCAGCACGCAAGATCCAGTCCGTCACGTCGGTATTTCCATCCATTGTGTTTGACACACAGGAAGTACTCGCTACACGTGTGCTTCTCCGACGCGCAACCGCAGTCCCAGCGGTACCACCCTTCCGTACTTCTCGTCCAAGTAATAACCTCCTCGATATCCGGCTGATATCGATATAGATACCTTCTGATTCCCTCCCATACAGGCATCTTTCGTCTGTAATCATCGAAACATTCTTCTGGGATCGGCCCGTTCGGGTTAGGTACGAAGTTCCCTCCCAGCCCTGAACTTTGAGGTTGGAACCAAGAATTCGCACGACTGAAGTTGAGTTTCCAGTCGAGTAGGCCCCACTGCCATACATCCGAACGCTTTGATGATTCCCACCCATCCTCACCTAAATCCCAGTACCCGCAATTATTATCATCAAACATGTATTCACCCTTGTGCTCGTATGACACACGTACATCGAAGCCGTGTTGCTTGAGTCGATGGAAGGGCTCGCTAAGTGTTCGGAAAACGTACTCCATCTTGGTTGGTACACCGTCCACATAATCCTCAAAGTCAAATTGGATAGTTCGGGGACTCTCAAGGCACAACCGAGATAAAGCATCTGCCGTTCGCTGAAGCTGGTCGTGAACGCCGCCAGGAACGCCTATGGTTTCCAAGACCCCATCGCATTCCGGTTCATCCAGGCAATCAAAATTGATCCGAAGACGATGATTCGTGAGTACACCATGTAATGTGAGACCTAGATGGAGTATGTCGCGCGCCGCAAACGCTTCAACGTCTCCCCACTCTAGAGTGTAGGAAGAGCTCCGACGTGGGGGGCCTTTCTTCATTCTCGTATGAAAAATGCCTAGGATCTCCAAAACGACCTGTTTGTCCATGATTCCAGAGTCAAGGAAGTGTGATACATGCGTAAAGCATGTGCAAGAGGGCACAGTACCGAGCGGACCAGAACATGACGGCGGAGGTGTTGTGAAATCAGCCAGAAAAATCAAAGTCTTGAAATTGTCGGAATTATGGCTTTCGAAATCCCACAGATATTCGTATATCACGTCGCGGAGCTCGCGCGGCAGCGCGAGAAGTCTGCCGGATATCTCCTGGAGACTGGCTTTCGAGAAATGAAGAACACAGGCATCGTATTCTTCGTCATATCGACCTTTGACTTTTTCCGACTCATCTCCTGCGTCACGCAGGGCGAGGACTGTTCTATAAACCCTAATAGTTTTAGATCAGCGTTGTATACGCTATGAAAGCTCACATTCATACGTACTGTCTAAGATTCGACTCTGTCTGTGCCTTTACCGTAGAGCGCATCTGAATCTCTCTTTGAAGGTCCATCTTGCTATGTATTCTCAGTTTTGTTTTTCCGGGTATATCGATATGGTAGAAGAAAGGGATTCAGTGTAACAACTTGAAAGTGGAAGTGCGCGTGAGAGGTTATATATGCCTTGAGAGCGAGTGACCCCTCTGTACATACAACCACGGATCGCATCAGACTCATAAGGCTGATAGTTAATACCGTGGGAGAACGATGATACGGGTTGATACCATAGTTGACGGCCGACGCGACCTATTCTAGGAGAATTATGCATTCCAAAATATCTCTGCATTTAAGTCACCTTTCCAGAATTAGTAATAGCTCTATAGGTATTCCTGGGGCGTAAGCGCTTTTGAAATTCCTATTTTGCGTGTGAGAGGGTGGAACCATGGCACTGGTGCGACCCAGTTCCACCATTTGAGAGAGCTTAATACCGCGCGCTACCTTACTTCTTGCGATCTCTCATCATCACTCACCCACAAAGTTGGTCAGCTCTTGCGATTAACATGAGAGTTAGCAATGATGCTCAAACACTAGTCATTTCCTACTAGCTCTACTACTATAATGGTCGTAATGTTGACGGCTTTAGTTGACTACAATAATGACTCATCGACCATTAGTCACGAAGTAAGAGCGTACGAGGTATGGACTAGTCCTTTCCGGAGCCTTTTAACACAGGAGTGATCTAGTACCGATTCCATCTGTATATCAGTACGTGATCCTTCTTTCGAATCTATTTTATTGTCGCAGCATCTGACCCGACTGTGGGTCTCTATTGACTCCAGTAACGACTCAATGCATACCCGCCATGGTAGAAGCACATGCAGAAATCCACTTAGGGAGTTATATTACTAAGAAATACCAACAGTCTTGGAAATCTACTACATTGCTCCTATCCGTCGAGCCACCATATTATGACTTACTGAAAGATATCAGTAAAAAAAACCGCCATTCAATTTAGTGTTGAAATGAGGCCTTCTTTTCCCGTCTCCTTCTCAGTGCTGCCAAGACGCTAGAGTATATAATATGCTAAAAGCTCTGCTCTCTTTCCCTGTACAGCCTTATACTCTTCGATCTTAATTTCCTACTAAATCTTATCGTTGATCCTTTCGCAGCAACCTTCCGAGACGAAGGCTTATCCGACGACTACTTTTACCCTTTCCGACCTAAGTAAGTCGTTAGGATTCACAGTCTTTCAAGTCTTCTTCCTCTGACAACTAAGGCTCACAGGTCCGGAGTAAACGCTCAAACGACATAAGTAGCAGCAACTTCGACAACTCCAGCATGAGGGTGACAAAATGCACAGAATCGACCAAGGTAACGGTGAGCCTACACCAGCGCAATCAACTTCCCAAGGCTGCAACTCACACATTGATCCAGGATACCGACGACCCCAGCAGCGACTCAGAGCATAGTGCAGCTTCAACTTCGCCATTAGAAGACTGCGCCATGAGGGGCGAAGTTGCGCAAGGACAGAACGTTTCCAATTTTTGCGAGGAATCCAAAGCATCCCCAGCTTCAGTCAGGCTACCGTATGTTGCGCTCGACCCCGAAGCTATGAAGTGGTTGCCCTGGTCAAACGACCCCGCCAACCTGTACCTAAGCGTGTACTTCAATGCAACAGTACCGAACTTGTCGGCAGAATTCAACGTCGGTGGCCTTCGACCGGTAGTTAAAGAAGATGACAGCGATATGTTTATCTTGCAGGACGCAAAGAACTACTTCTACTTCTGGGAAGCTTGGGATGGACGCCTTTTAAGGGTGAAAGACACATGGACTGAAGGCTTTGATTCGAACGAGGAGATTATAGAGAATCTCATTATTTACCAGTCTTTCGTCGAGCGGGATGCGGTTGTTGTAGATAATGACCGGAAGGAGGACTCAAGACGGACCAAGTAGAGATTCCGTCTACGATGTAAAGCATCAAGGATAGGGTAACAGTGACATATTCATTATAAAATCGCAAAAGGCGTCCACTACCTATAGCGTTTATGGCAAGCACACCTTGAGCCGATCAAGGATGGTATGGAGAGGTTAGACACAGCTGAGAAAGAAGCAAAAGGTTATATACCTGCAAATCGTAGAAGCGGTATTGTACCAATGAACAGTATAGCACCGCGACGTAAAACTTTGCCAAAGTGTAAGAGGATTTCCAAAGCACCTACGCCCTAGTTGAGCTATCGCTGGTTCATCGGCTGAGAGAACGCCGTTAGGAAAACGCAAACTTCCCAAGGCTGGATAGATAGATTTTGTCAAGGCTGGCAAAAGTCACGCATTATTTCCCTTATAAGTATTCCCAGGTTACGTGGCTTAGTGGTGCAGAGATGGACAAGTAAAACATTCTTCCCTCATGTACCTTACTACTTGCTATGGAAGCCAAATGCATGAGTTTTCCCAAGTTGGATCCATAATTGCCATGACTAGGCATGTTACTGGAGATAACTGTTCAACATGGGAGCTACCAGGATCCGACATCTGCCTCATCAATATCCTTGTCGTAATCCGTTGGAAGGGGTAGATTGGCAGGAATGCCAAACTTTGGCAACATGATCCTGCACATCTTTTTGCAGGGATATCGACATACCCTTTCAACTTGCTGTTCAGATCCGGATTCGTTTGCGGTCCTCAACACCAGAAGAGTAGGAACCTCTTTTAAGGTTGCGCTTGAGAAGTCTTGGGTATTGAACAGACTAGTGACACCGATACCACGTGGCTCCATCGCTAAGCCGCGAATGCTCCCCATCTGATCCTTCATTGAAGGAAAGTAGGGTGGCCTATAGGATGCGTTAATTAATGCTGAAGGCCTAGCCTGGTGGGCTTCGAAATACTATAAACAAAGAAACGAGTAGCGTATAAGCCACCCAGGAGCACGCAATGACATTGAATTATCAAAAATAGAAAACGAATGACTTACTGAATAGCAACAACTGGGTACGTCTCAGCGCACCTACCGAACGCTGTTGTATGTTCAGGCTGCTCGTGTTTCTCTTGCATATACCGGAGATATGTGAGCTTATCAAGAGCTGCGTTGCTATGTGAGCTCCAGAGCGAAGCAAGAATCCCATCAACAATTAAAACCTCTTCTTGGACAAGGACTACTTCTGGGGGGGTTGGTAGCTGTGGCGTACTGGGTGGAAAGATGTGGGGAGCCACGTAAAAGCGCAACAGTTTTTGATAATCAGCGTGGATTATCGGGTCTTGCCGATCAAAACTTTCCACGTAAACATGAGCAACCATCTTCTTTAGTAGCTCTTGCAGCGTAGCTTTCGTTCCGTTGTCTCTCAGGAGTCTGTGAGGTGGCACCACGGCAGGAGTTCCCCCTAATGATACCCTGTTCAGAACCTTTTGTCTCACAGGCCATGATTTGCTGAAAATGTTGGCATCTAGTGCATACCGAGGGTCTGACATGCTGACATTCGGATGCCCCCGAATTAAAGCATCGAGTCGTGATACCAAAACGGTATGTAACGTTGGGTCTAGGGGCGGGAGCGTCTGCTGGTGGCTACGTAGGGCTGGAAGCAACAAATGGTCCCGGCGCCAAGTTGTCACCAAGCCCCTGCCATGCTTGAATTGAACCTCTGTAGGTTTATGATATGGCGCTGAAGATATTGTCGCTCCAAAGAAGAAGGGCCGTGAAGAATTCTCAAGCGCCACTTCGTTGGATAGGTACATGACATTAGCCATGACGGGAACTCCTGACAATGCATATGCTTTGTCCGTGTGATCTATAACAAAAGCTAGAAATAGACACTTGCTGAATAGAGTCAGCAAAGGCATAAGATACTCGCTCCAGAGTACGCTAATATGTGGTGGAGGTGACGTGATGCTGAAGAGATAACCCAGAGCTGAAGCACCGTCCGTGATTAGGAGCTGAGCATCCTGGGATCCAAAGGAAACGACAAGCGGCTTTAGATTTCGGTTGCCTTGGCCGTCTAATGTCTCGAAGATGGGTAAAAGTGCCGGTAAATGATCAGGAGCTTGCCTAAACATGGGTCAGTAAGTACGAATAGCAATCACAACTAACACTTACAGTTCATCAGTGCCCGACAGTGCTTGAAACACCTTCTTGACATTGTCTTTATGTTTTGCTGGTATCCCATGTAGCTCAGGTTTGTTTCGTACGCCTTTAAGCCATTCGTGAAACTGGAAGATGAAAGTCAGTATGATACACTTTGAGGAGGAAATTCGCCAGACTGGATGGAAACAAGACCAAACACAAGTTTCGCAGTTTTACCTTTGCGATATCGGCTTTCAGGTCAGTAGAACTCGTTTGAAGAATTTCACATGTGAGTGTACCGTTGAAAGCTGTGAAATCGTTCCAGAGGAAACTCATGGTCAGAGGGAGTTGAGTGCAGTGCGCAGTTGAGTGCACAGCTGTCAGAAGGGTGCCTGTGCACAAAAAGTAATCAGGGGATGAAATCATAATTCGGCTTGCTCGATCATGCAACGTGATCAGACTCGCTCTCGCTGCCCTAGAAACCAAACCCAAGAAGGTCAACGTGATAGCCTTTCACTACACTTTCCCATACTGACTATCTCAAGTCGAGCACCAGGTCCACCTCTTTCACCACAATATGGCAGGTAAACTCCTGCTGCACACTATGGCAAGATTAAGGCACCGAAGGACTATTCAATAGTCTGCACACAGTGTCAAAGTGCCCATAGATATAGACTACTTGATGAATGGATGTTTGCTCATGATTGCTAGGAGACAATACAACACGCGGTTCAATTGTGAGCGGAGAAACACTCAGGAGGCGTGGAATCGAGTGGCATGGCTAACAGGCATCTCCATAGTGATGAGATATGTACGGCGGTGAGAGGCGTGAGTGGCGTCATCATACACCTCCCAGAGACGTTTGAGGCGGACCACTAGAAAGTCGAGTGGTAGTAAGCGTCTTTCACACACTCGGTCATGGTCACCAAGTCAATGACCCTTAACAAATAGAGACCTAAAGTGTCCGTGCATTCACTCAGTCACGATCGCCAAGCCACTAGACCCTTGCTAATAAGAGCCGAGCGTCACCTGCTCTTACTCTCACCCACCCCTCTCCACATCCACAATCCACTCAACCACTCGACTCTAGGTCCTGTATTTAGCAAGCGCCGAAGAAAAAGCGAGAATATCCAAGGTCTACATTCCCGATCTGTAAGTCGCTCTTCCTTTCGATTAAGCACACTTGGTCCTTTCTGACACCTGCAAACGCCCATAGGTACACCAGATGTCGCAAAAAAATCGGACAATGAAAGCAAACGACAGTCACCGGGACAGCGCTATCCACTCAGCGACAAAAGCGATATACAGCCTGGGATCAACCAGGATGTCGGTAGGTCGCAAAGCTTGCTTCTCGATTCCGATACTTGCAACTGACGCACAAGTAAAGGAAGAACAGGAAGAACACGAAGAACACGAAGAACAGGCAGAACAGGAAGAACAAGATTCACCCAACTCTAGCAGCGGCTCCGAGCCTAGCACACCACCGACACCACCAGCTGACGACCACGTTGACCTGTTAGAAGATTATTCGCTGAAGTCGAGCAACGCTTTACCTTCCGGACCATACGTAGAAACTCAAGATTACTGCGGTCATTCCTATGTTCATCTCAACGAAGACTACGATAGGCGACTGTGCTGGTCAAATGATCCCGACCACTTGTATTTGGCAACGTACTTTAGACAGGAACCTCCAAACTTGGCGAACGATTTCAAGGTTAATGGCCTTTGTCCAGTCGTTAAAGAAGACGACAGTGACAAGTTCATTCTGCGAGATGCTAAAGGCCGGTACTATATCTGGGATGCGTGGGATGGATATCTTCGGAGGGTGACAGATATCTGGACCCAGGGGTTTGATTCGCAAGAGCAGGTAATAGAAAACCTCCTCATCTATCTTTCCTGGGTGGAAGAAGAGGCGGATGTTATCTACAGGAATCGGGAGGAGGATTGAAGACCCCGCAGAAAGACTGTAATTTCGGGATGCATCTTGTCAAGGAAAAATGGCGAGAAGATGGGGTGCGGGCGCGGTTGAGGTGAGGTTGGGACGTGCGCATACCCTTGTTCCACTAGCGAACCAATAAGAACCTGTCACTTATGACCCACTATTTTTCTCTTTCTAGTTTTGCCCTACCGTGACTCCTCCACCGCAGTGCAATATCAAATCAAATCAACGATACTGTTGGGTTTTTATGGTCGCAATGCCGATACCTGATTGAACGATTGAACGGATCTCTCTTATATTCCCCATCTCTTCGCAGTACCGGCATTATGCCAATTTACCTCATCAGGCTCGCGCAAGTGCACGAGAGCTTCCGAAAAGTCGAGCTGCAGGCTTTAGCCGACTTAGCTGGAGTTTCTTTACAGTTTATCAAATATGACGACAATGTAGGTGTTTCTTTCAAATTCCACAACACTGATGCGTTTGTTGTGTTCGTCCGTTATTCTCCTCGTTTTCAATCCGCAGCACAGTGAATCACAACATGAAATTGTTCTCGTACTGTTCGATTCTTTCTCTGACCTTCATAGTCACCTTACTGCATCGTAAATCTACCGTCAGATTCTGCAGCACGAAAAGTCATCACTCGTAGCATTTTGGCGCAAGGCATCTACGAGCTTTGGGGCGAAGGCTCAACATATGATACTCTTCACGACTCAATACACGACCTCTCAGCTTCGAAATGGTCAAAATATCAGACTGCATCCTTTCGGTTCACCGTTGAGGGCTACCAGGGCGGAAAGTCAGCAGCGGATCAGCGCACCATCATCGATAGCTTCTCGTACATCGCTCTCAAAGGACAGCCCCGGATGCGCGACCCGGATGTTGCATTTCGTGTCTTTGAGGCCTACGACCTGAACGTCTCGGAGCCGAAATACTTTTACTTCGGACGATTCATCGCAGAATCATGCCGCAACGAGGCCAAGAAAACCTACGACTTGAAGAAACGGCACTATATCAGTACGACATCCATGGACGCGGAGCTCACGTTATTGACAGCCAATATTGCACACGTTGCGCCTGGGAAGTTATTCTACGATCCGTTCATGGGCACGGGCGGCTTTCCCATTGCGTGCGCTCACTTTGGGGCAGTAGTCTTCGGAAGCGACATTGATGGCCGCACCATTCGGGGTCTCGGAGGAAGCGCGAGGAGAGGACAGACTGGCAAGATGGACGTTGTTGGTAATTTCAAGCAGTACAGCTTGGAGTCAAGTTACCTTGGCAGCTTCGTGTCCGATCTGACAAACACGCCACTCCGAATCTTGCCGATCGATGAAGACTACACGAAGGGCTACCTAGATGGCATTGTCTGCGATCCCCCGTATGGCATCCGCGAGGGTCTTAAAGTCCTGGGCTCCCGCCAACAGCTCCTAGATACAGAAAGGCAGTCACATCAAGATCAGTACATGCTACCAGGGTACATCCCACCGAAAAAGCCGTACTCGTTCACAGCGCTCCTCGACGACATACTCGCCTTCGCAGTCGCAACCCTCGTTGCAGACGGCAGGCTCAGTATGTGGATGCCAACCGCGAATGACGAAGACATCGAGTTAATAATACCCAACCACCCATGCCTCGAGTTAGAGTCAGTCTGCGTACAAGCGTTCAATAAGTGGTCGCGGAGACTACTAACTTATCGGCGGCTTCGCGAATCGGAAGTACCTGAAGGTGCGCTGGAGGCTGTGAAGAGGGACTACGAACAGGGCACAAGAGCTAGCGATTTGAACGACTTCCGCAGGAAATACTTCCAAGGATTCAAGGAGTTTGAGAGTATGAAAAAAGAGTTTATAAGAATGAAAGCGGGGCCGCCTAGAGAATTGGACGCGGAGGTTCCGAAGCGCTGAGTATCAAAATCTACTGCCGTGAAGGCATGCGTATCTTCGTAGCTGGATGGTATTAACGCTAGAGTCGAATTTTAGTTACCCCCATTGTTGGAAGAGTCTAGTTCCTCTAGTGGTGTGGTTGTGATCTTCAAGCACCTTGCGGACTGCTTGGATACAGGTTAGAGATTGACACGGGGGACCAAAACTTCAACAACGTTAAATAAGCTGACAGCTACGCCCCTCTTAGTGCCCCGGTTTCGCCCAACTGTAGCGATGGGCGTACGCACTAGTCAGCTTACCGCATGTCTCCACTGTTAGAACAAGATATACTTGCTAAACGCAAAGGAATTTTCATCATATAAGTCCATGCTCCCTTGATTTCGAAAGCCTACACATTGTAATTCGAACTCTAAGCACCTGCGCCATTTTGAGAGAACACTTGGGTATCTCACTGGTATTCCAAGCCGGAGACCTTTCTTCCCATAAAACCTACTCCAATCATGGCATCTACAACCTCGTTCCTCGACGCCATCGTCAATCGCCGTTCTGTATACACACTCACCAATACCTCGCCCATTTCGCAATCTCGGATTTCGGAAATAGTCCACGAAGCACTTAAATACTGTCCTTCGGCCTGTACACTTCTCCAAACCAAGATTGCTTTGAGACAGATGCTAACGTTGATAGTCAACGTCCGAAGCTCCCGCTGTATCATCCTCTTCGGCGTAGAACACACCGCGCTATGGGATCACGCGGCAGAAGTCATGCCAAAAGTCGCCCCAGCAGCGTTGCAGGACCTGTTTGTAGGAAGAATTCCACTATTCAAGGCTGGGTACGGGACTGTAAGTTTGTGTTTTTCTACACAAGCCTCCTATTACGACTATATCGGAGAGCACAGTTGGCTGTTGACTTTTGTCCAGGCACATGCTGACGTACAGTGTTATAGGTTCTCTTCTTCGAAGACACAACCGCCAAAAACCTTCTTCCACCAGCCTTCGTTCCGCTCTTCAAAGAGTATCCAGAGGTCGACGAGCATGCATCCGGTATGATCCAGTTCATCGTGTGGACAGCGCTCGCAGCCGAAGGCCTAGGATGCAATCTGCAGCATTATCAGCCGAGCATCACGCCGTATGTGAAAGACAAGTAGTATGTTATGGCCAGGCATAGGTGCATATGTGTATACTGATTAAAGTTTTAGTAATGTTCCCGAAACCTGGGAGCTCAAAGCCCAGTTAGTTTTTGGGCAGCCGACAGCAGGGCCTGGTCCGGACAAGGAGAGAACGCATCTGGAGATTGCACTGAAGTCTTATGGCGGAGACGAAGGCGGTTTGTGATAGCCTCGAAGATGTTAAGATGGGTGTAGTTTTCGTGGTCTAGCTAAATCAAGGGTTCTCAAAGTCTTTGGTGAAGATTGACCGGACGCGCTCGAATTTGGCTGTGCTATAATTTATGCCACACTTACATTATTCGACAACAGCTGTGCACATTCCTCTTCTCCTCGGGGCTCAGCATCCATTTTTTTCGCTAGACCTTTACTCTCAAAATTAATTATCAAAGAAAAATATAGTCTGCGAAGAAGGGTGAATCGATGCGTGCATGCTATTCCGATGTACTGGAGACGCAAGTATGAATTGTGGAGGCCTTTAGGGCCAGATATTAGGAAGCAATTAGGAGAATAGTTGCATGTGACGGCAAGAGACAGAATGAGAGACCCATTTTGGGAGAGTGGCCTATTGGTAGTGAAGCATACGAGGAGTTGAAGCATTCAATGATATATCCCTCGCATAGCATGATTGTGATATACTAGAAGAGACTCAATGGGTCTCGAATTGCTTTCGCATAGCCATCTAAGGAGTTGGCATATGTCTAGCGGGGAAGCTTCAATGAATCATTGTGCATTGGTCTGTGCTCATCTCCGAGATGCCGAACATTTTGGAGGACGATCATGGCTACGAATTATGCGTCCTTCACCTGCAATAGACTGGCAGAACATGATATAGCAGGCCGATAGCCGCAAATTACCATCGTTCTCTACTTATCGCCTGGGGTGAGCAGGCTCACATCATCCGATGTCACTCCTTCGCCCTACGTGTGCTGCACTCGCGCGGCGACTTTGTACCTCGCAACCGTATATCGAACATGCATCGAGATCCTCTATATTAGCTCTAATACAATCGCATCGAACACCGCGATCACAATGCCGCGCCTTCAACACCACCCCGCGCTACCTCGCCAAAGTTATAGATCCACCGCAAAACCCTACAATCCCACAGCATCCAAAACGCACAGTACGAATTGGACCGCTTCCAGACGGACGTGTCGATGACGGAACAATACAACGTATATTCAGTCGAAGACTGTCACCTTCCGATGGCAACAATGTGTTGCGAATACTGCATCACCGCCGGACAGCCGGCTCGCTGGCCGACTATGGCGTAGACAACTTGGGGAAGCACTACACACACGTAAACCGCGACCTAGCACTGAAGGGCTTAGAGTGGCTACGAGAGAAATACCCCATAGACGAGGCGCGCGCGGCGCAAGAATGGGCAGAGAAGGAAGCAAATCGGATATCTTACGAGCTGTGGCTGGCAGACCCAGAGACCGAGTCAAAGTACAAAGACCCCGCTCGCGCTTTTAAAGAGCAGATGGAGAAGGAAGAGCAAGAAAGACAGCAGCAAGAGCTCGACGGCCGGAAAATCGGTATCCTGCACGTCGGCAAGTCGCAGTTTGAGCGCAACATTGAGGAGAAACGACGCGAGCGCTTGGAAGAGATTACGCGGATAGCAGAGGAGAAGGAGCAGAAGGAGAGGGAGATGGAAGAGAAGCTAGAGAGTGGAGAATGGGTGCGGACGCCTACGGGTACACAGCTCATGAAGCCGGGCCAGTCTACGTACGTGGATGTTTTTGGACGGGAGCAGGTTAGTCGAAGGAAAGAGGAGCAGGAGAAATATTCAAAAGCATCTGCTGCCACGGATGCGAAGACACCAGAAGAACTCTTAGCGCAAACCACTCTGGTAAGTCGTATTATACCCTTTTCTTCCTGCGTACGTGCAATAGCTGACACCCATACGCAGATCGAACGAATTTGGCCCATGTCCACATTCGTTTTGGCAGTCGTACTGCTGTCAATCGGCGCCGCACACTACTATACGCCCCCCGCGCCCGCCTACCGCCTCTATCCCGACCTCTCGCCCACAACAGCCACCATAGGCGCTCTCCTCGCGCTCAACTGCGGACTTGCAATAGCATGGCGCTTCATGCCGCTCTGGCCCCTTCTGACGCGCTACTTCATGCACGTCCCCGGGTACCCGCGCGCCTTCCAGGCCATCGGGAACGTGTTCAGCCACGTGCAATACGAGCATTTGCTCGCCAACATGATGATGCTGTGTCTCGTGGGGCCAGTAGCTCATGACCTCGTTGGGCGCGGCACGTTCATCGGAACATACATCAGCGCCGGTGCGGTGGGCACGCTCTTTAGTCTGTACTGGGCGAACCTGGGCCGCGGAAACATCATGGCGCACTCTGTGGGCGCGAGTGCGGCTATCTGGGGTGTCGCCGCGCTCTTCTGCCTGCTTACCGACCAGGAGAAACTCAAGATTCCGTTCTTCAAGGACAAGGAAGTGGCGTTTTGGCCCAAGATGCTGTTTGTCGCGTTTGTGCTGTGGGAAATTCAGACTGCGCTCAAGAAGAAGATGACGACTATGGACCATGCGAGTCATTTTGGTGGCATGTTTGTGGGTATCGGCACGGCGGGGTACATGCGGGCTACGGGGTTCCATGAGAAGAAGTTGGGGTTGAAGGAGGGCGATGGCATGCAGGCGCGGGCTGATGTTGATGCGAAGACAGTGGATGTTGGCGCCATGGCGAAAGAGGGGGTCAAGGAAGTGAGGGAGAGTCTGACGAGGGGGAATAAGTAAGATATGTGTAGATAGATGGGTTTAGGCGGATGTGGTCGCGGTGTAACAAGACTTGTGTACATTGCATACACACACGCATTTTGAGAGACGGGGGAGGGGATTGTAGTTCGCTGTATATACTACCTACCCACCTCATTTTCTTGCATCTTCATCAACACACCCATATTCATACCAACGACCAACCGCACTAAATCCCAATCCCCATGATCACCCACATAATCCATCACCACAACGCCCGTACTCCCATCTCCACTCTTGGCCCTCCTCACCCCTTCTCCAACATCCCCGCTCACCACCATCTCATCCGGATGCCGCGGCGACACCTCCGGCTCCACAAGATGATGGCCGGCACAAATCCACTCCTCCATACTCCTATTGACCGTGCTGGCAATCTGATCCGGCCAACACGCCCTCTTCCAGAAGTTACTCCCAGACAAGTAATTCAAGTACAGCGGGCCCGGCGGCACGGGATTCAGCCTATCCGTGTTGACGCCGGGGATGTGGTGGACGCAGTCTGCGGCGCGGACGAGATGTTCATTGCTGTACTGGACTTTCTGCGTGATGGCTTCGGGGATGAGGACTTCGCAGAAGTCTTGCAGGCAGAAGGTGTGTTGGTGGGAAGGGGAAGTGGGCTGGGGGAAGAGCGCATGGGTGGGGTTGGAGGGCCAGGCTGTTGCGTCGAGGCCGGGTGCTGTGGTGTCGGTTGTAGCTGTGTTGTATCTGCGTATCAGGACGAGCTTTCCGCGGACGTCGCCCAGGTAAGGTAGCTTGGAGTCTGTGTACCAGCACGATGCTTTGGGCGCGATGTAGTGTTCGTCAAGGATACGGGCGAGATGTTCATCTGTTGCGAAACCCACGCCTTCTCTTTTCAAGGAGATGAGGATAGTTTCGGTGGGGTTGGCCGAGAGGAAGTCGTAGCATTGTTGAAGTATGGGCTCAAAGTACTTCTGCCCCGTGAGACTGATTGCAAAGGCTCCATGGACGAGGTACAGATCCTTCTTGCTTGTATCCTTGGCGTGCACGGGTTGGACGCGGATATCAAGGAAGCGGATTCCGTTGTCTAGCTGCGTCTTGATATCGACGGCTTGACAACGCGCAGACGGCAAGGCGCGGTAATGCGTGTGCGAATTGTGTGTTCCTGGGATACTGAGAGCTGAGAGTGGGAGTGAGTCTGGTAGTTTGGCCATCCATTTCGCGTAGTTGGGCAGGTGATTGGCATGAATTGTCAGATGGGCTACTGGCTTTGAGGGGTGGAAGAGCGCTGTATAGCTTGTTGATGGATCTGGTGATAATGCGGTCAAGGGTTGCGACGACTTTTGTGAGTATGAGGGATTTGCGTCGATGCGGTAGCGTTCCCCTCCCGGTGTTTCAATGGTAAGGCGAATTGTTGTACTTGACGTTACAGGAGTGTTTCCTTCTCGTTCTGGTCCTGGTTGGTGGAGAGTATAAGACTCAAATGGCGCCAGGGTGATGTCCAGGTCCTGATGCTTGAAAGATTGGGCATGCTCACCGAGCTGAGGTGATGTTGGAGATATAACTCTTGTGTCCTTTAAACCGAAAGAGTACCCAGTATTCTTAGATTGCAGTGTATTCGGATCTTGGAATCTTTCAACTCGTTTTATTGTGATAGCGGTAGATGTCAGGTTCCGCACTGGCAGCGATGGAACCATTATCGTCTGATGCCAACGCTTCCGAGTTTAGCAGAAATACTTGGGTTAGATAATTTGGCGGAGTTGAGGCTTTTCCGCAGCGCTCGAGATGTAAGTGGATTGAAGGAGTGAGCTGAAGTTTGTATTTGAAGTGGCAAAATGTTCAGTTAGGAAACATGGCGCAAGATGGGAATCTAACGCTATAAGAGAGCATAAGGAAAGAAAAGCACTTGATGTTGTAACTCGGTGGACATTCTCCGATGCAACTCACCGTGCAAAATACAAGGTACTCAATCTTGTCGGCAAAAGTGCGGCGGAGCGCCAAGGCGAGGCTAGTCCTGGGAACGCGCGCCTTGAACGCACCACCTTGAGATAGGATAGAACCTTCAGGTCTGCTACTCTGACTATACCGAGGACTCCGATCATCTCTGGTTTAGATTCTATCGTGTTATCACGCGTTCAATAGTCACTTGCGGAAATCCATCAGAATGAGGTAAGAGGGAACAATATGAATTGATGGTGAGTCGAAGCTCCTAATAAATCACAATCCTGCATCTATGTTTAGACCCCAAAAGCACCAACCCTGCTCACTAGGGTCTTCCCGGTATCATGCAGCCAAAAGAAGTAAGATATGCGTATCCCCAGATGCAAAGCTACTCGTACAATTGATGGGCTATCCCACTGAAACAGAAGACGCCTTGTATGCACTCGTACTACAAGACAGGACTGCAGCACCGACTTGAAGAAGTTCGTATTACCAACGCCGCGGAATGCATGAAGAATAGAATAACTAGTGCAGGAGGTTTGCCATGCCCTTGGGGAGTGGCCCAGTGGGGCTCTCAATTCTGTGTCGCTCTGAGCTGGCTGATGAAGGGCGGCCGTCGCTCGTAGGCGAACTGATCATCGAGTATTGTAGCTCCTCCCGTATCTGCTCACTGGGCGTACGAGCCTTGACTGGCGTAAAGGTTTCCATCGGTGGTCGTTGCGGGGTATGGTTATTGCGGCTATCCGCATCCGATAGAGGCATCATGACAAAATTGGGTTTGATCTTGGTGAGCCTTATGCTTTTGTTAGGAGTGACCGGGGTTCGACTCTTCTCAACATGAAGACAATCGCTGGTGTTCTCCTTGGTGGTGGTCGGCCGTGGTAGCGTGCTGACTTTTGTTTCGACGATGGTGAGTGAAGGATCGGAGGCTTTCGCAAAAGGCTTGGACGCAGGCCGGGCAGACCCCTTGGTCGCCTTGAATACATTGTTGATCACGGGTATCTCCTTCTTCGGCGCTTTCTTCGCTTTGCTCTTGGTGGCAGTCGCCTTCTTCGGCTGTGCTTTGGGCTTCTTCGCAGGTGCCTTCGTCGCAACCTTCCCGAAGAGATCCATCTGCGCGTCCGACTTGCGCTTTGTGCCCTTCTTTGTCGGTGTGGATGGTTCCTGTTTAACCATCGACAGAGGGAGCATGCGTGGGCTTTGACCAGGCGTTAGCTGGCCTGCGTTGTGAATGACACCATTTCTCCTAGGGGTGCCAACGACAACCTCTGCCTTTTGCTTCTTCTTGAGCTTGCTAAGGTCTTCGTCTGTGACTACCTTGTAGTCCATAGGGTCGTCCCATCTTCGCATGTTGGCATGGTGAGCAACGTTGTCGCAGGGTCCCTTGACCACTAAATCCCATACGTCCTCGAGATCTTTGCCCATAGGCTCCGGGTCATTGTTGAGCCATACTGTAACGCCGTCTCGTCGATCACGAACGATGTTGCACATTTCGCGGGCTATCCGTCGTACACCAGGGACCTTCAATGTGGTGCCCGCTACAATGACAGCATCAGGCCGCATGCGCATGTCGTAGGTCGCACAAGAGCCAATGGACTCATCATCTGGGTTGTGCTCATTGTACAACACCATGCGAGGGCGGAGTCGCCCAATACCGTGGCTTCGTTTCTCGGCGACTTGACGGATCTCATCAGTTTCCACGCAGCTGGGGCAAGCTGGCGGTGTAGGGCCGTTGAACATGTCGGCGTCGAAAGGAGAGAGTGTATGACATTTGGAGCAAACCATGTGATCTAGGCCTCCGTGCACCTGCACAGTCTTGGGCCACGGGCCTTTCTTTGGTAGAGGAACCTGGGTAGTTAGGGGGGGAAGGGATGTATCGATGCCGTCAACATTCTGGGTATATAGTCGCATCAGGCGGCCTTCCTGGGCAAGAGTTGCGAGGAGGTGGTGGAAGGCGGTGGGCTGCGCAGATTTTGTGTGTTGAGATAGTGTGCGCACCATGTCATGGAACGTGGATGTGGATGTGTCGTCTTGATATACAGAGGCATCAAAGAGGTCCTTGCCCGAGGATTTGAGCTTGTGTTCCTTTTTGAGCGAGTTGAACAGGCCCGTGGCTGAGCGGAAGTCGGGAATACCTGCAGACACGGAAATGCCCGCACCTGCAATGACGACAATCTTCCGCTTCTTGTGCAGCACGTTGAGCAAGCGCTGCAGCTGCGGTAGCTGGTCCTCGGTGACTTCTGGACTGGACAGGTCAAGATAGTTGGCTGTGCGCTCTTTTGAATCTGCCATCTTCCTCCTCTTGCGTGGGCGCTGGTCGTCGTCGTTGCTGGAAGGTGGAGAGGGCATGTCTTCGGGCGCAGGGGAGGACTTTGCAGAGGTGCGTCGGGAAGACGACGGGGACATGTAGGCGCGCTGTGGAGCGAAGGGCAGGGTGACGTTGTCAGGTGGTGTGGGCGAACGGGAGAGAAAGGAAACCTCTGAATCGGAGCCATCACAGGAAGGAAGCGAGCTCAGCGGCGAGCTGGGCTCATTGGCTAGCGTACAGTAGTCCATGGTGAAGAGCACGTGAGGGGTGAGGGGGGATCCTGGCGTGAATGCTGGGTATTGAATAGGAGGAAGCGACAGCCCGGTGTCGTGGGAAGGTTCGATGGGCTGTGGTGAAGGTGGAGCGCGCCTTTGAACTCCAGGGATGCCGCGCTTAGGGTGCGAATACTGCTAACAGGTATATAGAGTGTCTTTGGCAGTCGTGGGGTTCGTGATGGTGTGGGAAAACGCGGGTTGAAGGGCTGTGGGTCGCTGCCGTTGCCGCGAGTTCGTGGGGATGCCCGGGTGAGCAAGTGGGTGAATATGGAAAAGAGCGCTAAGCCATTGTGACGGTTGGAGCAGGCGCGACAAATAACGGGCAGGTGCGCGTCTCGTGCAGACGCGCTGGCGCGGTGCAGGCGGGCGGGCGTGGGTCGAAAGGAGGAGGTTGGAGTGTCGTTGCGCGATGATGGCGGCAGGAAGGAGCGAGCGTTGACCTTGAACATGCCAAGGCCTGCGGGCACCCCAGGGCCAAAACACCTCGACTGTTTATGCTTGGGGCGGCACCCAGAAAACCGCCCGAGGCGTGTCAAGTTCACAGCCTAATAAACATCAACAAGTGCACGCTGAAGATGATGATAACCAAGTCTGCTTCTGCATCTTCGTATGCCAGACAGACGCCCATCAAGACAGCATGCTATTATCAGCCGACAGCCACGGCGCATCAAACTGCTCCCTGGCCTGGCTGGTGGACATGCAGGCCTACTGTCGCGCCGTATAGCCATGTAGGCGCACGGCTTGTGCGTATCAATACTATTACTATGCAACACGGATTCGACCAAGTTTAATTCTTATACGCCCCCCCTCTCTCTCTCTTCTTTCACCAGACTGGAGTGAGGCATGAGAACGAGATTGAGAACGAGCACGAAGCTCTCACGAACAGCACACGGCGGGCGCTGGGCGAGGCTGTCGCTGGGCTAGCATGGGTCGGGCGGTAGTAAGCGAGTTCCAGTCCAGTTGTTAGGTACTGACTAGAGGTGGACGGCATCACAAACCTCCATCGCCTGCAGCACAGGAGACCTCTCCCCAGATCTGCCTTGGCTAACATCAACCCTTTCCCTTTCTTTCCTTTTTCCTTCATGATACCCGGTGACGCTATCGTCGCCAACGCTCCTTTTCCCTGTGCGCCCATATCGTTTTCCGATTTCTCTATCCCGCTCAGCCTTTAGCCTCCTTCTGCACCAACACACCCACGCCGACTAGCTCGGCACACTATTCGCCGTAATGGATCCAGGCTACAATATGGATGTGGAGGATCTCTTCGGAGACTCAGAGCATGTCCCTTTACATTCCATCAGTGCCACGCCGCCAGTAAAAGGCCTCGCTAGGCGAGTCGATGACTTGGCATCTAGCGGATGTTGCCAGTAAGTCACCACTAACTAGACATGAAGCTATAAATTGCACACGACCTCTTATATGTATTCTGTTACTAACGAGTAATAGGAGAATCACCTGGTCCAAGAACGGATGCGTAGCCTACATCAGCCCAGATGGCTATAGTGTCTACCTCAAGGTCTTCTCCCGAGACCCCAAAACTGGCAAGTGGGACCTGGGCAAACATGTTCCACTTGAACTTCCCCAGGGCCGTGACATCTTTCCATTTGTTCATCTGTCATGGAGTCACCTGGGCAATGATCTCGCCGTCATGGATGAAGCTGGCCGCGTCCTCATCTTCACCTGTGCCATGGCTCTGGACCGGCTGCATTTCACCAGAGCCGAGCTAGCTCATCCGGAATCAGAAGTAGACAGTGTAGTAGGAATGCACTGGCTGGCGATTCTGCCATATGAGCAAAAAGTAGGTTCTCCCTAGTCTGCATATGGTTGCAGCGCTGACCGTCGTAGAACCACATTGCATGGTCGGCTGCGCGAGAAGGAACCAAGTGGAAGTGGAACATCAAGTCTCACGTGTTCCACGATGCACATCATCCTGTTGATGGCAAAGCATCTCTCATCTACCTCAAGAGACACGGGGAGCTCAAGCTTCGGTTTCAGCAGCATGATAACAACTGGCACGAGTCTGTCGCCCAGTTGGGGCCTCTGGTATCGACCGAGGAGCCCTTTACACATGCAGCGTTTGCGTCCAACAACGGTATGTCTACAGTTTTCCCCCTTGTTTATGTCACTAACAGCGTTAGACAACAGCTTGTTGCTGGCTACCTACGACGTGAAGAGTCGACTGCACTTGTATCGCGTTGAAACTGTCTGGAGTATTCCTGTTGAGAAGCGTAATCAAAACGCAGGGCCCTTCGAAAAACCCACCATTCAGGTCTCCTTAATTAATATCGAAGACAACTGCAATCCCATCGACATAGCCAGCGGTGACCTGAGCAACGGAACAGCGCCAAAGGGTGCAGCTGCCGCCCAATTGACACATCTGAGCTTCCTCCCCGTCACGCCCGAGCAAGATGATGGCTCAATACCCACGATTCAAGCCATCTTCAGCAGACCGCCAAACCTTATATCCTTCGATCAGCTCAGTCCACAGGAGACACCGCACAGTGTGATTGTAAAATGGGAGGTGCACCACAACCAACAGAACCAGCTACATTCAAGCCTCGACCAGGTCACGTCGAAGAAGAAGAGCGTCAGCTCAGGTCCATCGCGTAGCAGCTTCGCTCTCAAAAGACAGCCGGACTTTACGCTACATGCAGTCGTGCTTGCTTTCCACCCTATCTGGTATAACATGCTCCTAGCCTTCTGCTACAGCGATGGCATGATCGAGTTCAGGAAGCGGTCAACCATGGAAACCATCATGCCCGACAGCAACACCGACACCGTGACGTCTCTCCTCAAAGCCGGCTTCGTCTTCCCACACTCCGAACCCTCGCTACATGTCGCCTTCTCGCCAAACCACTGCATGGCAGTTTGTATGCAGCAAGAAGGCGCCATCAAGCTTCGCTCAATGGAATACCAGCACGGCACTCTGGCCACAGACGACGATGACCCGCGGCATGCAGCTGCCCTCGCAGCACTCATCCTACAGTCCTCTTCAGCAGCAAATCAATACTACTCCAGCGACGACATCTTCGCCATCATCGGCCCCCTTTCTGACAAGCGAAAGCAAGACTTTATAAACCTCCTCTTCGAAGGCCTACAAGTGAACATTGACTGCGGAATCGACGAGATGAACAACAACCATCTCATTCTCCTCGGCCGATCCCCGTTCTTCGTGAAAACACTCTCAGCTATGCACCTCTTGGGACTTGAAGGCATGACCAACCGCTCGCTGTCGAGTAAAATGGCCTGGATCATCCTCAACATCAAGTACGTCACGCAGATACTCACGACCATTGCACGCATGCACGGCTCCCTCGAAAAGACATCGCTCCGCCCCGAGGTCGTTCCGCAATTCATCGGCATCTGTCGCTGGGTCATGCACTTCATGGCGTACACACTCGACGAGCTCTTCGCCCTCGGCCGCGCAGTAGAAGATATCCCCCCCACCTCCCTTACCCGCGAAGTCCTCGAAGCCAAGATCCACGAGCTGAACAAACCCGCCGTCCTACTCCTCTTGAGCGCGTTTCCCCGCGCCATGATGAAACTCTGGGCTCAGCCCATCGCCTGGGTCAAGCGCTCGGCGGAAACGTTTACAAACCCGTCAGCGCCCACACCCTCGCCGGAGATACGCCGCTTGTACACGCCGCTGCAGGTCGCGGTCAACGACCTCCCCTTCGAGTGGCGCTGGTTCGAAGTCCTCGTCAGCGAAACCAATACCCTCGTCCGCGGCACCTACAAAAAGGCTAACCTCTCCGAAGCAAAACGCAACCTCGTCGAGCGCGAGCTGCTCCTCGGCAAGATCCCGGACATCCTCCTCCCCATTGCCAAACGCCTGGTGACGGACACGCTGTGGAACGGCAGCCAGCAAGGCGGCTGCCTCGTGGATAAACTCGATCTCGGACGCCTCATGTTCTTCGATACCACATGGTTGGGCTTCCAAGAGAGTAAGCGCGGCGCCGTCTGGCATGATACGCATGTCGTGGATGTGTGTCAGAAGATGATTATTCGCGGTGTGGGCACGCAGTCGCAT
Source organism: Cucurbitaria berberidis CBS 394.84 (assembly GCF_010015615.1). Taxonomy (NCBI): domain Eukaryota; kingdom Fungi; phylum Ascomycota; class Dothideomycetes; order Pleosporales; family Cucurbitariaceae; genus Cucurbitaria; species Cucurbitaria berberidis. The sequence goes on along the minus strand of NW_024468940.1, from coordinate 859,026 downwards.
CCGAGTATGAGTCCGCAGCCGAATCGTAGTAGGAGTGATAGTATCCAGAGCATTAACGGCGGCGGCGGCGTGCCGGGCGAGGCGAATGGAGGGAAGAAAAAGTCGCAGTTGAGACAGTGTGTGCGGTGTGGAGAGTTCATGGAGGATGTGGTGCAGGGCTTGCCTGGGTATACGCCCCATCATGCGAGTTGGCTCATGGGCGTTGCGAAGCATTGTGTTTGTGGGAATAGCTGGATGCTTGCCGAGGAGAAGAACAGGGTACGATAGAATAGTAGATGAACGTCTCACATAGTGTACCGAAATTATGAATCCAAGATGGACATGTTGTATTTTTTCATTCAGGTTTCAGACTATTCATTCTTCATGTGGCGCGTCACTTGCATTTCGTGTCTCATAAGCACGTAATACCAGTCCTAATACGCCACAAAGACCAAAGAGTACAGTACAACCACCCCTCACACCAAAGTGATGAGCAGCTTATGACTTCGCCGCACCGGCCTTGATGAGCAGGATATCGCCGTCCTCGACGATGTACTCTTTGCCCTTGGTCATGATCTTGCCCTTGGCCTTGACGCCAGCTTCGTCACCCTCTTCTCTAAGTATGTTGTAGTTGTACACGATACACTGAATGAAGGTCTTCTCGAAGTCGCCGTGAATGACACCTGCAGCCTGAGGCGCCTTGGTGCCATTTCGTAACGTCCATTGCCTGACCTCGTCGGTACCGGTTGTGAAGAAACTTCCAAGGTTGAGAGCCTTGCGCATGGTCGTGACAACCTTGGGCAGTGCCGACTTGGTTTCGATCTTCTTGCACTCCTCAGCAGCCTCCTCGTCGGTCATGGCAGCTAGACGCTCCTCGAACTGTACGGAGATGGGGATGACTGGGTCACCAGTAGCATTCTCCTTGACCCACTGAGCGATCTTGGGCAGGTGCTTGTTCTTTTGGCGGATATAGTCTCTCTCGCTCAGGTTGACGAGGTATACGACAGGCTTGGCAGAAAGCAGGAAAAGCGGGTTAATGACTTCGACCTAGTGAGTTGTAAGCAGAGATTCCCTAAGCAAGTCTCGAATACAACAAAGTGGTTGAGTATCTGGGTCAGAAAAGGACGTCTCTTCAGGGAGGCCCGGCGTTACGGGGCCATCAGAGAGCTGGGATTATAGAGCAATCGCTCTTTGTCATCTTGTGATGGGAGGGAAGGTGAGAGCAAGACTGTACGTACCTCCTTTGGGGCCCAGTTGCCCTTTCGGACGTCCTTGCCATCCTTAAGCATGGCCAGGATCTTCTCGACCGTAGCCTGCTCCTCCTTGAGCTTCTTCATCTCTAAGCTCTGACCACCTCGCCTAGTCTCCTTGACGAGCTTCTCGAGCGACTTCTCGACAAACTCGATGTCCTTGAGGCGCAGCTCCTCCGCGATGATGTCCAAGTCACGGATAGGGTCAACGTCGCCCTCGACGTGGATGATCTCAGCATCGTCGAAGCATCGGACGACCTGGAAGATGGCATCGACAGCGCGAATGTGTGACAAGAAGGCATTTCCAAGACCCGCGCCAGTGGAAGCACCGCGCGTGAGACCGGCAATGTCGTAGACGGTCAAGTTGGCAGGTACTACCGACTTGGGCTTGTAGTGCTCTACCAGCCAGTCGAAGCGCTCATCAGGCACGATGACACGGGCTTCTTCAGGGTCGATGGTGGCATAGGGAAAATTCTGCACAGGTCAGCGCGGTCTTCGCATTTGGGATTTGCAGGCCACTTACGGCAGGGTTACCAAGCGAGCACTTTGTGATGGCCTGGAAAAGAGTCGATTTACCGACGTTTGCTAGGCCAACCTGGCGTTTACTGTTAATGTGAGAACGTGGCGATGCAGAGCGAAGCAGGGCTCTCACTCACGATGCCGCTCTTGAGACTGTTGCCTGGCCTGCCGAGCGGGAGCTTCTCCTCCTTGACGACCTTCTTGGGAGGCATCTTTTTCTTCTTGGGAGCCGACGCGTAGGTGCGGATCGAGGTAAAGGGGATGAAAAATCTGGGCGAAGAAAATTGGCAGACAGTGCTTGCTGCCGAACGGGAAAAAGTGGGTATCAAAGAAGAGAAGGAAAAGGTGAGTGAGGTAGTGGGGGGCGTTGTGTGAGGAAGAGGGGGAGAGATGGCAAGCCAGCTCTCCTGCGTTCGTTTGGGCGTGGGTAAAAAATTGACTGGCAGCACCAACCGAATTCTGCAGCTGGGAGCTCCCCGCGCTAAAAAAAATCAGGTTACCTAAGTAACGTTAGTTAGCTAGTTACCGCCCGAGCTTTATTTGGTTCATGTATGCTCTGTTTGCTATGTTTGCTCTGTGTGCTCTATGTGCTCTGTGTGCTCTGTTGCAAGGGCTTGCCGAGAGCGGAAAGCACGTCCCGGGGCTGCTACATCACCAACCACAATGGCGTCTTTGTCTTCTGTTCTCTCTGCGCAACTACAACTACTACCCCTCTCCACAACCTCCTCAGGGCTGGTCCCGCTCTCACTACATCTCCTGTATCCTTTACCCCGTTCTCTGAAGCTGTTTAGCGCATGCCTTCTTTCAAGCTTTCATGATACCCTAGACTACCTAATCGGGGTCGACATCGCGAACTATACCCCAACAGCCCGGCTGCCAGAATAGCTAGCCCATATATACTGTGTTGCGCACAATGTCCTCCTCAACCCGCCCGAAACCGTCCCGCAAGAGCTCTGGAAACCACAGAAGTACACTATCATTACAACGGGCTGAAGTGACCATCAACATCTACGATCTCCTCCCTCCCGGCAAGGTCTCGACTGTGCTGTGGGCAATTGGCAGCTCCCTCCTGCACTCAGGCGTTGTTATTGGCGACAGGGAATATGCATATGGTGGGCACGACCGGCGAAACTTGACTGGGGTGTACTGGACAAAGCCTGGACAAGAACCTCCAGGCGGAACCTTCAAGCAAGCCGTCCTCCACGGCTTCTCTTTCCGACCTGCAGACGAACTAGAGTCTATTATACAAGAGGTACGAAACTCCGTCTCCAGGTGAAAACTAAGCTGACTAGTGTAGGCCTCCCTAGAGTTCCAGGGCACATCCTACAACCTCCTCACTAAGAATTGCAACCACTTCACCTCGTACCTCTGCGAGAAGCTCACGGGCCGCCCAGCCCCGGCTTGGCTCAACCGCGCCGCCAGCATAGGCGTAGCCCTCCCATGCGTTGTACCACGGGAATGGATTGCGCCACCGGATTATGATACTGCGGATGGAGAGCTCCTTGATGAGGACTTTGAAGACGAAAGAGCGTCTATGCTGCGACACGACCGCGAAAGAGAACGCCATCTCGCGACCGCAGAGGAAGTGGACTGGGAGGAGGAAGAGAGCCGCTCTAGTCGAAGTGAGCTAGGCAGCGCAAGGCGCAATATTAGATTCGAGTCCGGAAATCTTGCACCCAGGCTTGTAAAGGACACCGACAGTAGTGGTAGGACGCTGCCTTCGGCGGAAAGAGCGCCCTTGCCGAGAAATTTAACCTGACTACATGTCTTTCGAGTCACGCAACTTGCTTGACATGTGTATGAATTCTTTCATGTATAGTGGTCGACCTAGATGGTATACTAACAGGTCCCCTAAAAGCACATGCGCCTTGGATGCCGTATTGTACATGTTCACTCAACTAGCACTCTTCTAAAGCTTACACCCTCAATTCCATGCCCCAGCTCAAGATGTGAATACCGATCACCTTGCGCAGGCCACGACATCTGTAACGAGTCCTTCTAACCCAGTCTCCTTGGTTTCTTACTCCTCACACCGCCAAACTTTAGCCTGGTAGAATCTGACAGCTTGACAATCAACGGGCGAATCCGCTTGCCCTCGGACCCTAGAATTGCCTTTGTAACCGCCTCCCTCCCTGGCCCAAATCCCCGATAAATCAACTCCAGCTTTTTGATCTGCGGCAGCAAGCCCTTGTCAATGACCCTACTCATCACGAAAGCAGCCAGCTGATACCCTGCATCGTACGTCCCCCGTCCCGCTTTCCGGAAACCAATGTTGCCGCAAGACACGGAGATGAGGGCGTCGCGGTTGGGCTTTGAGAGTGTGAGGTGCGTGTTGTGTTTCGTCGCGTAGATGTGGAGTTTGTGGAGGTCGTCTTCCTCCCAGTCTTTCATGGTCAGATTGCGAAGGGCGGAGGGAGAAGCGCCGGGTATCAAGTTGGAATAAAATTCTGGAGATGCGCGACGGAAGTTCTGGTCGACTGAGCTCATCAAAGAGTCGAGCGTGTGTTCGGGTTTGTCATTCTTGCGGTCCGAGGGGGCTGCGAGCGTCTTCTTGGTGGACTGGGAGAAGGGCCGGAGAGGTTGTGTGCGGCGGCATGATGTGCAGATAGTCGACGTTAAGGAGCGGAATCCGCGTAGCGCCGTGTTGCTTGCCATCTTGTGCGCGTTGGACTGGCAATGGCTGCCCTAATTGGGGTTCAGACGTGGTTTCGATAATGACGCTTCTCGAATCTCGAAGAAAGTTGCGATGTAGGCCCGAGCTCCTTCCGATGCGGAAAAGTCAGCGGCGACTGGACATTCTTCACTCATCATACGTCGCGCCCACCCTCGATACTACGTCTTCTAGGGCTGTTCCTCATTCATTGTTTGTAATAGAGCATCTCTCCTCTCACATCACAGAGAATGAGACCGCCAACAGCAAGCACAATTGCCGCGCGATGGAGCATACGGCCGGCCACAGTCACACCGCCGAGCGCATACGGACGAGCCGCAGCATATAGACGATTATCCACAGCGCCAACAGCGTCTCGGACACTAGCCACTCGAGCATCACTCCCGTCACAACATTCACCATCCTCGTCGCTCCTGTTCCTGCGAAGCGACTTCTTGCCCCAGGACGTCATTTTCCGTACATCCTCTGCATACGCCCGCCACTTCTCCTCCCAACCTGCACTACAAGAGCAAGCGCAAAAACAAAAGAGTGTGAGAGACGACAAGCCCGAACCTCAACGGGACGCTAAGCAACCTGCATCCGCTGAGGATCACACAGCGGAGAAGGCAGCAGGCGAGCAAGGAAAGGACGGAGAGCAGGCCAAAGAGAAGAAGGCCGGCGAGGAAGAGACAGGCGAGCAGAAGGAGGGCGAGGAAGGCCAGAAGAAGGAGAAGAAGAAGGAGGATGCGCCGCCACCTCCACCTCACGGCGACAAGACGCCTTGGCAGGTGTTTACCGAGACGCTGCAGCAGGAATTCCAGGCCTCGAAAGAATGGAATGAATCGACCAAGCAGCTAGGCGGCTCCATCCACGACTTCACACAGAACCCTCGTGTTCAAAAGGCGGGAGAGATTACAGAAGCAGCCAAGACTAAGACAGCCGAGGCCTTGATGGCAACTGGACGTGCTGTCGGTCACGGTGCGGCATGGACATGGGATACTATGCCTGTGAAGGGCGTTCGTGCGGCTGCCAGAGTTACCGGAACCGGCCTCGAATATGCCACTCGACCTGTGCGACAGACGAAGGCTTTCCAGGCTGTCAAAGAGACCATCGACGATGGCAGCTCTTCAAGATACGGAGGCTGGGTAGAAAAGGAAGAGCGAAGAAAGAGGAGAGAGTTGCGAGAGCTCAATGAACTGCAGCGAACTGGAGGAAAGTCCCTCGGACCTATGGAAGAGGATCCAGAGTGAGCAACGCACATGAGGGCCAGATTTCATTCCACTAACGATCAATAGCGCTGGCACCAATGTCACCCTTCATAAAGATGCAAAATACAAGGAGGTCTGGCGAGAGTGGAAAGACAATTCCAAGCTCGCCCAGGGCTTCTTCAGCATGAAAGCCGTATACAACGAGTCCGACAACCCCCTCATCTCCACGGCGCGCAGCATCTCCGACCGCATCACTGGCTTCTTCGCCGAGAACGAGACAGCCATGGTCATCAAGAAGTTCCGCGAGATGGACCCCAACTTCCAGATGGAGCCCTTCCTAACTGAAATGCGCGAGTACATCCTCCCCGAGGTCCTGGACGCATACGTCAAGGGAGACATCGAGGTGCTGAAGCAATGGCTCTCAGCGGCGCAGTACTCCGTCTACGCAGCGCTGATGCAGCAATACCAGGCTGCTGGTCTCAAATCCGACGGTAAAATCGTCGATATCCGGGGCGTAGACGTGCTCAACGCTAAGCTTCTGGAACCTGGCGAGATCCCCGTCTTCATCCTTACCTGCAGGACCCAGGAGGTACATGTTTATAAGAATGCGAAGAGCGGGGAGCTAGCATCTGGCATGGACGACAAGGTCCAGCAGGTCACTTACGCCATTGGTGTTACCAGGATACCCGAGGATGTCAATAACCCTGAAACGAGGGGTTGGAGACTAATTGAGCTCCAGAAGAGCGCCAGGGACTATTACTGAACGATTCGTACGGTACCAACTCTTCAGCGGAACCCCTTCGTAACTGTACCACTACTATTGTCGCATCTTCACGCTCGCGGTTCGTTTCTTCAGCATCTTTGGCGTTCAAAAAGATAAACGTTCAACTCCTTCTGTCTTTGTACTACAATGTTTTATTATATCTCCGCTACGAGGAGATGATGTTTCTCTTCAGGGTCATGGAAGTGGATAGACGAACGCTCCAGACAGACATGGCGTTTGATATGATGACACACTTCCCCACTCTGTATGTATAGTATTTGGACGATTAGCTGGTTTTCTAGGTTGGGAGATATCAGCATGTGTACATCATGAGTTTGTAGTAGTATCTCTAACAAGAGGTCATAGGCGAGAGACATCGAGAGTGGAGTGAAAAGATATAATCAATCTTTTCTAGTACTAGTTACATTGACTTGTTCCATTGTGTTCTTGATGCTGAAAGCTAGGTTATTACTCATGATACCAGTGGATGAATGGAATACGCCCTTAGCGCCCGCTCACCTCAAAACGTATATGCGAAGGACCGCAAGTATCAAAAAAAGACCAATCGTCCGAACCACGCACAAAATCCAGGATACGCAAACATTATTTTCCTGCTTACTTGGCTCACGAACGTTGAACCAACAATACGCCATCCCACAGCCGAGGCATCTTCGTTCCTCCCGTTCCGAAACGCGGTCCGAGCGTCAGAATTCTACGTTCACTCGACGCGCGCTCACCGACTCCCGGTGTTAGTTCGATAAAGTCTCTGCCCAATTCTAAGCCCTGCGCACGTTAGCCAAATGTCGTCCGCAAGGATCGCCGTATCGAGACATGTGGGCCTGAGTCGTGCGGGAGCAAGTGTTGCGCCGCTCCGGCGCGAGGTCGGCGGGGGGAGTGGTATAAGTATAAGAGGGAGTAGGGTGGCGGCGAAGGCGAGGTGGAAAGCTGCTTTTGGAATTGATAGACGGATTGCTGGACAGCTTAGGTGGCAGAGTGGAATTTGTGAGTTAGCCTCTTCCTGGAGACTTTGTTCTACAGTTTTGATAGGAGTATCTACACAAAAAGAAGTTATAGCTAATATATTTTTAGCATCGTCAGAGCCTCAGGTACAAGCACAACAAACTCCCCAGCCAAACCCAGATACCGCCGCAAAGAAACCTCTCTCCATCAGACTCCCCCTCGCCCTCGCCCTCACCCTCTTTACCTTCGGAGCCGGATTCATCATGGCTGGCGCACCTGCCGTCGAATCTATCCGCGCCATGGCGAACCCCCCAACAGACGCAGAGACGCTCGAACTATTCCAACCGCCAACCGAAGAAGTCGCAGAGATTGAGCGAAACCTCTTCTCCCACCCCCTAACAAAGCGCCTCCTCGCCGACCCAAAATACATCGCTGCACGCCCACACTTGAAAATCCCAGAGGCCCTCCGCCACCAGAACCTCACGGGCGGCACGCTTCTCGGCCCCGACAAAATCGCCGTGCCACCACTGCAATTCACCACCGAAGATGGGAGTTCCTTCGTGTCAATACAGTACCTGGGAACCGCGTTGTGTGGACACCCGGGCATCGTACATGGAGGCCTGCTAGCTACGCTGCTGGACGAAGGACTCGCGCGGTGCTGTTTCCCCGCGCTTCCGAATAAAGTGGCCGTCACTGCGTCGTTGAAGATCGATTACAAGGCGCCGGTCATGGCAGGCCAGATCATTGTTCTGCGGGCTGAGATGACCAAAGTGGAGGGCAGGAAAGCGTGGGTCAAGGGGTGGTTGGAGACGCTGGCTGATGAGAGTAAGGGCGAGAAGGCTTTTGTGCTTACCGAGGGGGAGGCACTGTTTATTGAGCCGAAGCATGCGGCGAGTCTGAAGAGGGTTGTTAATTAGAGATGATTATAGAGAGGAAACTTTTGAAAGGAGCATAGGGAAGGTGTTGGGCGTTTCACTGTCAATGGTAGCCTAGGAATCAGTCAGGTTCATAGGCGCTGAAGCCTAGATGGGAGGCATATGTAGCCTTTACTCAGCTATAAACTTATAGATGCATATATAGAGAAGACATCATTCGACTAGAGGATAGATGTGGACCGACACTTGCCTTGCTCTGCTGTAGATCGCTGAGCAATCGAGCAAATATCGCGGATCCCATGTCGTCCCCACACCGTAGATTTTTACGCCAAGTTCTTGTGACTTCCGGCAGCGGTGATCTCAAGTAAAACAACAAAAACACGAACGAGATGCCAGGTCACAATCCATAGTGGCACATTCAAAGTTTTCACGGCAAACAGACTTGGAATGCTTCTTCTCAACTCGAAACTCCGCTTCTCATTAGATATATTACGTCTAACATACGCCGGCCATAGACGCAAACGCCACGGCGATAGCTACATACAAGAGAATCTTTCCATCTTTGAGCGCCGTAAAAGGTGGTAAAGATGGCAAAGGAGATATCAGACATAAAGGCTAATGCAATATGCAAAAAGGGAAATAAGAGGAGGAAAAGAAGAGAAACGGAAACACACGAAAAGAAAAGTGGGCGTATTTACAGTCCGAGGAACATAGATGGTGGAGATGGTGAGGTATTTTGACGTCTAGGGACGTCGGGTATAGGTAGTGACCGGTCGCGAAGCCTTGCTTCGGTGAAGTAGTAGGTTGTGTAGTACAGAAGGGTTTGACGGAAGACGCCCGGCGCTGATGATGCATGCTCAATGGAAAAAGAGTCGCCGATTTACAGAACCGAAAGAGATCCGTCGCTGATAATGCCACTTTTTGAAGGTTGTGTGTATGTGCGGAGGTTGATGATGATGTGAAGTTGGGGTTTTCAGAACTCGTCATGTCTTTCATCGGCTGTTGCCTAGGTTGAGCCATGACATGTCCGACTGTCCCTTCTTGGGGTCGTCTTGATTGGGTCCTGGGCCAGGAAACATCGTTACCGTGCTGTCGTGTCCCACTCGTGGAGGGGGGTAGAATGAGTTGTAGTTGGGGTTCGACAACGCTTCTTGTTGCGCTGCCTCTGACGCATTCGGACCTGGGAAGATGGTGACGGTACTTTGACGGTCCTGTGGTAGGCCGAGACGAGGTGGTGCAGGGTACATGGAGCTGAATCTGCTCTTAGGCATATCATCGGTAGGTGCGGCCGGTGCATTGCCAGCTGGGAACATGGTGAAAGTGCTGTCCCGAGCATCAGGTATTATAGGTGATTGCCCTTGACCAGGGTAGAAGGAACTAATGTTGCTCTTCGGGTAGAACGAGTCTGTACCATCAGGATAATATGAGCTAGCAACGTCATATTTGGCATTGGGCTCTATGACCATGCTGCCGGTGTAGTTACTACTAGTTCGTCGGTCGTCTCCAACTGGTGTCCAGCTTTCGACGGGCTTCTCGTAGTAGTGGTCGCTGTGGCTGACCCCTGACCTTGAGCTGCCATTCGAGTTGGCGCGAGCAAGTTCTGCTGACATCGGCTGGATCTGGTGTGGCAGAAGGTGGTTGGGGGTTCCCAGTGTCGGACTTCCGCTGGCTACCGAGCTAATGCGTTGTCCATCCAACTTCGGGATCTCTAAGGGAGCAATATGTTGTGATGGACGCTGGCTGTACATACGCGAGTTGGTGTATTGCGACTGACTGCCTGTACTTGTCCTATCCGAAGCGTATGTCGATCGGTCAGGTTGTACGCTGGCGAGATTTGTAGCGTCGTTGTTTGCGAAGTAGCGACTCCATCCCGAACTGCGAGCTCGAGGAGCAGGCTTAGCGGCATGTGCTATTCGACTAGAATTCTGTCGCACAATCTCGACAGGCTCAGGCTTCAGATCAAACTTAGACAACTCCACAGGATCTGAATACCCCAACGGGCTGGTTTTCTTGACGAGACCTGCTTGACTAGCATCGCTAGCCATGTTCTTCTTGTGGTTTGCTCCACGACCCTGAATGATGGCGAGCGACGAGTGCGAGTCGTTGTTCATCTTGTACTGCTGGCTCACTACAGATCCGCCAGCTTCCTTCATGAAATCGGCACCGCGGTCGGCGAAGCTCATTCGGTCCTTCTCCACGTATCCATGGGTTTGCTTGCGCTTGGTCTTCCTATACTTCAGGCAGAGGAGAATTAAGATTAGGATCGCTGCGATCCCGAAGATGGCACCAAGTGTAGCCCCAAGAACGGTGAGCATCTTGCCCTTGTGGCTAGGTGGAGCCGCGGGTATAGCCGCAGCATCTATGGTAGGTGTTGCCGATACGGATGCTGTTGAGGTTGGGCGTGTCGACGATATGGTTGAAGACGTCTTTGAATTCAGGATGACCTGCTGGCCGCCGAACATCTCAGTCGCATTCACCCACGAGTTGGCTTTTGCGTTGAAAACGACAATAGGGTCGGTCTGGTTTCCCCCGCTTGCAACAGTGAGGCCATCGTCGCCTTGCGCAAGAGAATAGCCAGATCGCGCCGATGTGGGGGCGAACGTTCCGTTGTATGCCGCCCAGTTTTCAACGGTAACCCGCTTCGCCTTGTCGCCCACATTCGTTCCCGGAGCAGCGGGACGTCCATCTTTATTCACGAGTAAAATCCGTTCAACCTTGTTTGGCGTCACGCTCATGTCGAACTTCTCTAGTGCTTGGCTTCCATCTTTTCCTGTAATAACTGCGCATTGTACTGCTTCTTGGTTCACAATAGGCTGCTGAAGTTTTACGCCCAAGTCTCGCCAGCCTTCTGCTTCGTTGAACTTCCAAACAGCAGTATTAGTCGCACCTCCACCTACTAATAAAGCGGAGTTGGCGTCCGCCGACATGAGCATAGGCTTCACCGAAGGAGGTGCGCCAGCGGAGGGCAAACCTTGAACTGAGTAGGGTGGGATAGTCGAGAATAGAAACGATTGCGAAGATGGGCCGACGTCGCCTGTTGTTTGTGATCCCGAGTATACCAATATCTTCTGTGAGTCTTGGAGATAGACCGCACCGTGATTCTGGCGGTTTTGCGTACTCCAACTCTCTGCTCGCAGCCAATCCCACTTCTTTTCCGAGAACGAGTAGTGCATAAGCCCTGGATAGTTCCACGTAGCGGCCGTCTCGTTTGCTACGCCTCCAACAATGTAAAGTTTAGCAGCTTTAGCATCTCCCTTCGGTACAGCTTTAACACATTGCGCCCCCGTCAACGATATATCCATTGGCAGGGCTTGCCATTTTGCTCCTTCTTGAAGCTTCAGTGACTGGAATCCAGTCGGCGAATACACATAAAGCGTTCCATCGTGAATAATTGAGCAATGGCCGCTCAACGGGAATTTAGGCTCCGGGGTGGCCATATTAACAGACATGGCAAGATGTGTCCGGTTGGCAAGTAAACGAAAGGACTGTGTCTCGAGTCGACACTATAAAAGCAAACAACAACCAGCTATATTTCCGCCTAAATTCTCATGACGAGGGGAAGGTCCAGGAGAAAAGGTGTCGCAGTAGTAGGCAATAGCGAGCCGTTTGGTTCCGTCGAATGTGCTTGTTCGCCGCTGAAATCGCGAAAATGGTACGGGTCGTGAAAGCTCGGAGGTTGGAGAGAAGAACTGAAGGAGGTGGTATGACCGCGTGTATAATTCGTAAGGAGGGCGGACTGTAGCGACAGGCGGTCAGTGTTGTCAGGTAAACATGGAGCGCGTTGAACATACTCGAATCCAAGACAAAAATATCGAGACTGAGCGCGACAGTGACTCTCGATCCGGTGTCAGAGCAAGACAGGACAGCAGGAAGAATGCACAGCGAGTGATGGGGTGACCGTCTGTCAAAGAGGCACAAAGCAGTCGGAACGATAGGCTGGAACGAGAGGCAGCAGCACAGCACAGCGGTGTGCGAAAGTCGAGGACAGGTATAACCGTCAAGGCGAGGCTGTTCAGTCACTCGGAGGCTGAAGCTGGGGAGAGACAGCGAGCCTGAGCGAAGGGGAGGTGTGGTCCAACCGGCTGCTGAAGGGGTCCATGCCTGTCTGTGCCTGCTCACGGTTCGCGCAAGGGCAGCTATCGGACTGGCGTTGGCATCTCCCAAAGGGCCTAAGCGGCGACGGCACGAGCGACGGTGAGACCTAGGGCGGACCATGCACACGAAGACAGTCAGGGGTAAGTCGAGAGAACAAGCCAATCGTGGCCCCGCCACCGTATATGTTATTCGCCAATGCCCCTGGCCGTAACCAAGTCCAATGTAGCGTGCCTGTTAGCCAAGAGACGTGCTTGCAGCGAAGAAACAGCCCATCGCCAGAACAGTGCCCAGGGCCTCTGTGCGACGGCGACACCAACGAAGTATTTTCCGTCAGCATATGGCCAGCTGCGGGGTCAACGGCGAGCGACGCCTGACGCCGTTGAGCGCCCTTCAGCAGGCCCAAGACGGTGAAGTCGTCTTCGCTGCTCTGGCGATCTGAATATGCTGAGGCTTCCGCTCATGAAACTTCGACAAGACGGGATGAGCAAGGGTCCCACCATATTTCCGCTCCTTTGACGGCTTCACGAATCAAGACGGACGGCTGCTTTACGTGCGTTTCTTTCCTCGGCTGCACATGGGCCTTTCCTGGGCATAGAATAGAGTGGAACGCTGCGTATAAGAGAGATTCAGACACGCATCGTCGCGACCTATGCTCTCCTGGTAGCAGAGGTTGGCATCTCCGTTTGTCCAACAGCCCACGCAAGTGTATGCGAACATGGTCGTACGGGCCCCGGCGATGGTCGCCCAAGGTGCTGGCAACCACGCTGTTGGCGCTGGTATTACCTTGGTCGTTGAATCTGCCACCTCGGAAAGCCTTGCACGGCGTGTCGCTGTTCGTCGGCAGCCTTTAATTGTCGTCACACACCCATCACACGCACCTGGCGGCGATTCGAGATGCTTGAGTGGGAGGGTATGAAGTGGACATTCGAGGCGCGCGCTCATCAAGGCGGTTCGTGACAGGAGTGGAGTCGCGAGCCCCTCTACTAACATCTGAAACGGGAGCGGGCACCCCACATGCCTCTCCTGACTCAGCTGGGCAGAATCACCGCCTCTTCATTACACACTGACAGACGATCCCACAATGGCTCTATGCTCATGGGGACGTCAGCTCTTTACACTTGATTGACTTGTGCTAAAAACATTTCTGTACGCAGTCAGCCCTCAAAGACGACCGCATTGGGCCGCACGACGTACATCTTCATCAAAACGTACGCGCAACCCTGCCAGTAACACCCCATTCCGGATGTCGCATATCGCGGTCAGCCTGACCACATACTAGGACAAGGTGCATTCTGCCAATACTTACCTACTATGATATTAGCCTCCATCAATTTAATGCTAGACATGGATTCGGCCTCTCTATCCAGAAACCCTCTATCCAGTGACATGGGCCGTTCCGGTAATAGATCTTCTAGCTTATGTTGACAGCTAAGACCTCCTGACTACTTCGGGCCTTTACAACATCAATTCGACTGTTTGAGTTGATCGCCATTCAACGCAGTTGTTCTTCACTTGGTAGGTCTCGCGAGTCGCGACAAGTACGAAGGCGGTGTAGCCAGCGGGGAAAGCAGACTCTGGGCCACTTTGTTCGCATCAAAAGAGTTGTTTAACTAATCTGTTCTTCATGCGAAACAGAATTTCCACCAACCGTCTCCGTCGTTTCGATGCACCAAGGTAAGTCTGGGCCCACTTTCGTCATCTACTATTCGTATGTTTCGTTATGCGTTCTATTTCTGCCTGGATTCGAGGAAACCCACGTGGCCAACTTGTGAACTCATTTATCGATACGCACAGGGTAGGGCTAATTTACTAAATAGTTCTTACTTAGTAATTATTATTTAGTAATTACTAAATAATGTATTACATGGGCGAGTTAGTTGCCCAGTTAAGTTAGTTACAATGCTAAAACCCTACTAAAATTAGTAGTCCTCTACTATTAAACGTAATGCCTTAATACAACAACGTGCAATCCTTTTAAAAAAAAAACTAAATATAGCTTATAGTTTAGGCTTTAAAACGCAACGCGAATTTTTCTTAATAAAAAGCTACGCAGATCTACAGCGTTTCTTAAACAATACTTAGTAATTAACTAAAAGGAAAGCCTTTACAATATAATACTAGGCCTAATAAAATAAGGCTTTTTTTAATAAAAAAAAAAGTAATTGCCTAGTATATACTCTACCTTAAAAACTAAGGATTTCCGCCCTAACTAGCTGCTATAAATAATATAGCTAATACTTTACTAGCTAAACATAGGCAACTACTTATTAGTAGAAACTAGGCTAGCATATTTATTAAATAATATTTACAGCTTAGTACTAAAACTTTTTAAAAGTATAACTACTAAAAAATTTTATATAAAAATCCTAAGCTTATACAAAGCTAGTTCTAATTTATAAAAAATATAAAAGCTAAGTATAGTATTTAAAATAAAAATATATACAACTTTAACAAAACAGGCTTTATAATAGGCTAGATATTATATAAAACTATTATTTTAAGTGCTAACTATTAAGGACAGCTAAAGATAGTGCAGCAAGGTAATTAAAAGTAAGTAATAGTAATCTAAAGTATTAATATAATAAAGTAAATTATTTTACTTTTTATTATTTTTACAGGCAAGAACTACTTCTTAGCCTAGTATAAAAAAAATAGCCTGCCCTATAATTAAGTTATTATAGTTTCTAAAAATAGCTAAATAATAAATAAGCTTACTTTTAAGTAGTTAAAGCACTTTAATAAGCATACTAAAAAAAAGGTTATTAGTACCTATTATTTGCTTATTATTAATAGTTATAAAAGCTATATATTAGTCTAATTCTAGCAGTACTATAAAGAATAAAAGATTATTACTTTTTATATACTTCTGTATTTGTTATACCTGCTATAGCTACTTAATATAAATTGTTTTGCGCTTTTAAAAAAGGCGTATAAGTGCTAAGCTAAAAAGCTAATATATAATAGCATTAACTATATTACTAAAATTAAGTTCTTACTGTACTTTAAACCGGCTTTTAATGCTGCTATTATAAAAAGCAATATTTTAAGTAGCTTTAAAAGCGCTAGTCTAGTTCTTTTTAACTTTAAAGCTGTAATATTAAAACTTAATATCTAGTTGCGTACTTTACTACTACTTACTATTAAAAATAGTCCCTAGGAGTTAAAAATACTAAGTAATACTCTAGAATTTAAATTTTAGTTAATACTAGTTAAAATAAAAATTTAAAAGCACCTAAATAGTTCCTTTACTTTAATAGTTAAAACTTTTAAAAAAATTTTAAAAAGTGCAGTTATAGTCGCGCACAAGCTTATATTAGCGCAGAAAAAAATTACTAAGCTTTAAGCAGTTAATAAAGCCGCTACGCAATAAAAATTATATAAAAAAAAGTAAATATAAAAAAAAAAGACTTTTATAGTAAAAAACAGTCTTTAACTAATAACTTTAAAAGAATTTAAGGCGCGTAGTAATAGAAAAAAAGCAAAAAAGCAAGTATATACTAAGGCAGGTAAGCCCTTTTAAAGGCGCTATAAATGCTATAGTAAGGCTAGGCATAATGCGCAAATGTATAAGCAAAAAATAAAAATAGTTTCTAAATAAATTAGCTTATTACAATTTACTACTATAGTCTTCTATAGTGCTATACTGTTATATATAGTACTAATTTTAGTAAAGTTTTAGTATTATAACTAACTTAACTGGGCAACCGACTCGCCCGTGTAATACGTTACTAAAATTAGTAAATTACTAATTAGTAATTACTAAAAAAAAATAGTAATTACTATTTAGTAATTACTAAATAGTAATAATTAGTAATTACTAGTTACTAAATAGTAATTTAAATAAAATAAAAAAATTACTAATTTATTTATATATATTTATATATATTATATACTAAAAAAATATAAAATATATAAATATATATATAAATAGCCCTAAAATAAATTAAATAACCAAAAAAAAAGTGAATTTTTGTA